>NC_142291.1:30664914-30977617 GCF_965620075.1 Prunus avium
GGAAAATTTAAAGCTATAAAGGATGTCGAGAAAAATCTAGAGAAAATCAAAGACGAATCGTATAAAATCCCCTACAAATTCAATAATTGATTTTCTTAAGTTGACCCGCAAATTCCAAAATTTTCTAGATTCATTATTACGTGTGGAGGCCAAAATTCAAGATATGAACTTTGCAGACCGTGACAGATTTGGGATTGGCTTAATATCACAAAATGTACCTAAGGTTTACGAATAACAGTAGATGTGGATCGTGACAGATTTGTAGACTGTGACAGATCTACTGCATGAACCTCATGGATGTTTTGTAATATATATATATACCAAATTAGCAAAATAACGGAGTTTTTGACGGAACCTAAGAGCAGGGATTATTTGTGATCACACATACTAACCTTGAGAACCACGAATCGCACAAAAAAACATTAAGAATACAATCTGATAGTTTTGTAAACGTTATAGACGTTTTGTGATAATAAGCCTTTGGGATTTGATATTTTTTAATCCAGCCATTCGCCTTTGAGTATAAAAAACGAGATTCTTTTTTAAATTTATTTTTCACACTGGCTGGCAAATGAATAGCGTGCAGCAGTAGATCCAAATTCCAGCACTGTGAAGAGGAATTATAGCCAATTATGTTAAGGTAGAGGTGGGGCCCAGTTAATCAACATCGTTTCTCTTATGGAAACCCACCAGTCCAGCAACCCACCCTGTTGATGTTATCCACACGACGAAATTTTTGTGGAGAGTGAGAGACACCCTGGACCCGCAAATTCCTCTTCCTTTCTCTCTCATCTCTCTTATCTGTTCATCTTTGACCCTTGACTGCCCCCACTGCCACACTATTCAAACCTAATTATAGTTTGATTCACCACCTATTTTCTGCTTCTGCCCTTTTACTTTTGCCTTATCTCTATTCTTCACCATGCAAATCCATATATTTTGTTTCTTGCACAACTATCTAAGTTTCACTTCACTTGTGCCCTTCTTTGTGTTGCAAATAAATAAGGAAAGTTCCTATCACCTACTATTTCGTAAGGTAGGTAAAACTAGGGGTGGTTGCGGTTCGGTAACCGCGAATTTTTGCCCAAACCGCAAACCAACCGACTATTTGCGGTATGGTGATTTTTGAAACCGCAAACCGACCGCTTTTTGCGGTTTATCGCATTACGGTAAACCGCAAAAAACGGTCGGTTACCGTGACTTAGCGGTTTAAAACCACAAGTTCTTTTTGTGTGATAAAAATCCAACTTCTCAAGCATATATAAATTCACAATCTCCTCAACTTCTCAAGCATTCACAACCTAAAGAAAATTAAAGTTCAATTCCAAGCATTCCAATTAAAGTTAAACTTCTCAAGCATTCCAATTCCAAATTCTTTAAAGTTACAAACCAAAAGGAAAATGCAATGCAAAATGAATTAAAGTTACAACCCAAAAGAAAATCTAATTCAAAGTTAATTAAAGTTACAAACTAAAAGGAAAATGCAATGCACCAATGTTACAAACTCAAGTGTTGGTGGTGGTGAGTGGATTTGAAGAACCCCGTTGTGTTGTTTGAGCACCAATGCTATCTACAAATAAAATAACATAAGTTTAGTACATTTTATTATAAGAAGAAGCATAAATAACATGAACATAAATAATGGGTGTGAATAGAAAATATTGTATGAAATATGTTGTATGAAATATATTTTACATATAATATAATATAGACAATATTATTTAAAATATATTTGCGGTTTGCGGTAACCGCAAGTTTTGAAAATCAAATACCGCAACCGCAACCGCAAATGCGGTTCAGTTCTAAATACCGCAAATGCGGTTCGGTTTACCGCGATTGCGGTTTCATTGCGGTAAATTATCGGTTGGTTTTTGCGATTTTTCGGTATAAAATGCCACCCCTAGGTAAAACTATGTAAGTTTCACTTCACTTATACCTAAAGCGGCTTGTATTTAAGAGCCTATAGATGGGTTGTTTCACTTCTTTACCATGAATTTTATATCCAACTAAAATATTCAAAAGCTTTTAACTTGCCACTCAATTCATTGTTAAATGGGTTTTTATTATGTTGGATTTTTCCAACAAAGTCTTTCAATTTTATGGTTGACACAAGTATTCAATGATGAAACTATATTCACATTATTTATCTTCACTTTTGAGGTCATTTGAACCCCTTTAAAAAAGTTAGCTAGAAGTTGACCAAAAGCACACAAAGAACATAGAAAGCCAAAAAGGAAATAACAACTTATAAAAGTGGTTCAATAATAAATGGTAAATATTGTACAAGTAAAAGTCCTCTTGTAATTTGGAAATTCATGGTACAATCAAAGGTCAATTGATTTTAGTTCGATTCAACAATTCTTATTAGAAAATGTAAATATAGTTCAATCTCTAAACATGAACGTCTTGCAGTCGAAACATGTTAGACGTAAAATTACTATTAAATTACTTCACACATGAAAAATCAACTTAAATTACTTTATATACATGCAATGCAACCCTAAACTTTATATAATCTAATATTTATATTGGATTGGATGGATGGTGAAGTTTTGTGTAAGGAGAAGGGCATGAATGCAAAGACCACTACCCACCCATAATGAGTGAATGATGCTCATTACCCAATCAATCTCCTAAAACAATGACAGCCGCACGTTAAACAAATCCATGATGTAAACAGGAGTAAGATTTTAGAATGGGGTTGGAGGGCAATAAGAGAAAGAGGAATGGGTCCCACCCCAGTCCAGT
Organism: Prunus avium; assembly: GCF_965620075.1. NCBI lineage: Eukaryota > Viridiplantae > Streptophyta > Magnoliopsida > Rosales > Rosaceae > Prunus > Prunus avium. The sequence continues at coordinate 30,667,663 of NC_142291.1, forward strand.
CCAGTCCAATCGCACCATCTCAATGTTGACCCAACCTTAACCTAACCAGGGTCACGCTGGGTGGGTCAGCTTTTCCCAAATACACCACACGTGTGGCCAATTTGGAGTCAGATGTAGGCACAGAGAGAGAAAGAAAGAGAGAGAGAGCCCCTTCTAGCCCTGCTGGGTACGTTTCTCTGTTCCACTTGGTCCAATATAAAAGCCCCCAGCAAGCAAAGCGTAACTAAGCCAAACCCAAAAATCAGAATTTGCAGAGCCCTCAGATTTAGTAACAAACACACACAGAGTAAGAGAGAGAGAGAGACAAATATAGAGATAGAGAGAGAGAGGAACAAATGCCTGGGAGTTTAGAGCCGTTGGATTTGGGGGTGCACATACCATACCACTTCAGGTGCCCCATATCGCTAGAGCTCATGCGCGACCCCGTTACGGTCAGCACCGGGCAGACCTACGACCGCCCCAGCATCGAGTCGTGGGTCGCCACGGGCAACACCACCTGCCCCGTCACGCGGGCCCCGCTCTCCGACTTCACTCTCATCCCCAACCACACCCTACGCCGCCTTATCCAGGATTGGTGCGTTGCCAACCGCTCTTTCGGCGTCGAGCGCATTCCCACCCCCAAACAGCCCGCTGACCCGACCCACATCCGCCACCTCCTCGCCCAATCGGCGTCCAATTCCAACCCGTACCCGACCAGGCTCTCCGCCCTTCGCCGCCTACGTGGCCTCGCCCGCGACCTCGACAAGAACCGCTCTACCATCTCCTCCCAGAACTCCCGCGAAATCCTCGTTCAGCTTGTGTTCGCTGATACCAGCTCGGAATCTTCCGAGTTGACTCACGAGGCGCTCGCGCTTCTCGTTCTGTTCCCGCTCCCAGAGTCCGACTGCGCAGCGGTGGCGTCGGACCCCGACCGGGTCGCGTACCTGGCCCGGCTTGTTCAGCACTCGTCGATGGAGGTCCGTGTCAACTCGGCCGCGTTGATCGAGAACGTCCTGGCCGGGTCGCGGACGGCGGAGCTACGAGCTGAGATTAGCAATGTCGACGAAATCCACCAAGGCGTCGTTTCGATTCTCCGCAACCCAATCGCGTATCCCCGCGCGCTCAAAATCGGAATCAAGGCGCTCTTCGCCTTGTGCCTGGTGAAGCAGACCCGAAACAAGGCCGTATCGGCCGGCGCGCCCGAAACGCTCATCAATACCTTGGCCGACTTCGAGAAATGCGACTCGGAGCGAGCGCTGGCTACGATCGAGCTGCTCTGTAGAGTCCCCGACGGTTGCACGGCGTTTGCGGCGCACGCGCTGACGGTGCCGCTGCTGGTAAAGACGATACTGAAGATCTCGGACCGGGCGACAGAGTACGCCGCCGGAGCTTTGCTGTCGCTGTGCTCGGCGTCGGAGAAGAGCCAAAACGACGCCGTGGCGGCAGGCGTATTGACGCAACTGTTGCTGCTGGTGCAGAGTGATTGTACGGACCGGGCCAAGCGGAAGGCCCAGCTGCTGCTGAAGCTTCTTCGGGATTCGTGGCCCGAGGATTCAGTTGGGAATTCTGATGATTTTGTTTGCAGCGAGCTCGTAGTACCATTTTGAATTTCCACTTTTTGTTTTCTTCTTCATTAATTTTCTTAATCTCAATTTTTCAGATTGTCATTAGAGAAAAAAAAAAGAAAAAGGGAAGTGAAAAAAAAGAGAGAGATGAAAATTGGGGTTGTAGATTATTGGTATATAAAGAAATTGTAATTTTTGTGTATTTTTGTATGTAAGTAATTTTGCTTAGATGATTAAACGAAGTTGCAAAAGCATAGAGAAAAGTTTAGATATGTTCTTATATGTGAATCTTTTAATTTATTTAATTTTTTCATCAGAAAAGAAAAACGAATGTACTAGCATACGGAAAGGGAGATTAAACTCGAATGCAAGGGATTGGGTGACTGAGATGGTTGTGAATGGCACGTCAAGACTCTAATGGGACTGCGTGACGGAGACTCTTAATATAATATAAGAATTGAATTTGTAAACAAATGTCGGGATTAAAAATCAAATAAGAACAAGAGAGGCAGAGAATCCATGTATGAATAATATGAATTTGGTGACTGCCATTCGTCACCCTATTTCTCAATTGACTGATTTGAATAATTTGGTGACACATCTAATCATGCATAATGGTGGTTTGTTTTGACAAGCTTTGACTGGGCTTCTTTGTTTGTGGAATTTTAATTGGCTAGGCTTACCCTTTGGGGTTTCAAATTATTGGAAATCAAATAACACATGCATTTAAGCCCATAAAAGCCCAATTAACAAATGAAATGGATGTTAGGTTAGGTTTCTGTTTGGTTTGACTCTAGATTTCCAAAGATGGCTACCGCCCCACGCGTGCATGCTAAATGTGTACATCAAAATTTTGGCAAGTTAACAATGTCGGATCCTAATAACTCTTTCCTAAAGTCAGACTGTGTGACAACATAAGAAATTTGTTCGTGTTAGACTGTGAAAGTCGATTATAGATGCGTAATTTAAATTAACAGTCTAACCAATGATACAAGTATTTATCTGATAAGATAAGTTTGGTTGGAGAACATTCTTGATTTATGATATATGTGGCTTAAAAGTAGAGAAGATGATGTTCACATGTTTGTGGGAATAAAAGCATGGAATCACATGGCTTGGTTCTTATTCTTTGTGCTTGTGATGGCTACTAGTGCTCACATGCCAACCCAACTTTGTTTGCTACTCTTTTTGTCACAATAACAGATGGGAATTCAATTTGTCCACCCAACACTATGATATTACAGCATTTGGGTCCCAAACTATAATGTCTCTCTCTCTCTTCTAACTTTGTCAATATATAGGGGCATTCTTACCCCATTGCTTTATTCTCTCTCTCTCTCTCTCTCTCTCTCTCTCTCTACCTTTGGTTTTTTTTCTTTTTTCGAAGGGTAAATTTAGTTTGGAGTTGTTGACGAATATTGATCCCCGATATCTTGGGTGGTCGCCAGTGAGGACATAATAAGATGAATGTGATTTGAAGGTACTTGACTCGATGAGATAATGACATGCTTAGTCAAACGGTATTATTTTCACAAATCATTTCTTACTTTCTTTATTTGATCTTGCTGGATGTGGGATTTGGACTACACTGCTTAAAGCAAACATGCATGGACTTCAACAACTCTTCCTTTTCACGCGTGATGGAGAACAAAACTTGCAATAAGTTTATAATGCATTGGTCTACAGCTCTCTTCTTTTATCACCTAGAGAAACTTGTGTAGAACAATCATCATTGTTGGAAAGATTCGACCAATAAAATATGGAGGGGAAAGTAAGCATGAAATAGCTAGGTTTCATTCCAACTTCAACCTACTTGTTTATGGCCGACTCTTAATTTCACTCAACTAGTTCAAATACTAGGCCCAAAAGAACTGGTCCAAGGCAATTTCAGTCACCTAGTAGAGATTTTGGTCCATGATCTTTAACTTCGGCCCATTCACTAATTCGGCTTAGTTTGGGCAATCTGGATCTAGTAACTTTTGCTTGCAAAAAGATTTGATATTTTAGTATACTTTCTCCCTTGAAATGAACAAATAACAACTTAATAGTTATTTATTTTCTGTTCTTACTTGATTCACCCTCTAACCCAATTCTCTGTTGGCTTCTATAGCATGCTAAGTGTTTTGTATAAATCTCTTCACCTCATAATTTTAGGATTGTTGTATAAGTTTGAAGGTGGAGTCCACAACTTTGGTATCACATGCATGGAGGAAGTTTCCTTGCATCTTCCAGGAACTTTCCCTTCCCTGTCTTTGCCAAAAACCTTAGCCTATAAATAGGCATGTCACTTACAATGGGAAGATACACCAACGGAGAAAAGAAGAAAAGAAACAGAGAGAAAGAAGAGAGAGAGAGAGAGAGAAAACAGAGAGGAGAGAAAAAGTGAGCCAGAAGTTTCTTGGTTATAAGATCAAAGGGAAGCTGAAGTTTCTTGGTTATAAGAACAAAGGGAATGTGGGAGCAAAATTTACTCCATAAGCAATAACCCACTACCCATGCATCCTAAACTTGGGGGAGTGGAGAAAATCAAGTAACATAACATCTATTATCCTGAGTCATGGAGGAAAATGAGGAATGTGGGAGTTGGAGCCCAAGACTCCATTGCCTATAAAAGGCCAATTAACACAACATCCAGGGGAGAAAATTAGGTACAATATTCTAAACTCTCCTGCGATTATACTCATACTGACTTGAGCGTCGAAGTGTATTCTTGCAGGTACCCCCCTCCTTCACTGATGGCAATCGAAATGGTGTTCGGCTTCTCAACATGGAAATCAAATTACTTGTTGGAGGACCCGAAATTTTCGGCTCCAACAGTTGGCGCCGTCTGTGGGAACTGTACAAAAAGTCATATTGAGGAGCAAGCGACACTGTATAATTGAAAGTTCACCCGTGCTACAATGGGGGCACGAGTCTAATCCCCCAAAACAGAGAAGAATTTCTAAACTCTCTTTTTAGGATTTCACGAATTGGCGTTCACTACTATTGTTTGCATTTGTGTTCGTGGCTTTAATGGGATTTCTCTCGTCTCTGATAAAGAATAAAAGGAAAAAGTAACAAAGGGAATGTATAATCCCCCACGGCTCTAGAATTTTACAAGACAATTTCTTCTAAAACTTCTTCACGATTTTCAAGTTTCCTAAAGGTTTGTTTCAATTTTTTATTTTTATTTTATAGATTTATTGGTAGACATGCAATCGTTTGGATCTGGGAAACCCAACTTTGAGTAATCTTCGAATTGGCAAACAACCAATATTTTCGAAGTCCCGCATAAAAAGGGTTTGAACCCCAGTCTTGCTTTTCTAATTGGCTTGTAATCTATTTCTTGCCTTTCAGCTTTCTTATTCTTTTGTACTGTCAATCTCGTTTGACTACATAGATGTTAACGGTTCTGAGACTTGTGGTAGGTTGTGGAGTGTACACACGCATACTATTTTGCCTAAAATTTTAAGTCAAAGATTTAACTTTCTTTAATTCTCTTTTATTGTTAAGGCTTATTGAACATATCACCAACACTAAGCGGTGCTGGCTGTATATTGCTAAATATTGTGTGTTGGGCATCTGGCATCCCTGGAATTTTGGTTGAAGTAGTTTCTAATTGATACAATATTAAGCAGAAAAGGCATGGGCGATGGCCACAATGTCGTATCACGAAGCTTGCTGCAAAAGAAAACAGGTTCCTATAGATGCAGGGCTCAGAAAGGAAGGAAAATCATTTCAACCCCGAATTATTGAACGAAGCAGCCACTCCCTCAACTTCTCTCAAAGCAAGATAAGAAATCATCTAAACCCATCCACTTTGACTTTCACATAATACTAAATTACGAACAAATTTTACATATTTCTAATGGTCATTATCAGCCATGTCATTTTAATTCACTTATGCTATATGCATACCAAATAGATGTCTATGTCAACAGCAGTTTAACATGATTTGGAACCTTTACATTCATCAAATATGCTCATAGAGTATGCTTATTGTCAATTAACTTTGCCTAGAGGCATGTTTGGCTCAGTAATTATAGTTTTGAATGGAATGCTACTAATTGCTACAGTAAGTAATAAAACAATTTTTACATGATGCCTAGTGCCGGTATGACTTGGCTGGTCTCCAAGTCGAGATATGCTTTACTCTGATTGCCTTTCTTTTTAAATGATTTCTATATGATTTTAGCTATGTGAACAACAACTCTGTCAACTATTTGCCAATGCAATGGGTTACTCTCTCCGCTACATATATTATTGCTAAGTCTATTATGGAAGTTATGTCCTAATAATTCTTAGTTATCTTTTCAATATATTTAACTTCTACGTGTATGGACTAGCTCAACTATTATATTTCTTGAAATTCTTAATTAATTTAATATTTTTCTACTCTAATGCATTGATAATCGTAAATTCATGAGGTGCTTATGCACCCAATTTGAGTCCAGCAAAAGTTAATTGTTCATCTCGTGGAAGACATTTAAAATATGTCTCATTTTTATATTCATTTGGTTAACCCTAAGTTCATTTTCCAATTTGCGTGAAAATTGATTACAAATCTTGCGTGAAAATTGATTACAAATCTAAGAAAATTGTATTATATGCCTCTTTAGTCACCACGATCTATGATTTTGATAATTGACAAAAATATGTTTATACGATTTGAAACTCAGCGTGACATAGGCAGGTGCAATGAGAATATCAAACAAGGTTTGCAAACAGGGAGCATATCCAGATTATATTTCAAAGGCCAACAAAAATCAACTGACTAAGTTGATGATAAATCGAAGATAAGGAGAAGTGTGTGCCAACGAATACGAGGTTACCAATCCTCTAGGGGCAATCAATAAGATCCATGCCGATCGCAACACTACCCCGAGGTTACCAATCCTCTGGGGGCAGTCAATTGGATCCATGCCGATCCCAACATCACCCAGAGGTTACCAATCCTCTAGGGGTAATCAATAGGATCCATGCCGATCGCAACACTACCCCGAGGTGACCAATCCTTTGGGGGCAGTCAATTGGATCCATGCCGATCTCAACTTCACCCGAGGTTACCAATCCTCTGGGGGCAGTCAATTGGATCCATGCCGATCCCAACATCACCCAGAGGTTACCAATCCTCTAGGGGCAATCAATAGGATCCATGCCGATCGCAACACTACCCCGAGGTGACCAATCCTTTGGGGGCAGTCAATTGGATCCATACCGATCTCAACTTCACCCAGAGGTTGTCAATCCTCTGGGGGCAATCAATAGGATCCATGCCGATCGCAACACTACCCCGAGGTGACCAATCCTTTGGGGGCAGTCAATTGGATCCATGCCGATCTCAACTTCACCCAGAGGTTGTCAATCCTCTGGGGGAAATCAATTGGATCCTCTGCTAATCCCAATTAAAGTTCACCAAATTTGACAACACATTATCACAACTCAAGGACTTGTGGATCAAGGATTTCTCAAGGCATTGCTTTACTCATGAATCTTTGCATAGTCGTGGTGAAAAGTGAATATTTTCTCTCTCCACACTCGAGAACGAAGCGTATATGTAGAGAGAAAAGGGGGCATGTGTGGGAGCAAAATTTACTCCATAAGCAATAACCCACTACCCATGCATCCTAAACTTGGGGGAGTGGAGAAAATCAAGTAACATAACATCCATTATCCTGAGTCATGGAGGAAAATGAGGAATGTGGGAGTTGGAGCCCAAGACTCCATTGCCTATAAAAGGCCAATTAACACAACATCCAGGGGAGAAAATTAGGTACAATATTCTAAACTCTCCTGCGATTATACTCATACTGACTTGAGCGTCGGAGTGTATTCTTGCAGGTACCCCCCTCCTTCACTGATGGCAATCGAAATGGTGTTCGGCTTCTCAACATGGAAATCAAATTACTTGTTGGAGGACCCGAAATTTTCGGCTCCAACAGGGAAGCTGAAGTTTCTTGGTTACTCATGTTCATTCAAAATATGAACCAGAAGTTCATATCATTTTAAGAACAAAGGGAAGCTGAAGTTTCTTGGTTACTCATGTGCATTCAAAATATGAACCAGAAGTTCATATCATTTTAAGAGTTTTAAGTAAAGCCTTTGAAAAGCTGAACTTTTAGAAAGTGGGAGGAAATGAAGTTGAATCATAATTACTCCAATTAGACCTTACAAAGGCAATATATGAAGTTGAAATGAGAGTTTGTTGTCTTGTTACCTCACCAATTTCCGTCCCTGATGCTTTCCTACATTGTGATCAAAATCAAGATTTTTTGTATATTTCTTTCTTTTTATAACACTCTGTTCTCAGGGGATTTTGTGTCTTTAGAACCTTCATATGAAGAACAAATCCCTGTTTGAACCTAATACTTTGGTTTTTTATTTTTTTTTCATAGGAAATTGAATTATGGTTTTTACTCTTGCAAGATATAACTAGATCATCAAGCGTTCCATTATATTTGTTGAGCAAACCTGATTTTGAAGAATCTTTGAGTAAAGTTTTTCATACCGAAGGATGTAACCAATACTTGTACTCCTTTTAGTATTTCGGTATTTTGCTTCTAATAGGTAAAAGGTTATGTACGTCATCTTCGGTGTTGACCAAATGAATAGATAAGACTGTTCCTGAAGAACGGCTTGCATTATGTACAAAAGACCGTTTTAGAAGAACGGCTTGAATCATCCTGATATGTATTCATTTTGTATCATTTAAATGAATTGTTAAATACAATGCAAATCTTGAAGATTTCAAGTTGAATACATTGACAATACACTGCATAGATTAAAATCCTAGAAGAGTGACTCAAAGGTATGACAGTGTTAATGTAATGCAAGCCTAATGCGTAAAAAATTGTATGAATTAAGGTTCCTGAAGGACAAAACTTATGATACTGTGTCAATGAAAATTAGCCGAGACCCAAGACTCTCTAATAAGGTTGTTCTAGTACTCCTCGAAGGGTGAAACTACCTCGAAAGACTTGCGGTCAACTGAGGGGTCAAATTGCCCAAACTTGGTCAACCGGGCCCGCGATGCCCACAACCTCCGATTTCTGATCTGAGAGATCCTACGGGTTCAACAAGGTTTATTATACATGTCCTACAAGTTTGGTTCGAATTGAACGGTCGGATTGCTCGCGATTGCACAATCAGACATTTATCGTTTAAAGCAAACTTTAAGTTATTGAATCGGAACATCCGGGGCTCCAATTCATGATCCGCGAATTCCTACACGATCCTAGAGATGCCTAGATCGACATATTTTGAAATCAAGTCGATCCAACGGTCCGAACATATCGAACCCGAATAACGCCTAATATGCGATATCCGATTGACTGTCAAACGATAACCAAATTCATATCCGAGCATATCTTCGTGCTTGGGACAACATGGGGATTATTTTAGGACTCCAAGACCGGCCAAAAAGTGGCCATGCGCGGGCAACGCATGGGTGTCCAAAGCGATTTCTGACGATCGGAAAAACTCCAAGACCTATACCTACATTATCAACACATTGAGTGGATCAACTTTTATTCTTGGGCCAACCCCAAAAAGTGGCCAGAGGTGGCCGGAATCAAGGGCCGAAACATGCCAAAACTTCTATCGCTTATTTGACACTCAAAACGCAGAAATTAATCCTAAACAACCAACCAGCAGCTAGAACACATCGAGATAATGAAAAAGCATACCTAGATCGAAGGATTTGGTACCTGGAATCGTCCGAACGAGCTCCGGAAAAATTAGGTAAAACTCGACCGGATTTCGGCGTCGCTGGCAATTGGCGTCGGCAAAGGGGTGGGGTAGGACGGGGGAGACTAGCCAGTCGTTTTGGGATTGGTCCCAGCTCCGATGGCAGGATGTGGCGGCGATGGTGACGGTGAAACCATCGCTGCTATACATCACTAGGGGGGTTGCACGGTAGGGAGAGAGAGAGAGAGAGAGAAATATGAGTTTTTAAAATTTGGACTTCGAAATATTTACGGTTGTGCCACTGCACTTCTGTATATTGTAACTTTTTTGTTACAACTCCGATTCGAGCCCACTACGTGTCTACGGACTCATCTCGATATGATCTACGTAATAGTACCATTAATTTCCCCCCAAATCCTTCCGAATTAAAAGTGACCAAATTATCCCTACCCCGAGAGCAAAATTGTAATTTCATAATTTATTAAATTAATTAAATTATTGAATCCTTTAAATTTGAGTTGGGATGTTACAGTGGGGGTTGAGGTACTCACCCCATTCCCCGTGCCCCTCCCCATCCTCTCGTTTCTCACATATAAGGGTGGGGGGTTTCATAATATATTATACATTTCCAAAATATTATTTTTGAGTGATTTTGTCTTACTTTTACTTTGAAATATAATTTATGCAATACATTTATATAGTATATTCAGTATAGTGTTACATGAATTATTGAATGAAGTATCTACACTAACTTTTAATAAATATTTTTATGAATTATTGGGAACTCGATTCCCGATGGGGAAACCAACTAATAGTAACTTGCTCAATATACACTACTCATACATTCCCAATTTGTTAAAAAAGATCCTCAGCATGCATATATAGTCATACAAGGAGAAAAGGGCAAATGCAAATACAACTGACATGTATACATACATTGCTATCAAGATCCGAACAGTTGTACTATACGATCAGAGAAAACTTAAAGCATCCGACGAATCTGCGAGAAGCTTTCTTGATGGTCTCTTAAGAGAGCATCAATATTATCTCTGCTGCAGCTTGCTTGAATATTTCATCTGCAGGAAATGTCTCCAGAAACTGATCGGGAGCTCCTCTTGCCTGCTAATATAACACTACTGTTAGGTATAACTGAAAACATATATATAACTGTGAAACTTCTTTTCACCAGAATTTTTTCTCAATTCAATTAATAATTAATGATATTCGTGTCTATGCATTCATGTGATGAAAATTGCTATATATTTGATACATTGGATTGGATTAAACCCATGATTTATCCTAATCCTCAACCCATGATTCACATTCTTTCTTTCATTACTAAAGCTAGAACCCTGATTAATTAATGAAATTTAGTCATTTTATTTGTTACAATTCAGAATGCTTAAAACCTAGGAGGAGGGTAAAAGTTGAACTCTCGCTTTGAGGGTGTAGGTAAATGCTCCATCAATAGACCTATGAAACCCTCATAATGCAATTATGGTTTCATTATGTTTTCTAAGTGTATAGTTAGCAGGAGCAACTTATTGGTTCCAACCCTATAATTTAGGAGCAATTCTTCGGTGTGATAGTCGTATCATATCTATATTATATACTATACCTAGGTCCATGACATATATATCAATCATGTTGTCTATCCATATTGTAGCTCATGAATTAGTAATGTAGAAGTGTGACGAGCACGCCGTTGTGTTTCTCCTAATTTAGAAGAAAACTTGAATATCCCGGTGCTATATACACTTACTAAGTCTATCTCATGACTTGTCACGTGATGAGAGAGTCATGTGAAGAGAGAGGCATAGTCCGCCAGATGTATATATATCACTGCTACATGCAACACCATGGGATATTATGTAGTCAGTCACTAAAAGCACTTAGCTGGAACAAAGTCATGCAACATTTTCCAGCTAGCACTTTAATTAAATTTCTAAAAAATGTAGGTTCTGCATATTGACTCTAGAGTAACACAAAAGCTGAATCATAGAGATAGAATTGAACAAAAACTTAAACTTACATGTGCTTGAATCATGTACATGCTGCGATTGCAGTCCGAGGAAACATGAGCCGACATCACACCAAGTTTATACTTCTCCAAGATGAAGCATATGGCGTAAAGGAGGCCAGCCTTCTTTGGACAACAGACACTAATTTGCGCTTCATCGCCGCAGATGTTCAAAACGACATTGGGTGTAGTCCATGTTTGAAAGTTCACAGGACCACAATGCGAGGTTAAGAGTGAATTCGAAGGGTTGATTGTAGCAGCAGAGCCATGATTAGCTAAGAATTCCTCTCTAGAGCCAAAGGCAACATTTTGCTTGGTGAGTATTGATGGATCGAAATTGATGGTTGTGGCACCTTGGAGCCTCTCTAGCTTTTGTTTTTGTAGCTTCTGGAGAGTCTGCTGTAGGGTTTTGATGTAGTTCACTGCCTCATCTACGATTGTGGATTTGTCAGCCTATAAGAACATTATAAATAATTAGAGATCAATGGTTGTTCAAATCATATGAAATTAGAGAATTGTGCACTTCAATTCATACACGTCCAAACATTTAATTAATTAATTAGAATTGCATATTTAAGAACCTTCCTTTCTTTTCTCATTGGTTAGATCTTGGCATCTAAAGTTTTGAGCCATAGCTGAGAAACCCTTTCTAGAAAACCATTTTCTTTTTTGAAAGTTATTTCAAACCGATGGTTGAAAGAATTAATTTTTTTTTTCAGACCCAGAAAATCAGTAATTAAAACCTGTATAATTCTCCTCAAAAGCTATGAGATAAAGGAGAGAAAGGGAGAAATAAAAGAATGAGAAAAGAAATTCGACCAACAAAAAAAAAGGAGGAGAAAAGAAAGGAAGCTTTTCTCATTAACTGCCCATTATATGCAAAAAGGCTACCCATAGCTTTGATAGGGAAACGCAAATAGAAAGGCTCTCTTTTTCATAAACACCAAAAGTTTCAGAAGAGAGAGAGAGAGAGAGAGACGTGCAAAATGAAATTAGACTCATTAATAACCTTTCAACTGTAAATGGTTATGGTTATTACCTTAGGAGGAAGCTGAGGAAGCAAAGCATGAAGATTAGCAAACATGTTCCTCATCTTCTTCCTCCTTTCTCTCTCTGTCCAAATATGCATCTCATGGTCATCTGACTCACCACCACCATCACCTGCACCAGTTGAACCTTTTCCTTTGTCAGCAGGACTAGTACTTCCTTTGATTATCCCATTCTTCCCCACACCTCCTCCTCCCCTCCGCTTCTTACCGGGTGCAGGCAGTACCTGATTATGACCTTCTGTACTAATTCCCATCACAGCTGTCTCCTCCTTGGTCCCCAAATTTTTATTTTCATCACCAGCACCACCTGAGTTGTCAGAATTAAAATTAGCCCATGACTGGTTTTCCCACAAAAAACCTTCAGAGAATCCTCCTGTTTCCCCTTCAGACATAGCTTCACAGAGAGAGAGAGAGAGAGAGAGAGAGAGAGAGGTATGAGAAACTATGGAAGAGGGAGAGGGGGTGAGGAAGCGTTTAAAAAGGTGGCAAAGGAATAGGGGGGGTGTGTGTGTGTAAGAAAGAAAGCTGTTTTGGCTGGTATGGAAGAGCCCAAAATACAATCATAAGGCCATGCCGTTACTATGCTTCAAAACAAAAAACGGATAGCTTTAGCTATGTGTTTTCAAGGGACCCACAAGGGTACTTGCCAGACCCCACCTGCCCCAAAACCACCTGATACACAAAACCAAATTACCCTTCACTCTCAAATTTCTACAATTCCATTGCTTGGTTTGGAAAAGATACGTTCATCTCCCATCAAAACCTTTTCATATGAATGTTCTTTTAGAGTTCTTCAACAACACTGAGTTGGTATTGATATGAGTCTCTGAAACCACTTACCATTTTGCTTACATGCATATAGTTATAAATGCGCCGTTACAATTCTGCACTGGATATGGAGAATTAAGATGTGAAATTCTTGTACATAATTACCTTAAAAGAAAATCATAAAAATAACGGTTTTACTACATCACCAATGTGGTTTACGTAGGAACCATTAACGGTAACTACGTGTCATTTCAACGCAATACAAGCCAATGTATCTGACATTGTCTCATACTCTTAACTATGTACCGTTTCATTATTGTAGCCTCCCAACAACACTACTAGTGACCCCCTTGTACATACTGCTTGGCCTAGCAAATGACCTCAACTGGTGATCAAGTTCAAGATTGTAATATGCCCAAACAATTTTCTGAAGCCAAGTATAAGCAACTCAACCACCTTACAAATTACATCAAGTTTTCTGTTTTCCTTTGTCAGAAAGCGCGTACTTTCCCTACCTAAATTTATTTGGTCCGTTCTCAAGGCAAAACGCACATGTAATGTAATTTGTTTAAGGTGTCTTGATGTTGCTCAAAAGATTATACATCCATAATTAATTGGAATATATGCAAGCGTTACAAATGAATGTAATGATTGACTTCCAGATACCCCTTTTATTACCATTAAATCAGTCAATAACATTGAAAATGGTAAGAGTTTAATTAAATTTCCATGAGAAATATATATATGTAGTTTCTGTTAATAATTAATAAGGGGTCAATTGAGGCAACTTCATCATGTATGCATATCTAACCAAATAAGGTAAACCAATCTAGGCTGATTCAAAACAATACAATCCAAGATGTGTTTTTGGACTTTAGAAAGATACATGGTAAGAAACCCTAGGCCCTAATGTGATATACAAGTTATAAGAAACCTAATTCACAAAAACCCTAGGAGCCAGAAGTATGAGCTTCTCTCAGTTCTCATGGTGTGTAGAGCATTGATTTCAGTGACAATGACCAACAAAGAAAAAAACCTGTTTTTTTCTAAAAGAAAAAAGAAAGAAATAGTGCTCAGTTGCTTAGGAAAACACGCAGAGAATGTCGTTTAGTGGCTTTTGGAATTTATATGGCTCTAAAAACTCTAAAACTGAAAGACAATTGTGTTACTCACGCAACACGTAAACAGCTAGAGTTACATGCAGGTAAAAGCCAATGCATATGGTAGCTTCTTGATAATGACGATGCTGATAAAGTTAAAGGAAAAAAGTTGGACCTGTAATCTTATTCACATTAACCAGTAGAAAGAAGAAGCTTACTGACTCACTGGCCTAGCTGGCTGGCTGATATATGGCCGTTATGTTGAGGTTTAAACAATATTTAAAATTTATCCCTCTTCACTCTTCACACACAAGCATAAGAGCAGCAAGGAATCCACTAGTGTTTTTTCTAGGAAAAGTCCTGTATTCGAGTCCTAACATCCGTGTAGTGTGTATGAATTTAGTATAATATCACCATTCTCAGTAGAAAGAGGTCCTAAAAAGATACAAACATAAGAGCAAAGAAGCAGAACCCATAAATATGTATAATATTAAGCTTAATTAGAAATATGTATAATATTAAGCTTAATTTTTTGTTTTCTTTGTTAATTTCCATTTGTAACATTCATATATATATATTCCATATTTATACGATCAGATAAGCTTTGCAGAGTTTATGTTATTTTCGTGTTTGATCATCTTGCATGGTTTGTACTTTTGTTACCCGCAAAGCTTCAGTGTAATTATGAAGTTTAGCAATATTGAAAGTATAGGGACATGGATATTGTTGTGCTAAAGGACAAGTAATTTGATGCTTTCTGTGTATTTGTAATAACTTGGTGCAGAATGCAGATGGAAGTATTGAATGAAGAGATAAATAAGGTTAAGGAGGGAGAGAGAATTATTAGACTTCTTTAATATATTAAGGGTGTATTGATAATGAGGTCTGAGGCCCTGAATATGACGATAACAAATGAAACCATAAAGATCATGGATTGATATACAGTGCTTGTATACCACAGAACAAAGTGCTTGTAACTCTAGTGATTAAGAGTAATATTTTACTCATGCACCCGAGGCTTAGGTTCAATTCCCCCTCCTCTTGTATTTAAAGAAAAGAAAAGAAAAGAAAAGGCAAACATTATAGTGATGGTTGCTGCTGAATGGTAAATTGACCGCAAAGTAATAAAGCTGCTAAACATCAGGTGTTGTTTTTAGCCTGCAAACCTCCTCGTATTGAAGGGATAAAGTTGACTGTTTGATTGTCTCTCAGCTCTGTTCTTGCTGATGATACCTAGCAATGTGGCTAGTCCTCGGTTAATTCCTTTATAATTGTTTTTTTCTCTTTGTTTGGGCTTTAGCCCTCCTTAGCACCAAAAAAAAAAAAAAAAAGGAAGTTGGTTTCCATTATTTAGCTATTCATATCATTGGAGCCATATGCTTTTTCTAGGATCCTAAATAAACAATTTACACTAAAAAATTCAAATCCAAATCCCTCATTTTGTATAACCCATGTAGGTTATTATCTCCACGTTCAAGAAAGATTCATTTAGATGGGATTTAGAACCTAAGTTTCTTAAACTTCTGTTTTTTGTTTTGCTTTGTTTTTGTTTTTTTAAATACATGGTAGGGAAAGGAGATTCGAACACAGGACTTCAAATGCAAGGGTAATTGTTCTTAACCCTGTTAGCAATTGAACCAAAGAGGCATAAGAAACCTGCACGGTCATCACGGAAACTGTCTCTGTTGACTAATTCCATTTCACGCCATCTCTTTCTTCCATTCTGAATTAATCCAAATCTCCCTGCAAAACCCAGCCGCATTCTGTTACTAGACAGCACAACTTCCTCTGTTGTTTTTGTTCTCATCCTGAATTGATCCAATTATCAATGCAAACAAGCCCTCCACCTTCGAAAAAAGACCATAATTTATTTAATGTAAATGTTTCCTTCTACACAGATGACTTTTAAATCACCAAAGCAACATCATTGTTCTGATCCGACAAGTATTGTGGGCAACAAAAGTGAGCTAATGGCAAACACTGTAAGCATATGCTCAACACCCATGGGGCTAAAATGACAAGACATTAAATATCCGTTTAATCTAAGACTCAATGAAACAGCTAGAAAATGATAAAACCCATCTCTGAAACTCAAGTTCCACAAATGAGATCGGGACAACAATTTGATTAAACAAAACAAGAACAAAATTATAGTGAAATCTCTGCATATGACAAGTAACAACGAAACAGTCCGATCTCCCAAACTCATAGCAAAGGCTTCAAATGTCAGAAGTATTATTCCAATATATTCATTATTGTCATGGTGATTAAAACAAATAAATAAAAAGGATCCGTCAGTAGCCAATAAACAAATCCTTTTAGGAGCAGTGCAGCAAAGTTTCTTTTTATTTTCTTTTTTCAGTCACGGCTGCTCTTTCCTCTTTTTATGAAACCATGCAGTCCATGCACAAATAAAACCAGTTTCAGTCGAGAAGGGAGGACTCTCCACCCGACTTTTGGGTTTAATGATACAGCAGCATGAAAATCAAATTTCAGGCTTGGACATCGATGGTTTTCCCTTCAAGTAAGCAACGCTGTAGTTTTACAAATAGGGCACAGATTCTTCTGCATTAGCCACTGCTTGATGCATTTGGTGTGGAAGTCATGCCCACAATCTAGTGTGCCAATATCATCCTCATCATTATATTCCTCCTGCCACGATAAGGGTTCGAACAAGGTAACAAGAATAAGTAAACCAGCTGCATGAATTACTTGAAAGCAACTAGCTGTGTTCTTGTGGGGATAGACAGTCAAATACTCATACCTGACAGACACAGCACGGTTCCATATCTACTGAGGATTCTGCTGTTATCGAGAAATTTTTTCGCTGTTTCATTAACTTCACAATGGTCTCCTCACTCAGTCCAGTGCTAACGTCTCCTATACGTTCCTCCAGTGCCAACAGTTCCTATTGTCCAACAGTATAGTTATGGGAACAATTTTCAAACAAAAACCTATGGGAAAATACTAGCCCCCATTTTACCTCGTAAGACATGTTATCAACATCAAGGCGCATATCTCTGTGCCTGTCGTGCATCTCAGGCATGCCATGATATATGAATGGGTCAAAGAGCATATAATCCTGACATCACATACGAAGCTCGATTGTCAAACATATACAATCTGTTGTATATAGCAATACGCTAAGCGTTCTTCCCCTTGCTAAACATACACAATCATAGACAAACCCAATTGCTTCTTAATTATGCTCCCCCTTATAATTGTTAGTTTCACAAACTATTTTTCCACAACCGTATAATTTCTTCCCACATGCCATTTTCTCCCACACCATCAAATTATAATTTATATCATGGAGATTAAAGATAATTGATTATAAAGATATTTTATGCACTTATTCAAAAGAAAATCCTATATAATGCCCATGCACAAAGAACAATGTCCGATGTGCCGCACAAAAAATGGTGGAATAACCATACTTCTGCTACTTTTTTTTTCATAGGACATACTTCTCCATTGGTTGGCATGTTCACCTGGTAAAGCATGCAGATCTATTGCCAGAGGGCACAAGAAAATAAACTAATCAGCTTCACATAGCATTAGAAAGTTGTTAGCTACATATAGTTTGTACTAAAATCATTTTGGCAGGTTTTAGCTGGAAGATATTACCACAGCTTTTTTTTTTTCCACAACAAGACAGAATCAGATGTAATGCAATAGACCTAAAAAATTTGAAGACCTAGGAGCCACTAATTATTGCAATTGCAAATAACTAAATTCCATTAGCACAAACAAAGCTCACTGTTTAGTGCTATGGCACTTCAATGTACACATGGATGAAAAATCTAATGTTAAATTAATCAAAACTTAGGCAGCACAAAAAACCTGAATCTAAGACATCTAACCTTTCTACCTCCATATTTTTGAACTTCTCAAAAGACGATGACTATCGGCCTAAGCCAGCTACCAAACTACCTTAGCAGTTGCAATAAAACATATAGAATTCCTAGTAAATCAAACAGAAATTGATGTAGAGGTCAATAGCAAACCTCAGCTCGTAAGTTCTCACCCCTGCGCATAGCATTCAGAACTTGACGAATCTGGTACACACAGTAAATTATAATTGTTAGTTCCAGAGGGAATGGTTCTTGCAAAAATTAGTGGATATACAAGAACAAAAGTTGAAAGCATTAATGCCATCGTCTCTCTAATCAGAGGCAAGAATTTTTCGATGGTATGCAAAATAATTCCACTCAACCCCATATCCAACCATAAAACTGATCCTTAACGAACAAAATGTCTTAAATATGAATATAACAAATATCAAAATGATAAAGAACAGCTTAATTTTGTTAGTCGGAGGTCAAAGATGAATACGATCTACGGTAATGCAGTAGTACAATGCAGAATTAGCTCCCTAAGAACATACAAAATAATTTTAACCTCTAATTTAACAACTCAACCACCCACCCTATGAACAGTTTTCCTACCCCTTATTTTTTTTCTTGATAATCAGATTACGATGCTGGGGTGGGTAATGGGAGGTGGAAATAGCACAACTCAAAAGAAAAAGGAATGCAAATTCAATTCTGAAAATGGCATACCCTTGTTATACAGACTATAAAGAATATATGAGTAAACTCAAAAAACAGGACAAAGAAATACAGAGCACAAACCTCAGATATGAGTCGGCGCCTCCCTTCAATGTCAGCTGCTAATGCCCGTAGTGAATGGGGCATATTAAGAACATCATCACCCTGCCGGTCCACCAAGAATGCTGACCTAGGATATGGTAGATGACGACCCTGGTTATTAGATCCAGAAGAACTTCCTGAATCCTGAGAGGAAGCAGAAGGTCTTGGAGGTACTGGGTTATAATGACTATGACCTCCAGGTTGAGAATCAGAAGATGGAAACAAAGACCAAGGAGAAAATTCTGTTACTCTTTGATGATTTTCAGTTGGAGGGTTGTTGAGAGGGATCCATGCAGGATTAGGCAAAGAACGAATGCCAGAACTAGAGCCAATTCTTGAAGAGGAAGGCGCACCTACAGAAGTGCTTATGTCTCCAGGTGCCAAACTCCAACCTGTTGGATCCTGTGCTGAATTTCTCATATCAGTGGCAGTTGCAAATGTGGAATGCTCCACATTGTTTCTGGGAATGCTTCTTAAGTTTGCTTCTTCTCTTAACTCAGCACCTCTATATCCAGACATAAGAGAACTTGATAAGCTGCCCACTCTTGAACTGGAAGCACCATTCCAAGGTAAAGGAAGCAGGTTTCCAGACGAACCGCTCATATGCATAGCAGGAAACTGGCTTTGGGGACCACCCGAATTTGTTGCAGATACAGTTGTTGATCTCCCTTGCGATGATAAATTAGACGGTGCAGATTCTTGCTGAGGCCCAGTACAAACCCCCCTTGCAAAAAATTGTCTCAGTGGGCTTTCTGCATTGCCTGTAACACCTAATGAAGGAAAGGTATCAGATGCTCCAAGTCTCAAACCTACCCTTGATCTTGAGTTCTGCTGTTCTGAAGGACTACCGCTTGGGGAATTACGCAAGGGTGTAGATAAACTTAAATTACTAGAAGGATTATAACGAGCAGGACCAGTATTCCAAGCACCATTTTCAGCTTGTGGAAAGGAGCTAGAACTCCCACCAGGATAAGCCTGGCCAGAAGTACCCTCAAGGGCCTTTCGCTTGCAGGATGAACCCCAATTTCCGAAAGAAGAGCCTGGATTACCATCACTTTCCCCAACCACATAATCAGAGCTTCCTGATGAAGTCCCAACAATATCAGGTGAACCACTTCCAGAAGATGTCTGTTCTGTTTCTAATCCACTTGACTTGTAGAGATTAGGTTCTGCATTAGCTTCCATACCATGCTCACAATTACCGCTACTTCCCACATATCCAGCATTTAGATCTGCATTCTGAGGGATATAATTAGAGCTAGAACCCTGAGAAAAAGAAGGCCCACCTTGAATCTGATTGCCACTGATAGCTCGCCCAGGGAAAAGGATATTATTTTGTTCAACTCGTCTTTCTTCTGAATTTTGACCAATCACAGGACAAGCACTATATGAAGATGACCAACCTTGTTCCATTTTCATCCCATCGTCATCAACTGGGTTTTCCAGATTCAATCTAGAGCTAGGTCCACCTGAACCAGTCAAGGTCTGGGAGTCATGACTAGTGGCATTTAAACATGTCATCTCACCAGATGTCACCATAAAACTTGACAACCGGGTTTCTACAGGATTTAGCATATTATTCAGAGAAGTCTGCTGACTCATACCAGTGCTGTTGGAAATGGATCCCAGCCCAACTTCTGTGATTTCTGGGAAAGTATCAATACTACTCCCTTGACCTTGCATTAGGCTCACCAAATAAACCTTGTAAAGTGAAGATGACACTATATTTACAGGTGGTTGAGATTAAACACTTCTCCGGAAGATCTGGAATATGTGCACAGCAGCATAAAGGATAAATCTCAACTCAATACTGGTACCTTGAAAGTAACAGGTACACAATTGCAAAAAAAAAAAATCCAAATTCAAATACAAATAATAAAGGGACAAAACAGGATTTAGAAGAGAGGGGGCGAGGGGGCGGTGAGAGAGAGAGAGAGAGAGAGAGAAGATAAAATCTGAACGTCAATTCTTGCAACATCGGATATCTACTTACCAACGGAGATTGGATGATATAGAATAAATTTCTTGCATTATGTACATGTCTTCAACTGAAAACCCTGACCCTGAAAATTGATTCAAAGAAAAAACATATGAAGGCAAAAATTAGAAAGTGCATGAAACATTAATACTAAAATAAGTGACAGGCACATTTGACAGGCTGACAACTAGCAGATCAGTTACAGCTGAATTGGCCTTAAATAAACTAACAAACGGTAAAACTAGATAATTAAACTGTCAGAGGAGTTTGACAAAGGAGGGGAAGAAAAAAAAGAGTGATGTAGGACAAATTGAGAATAGATAGAACTAAGAGAACAATGAACTGATTCTCAATCAATAATCTTAATCAATTTCAATTATATGACAGAATAGCCTCTTTACATAGGCAACCCCATAAGAATAAATGCCTAAACTATTCTAATATAACTAGGCCCTAAATTATTATAAGTAAAACCAATAAACCCGTACAATTCTCTCCTTGTTAGAGAGAAGTTGGACTCAAACTTATTCAGACAGATTTAGTTCGTGGAAAGAACTGATCAAGATAGGTCAGAACCTGGCTGAACTAAAGAAAACTAAGTCACACTCAAATTTAATTTGGTCATACTCTGGTGAAGCTGGTCACTCAATTACAACTTGGGGGGAATCCCGCAAGATGAATTAACCCCCTAAATGTGATAAACAAAAACTAAATAAAATGAACTTAATTTCTAAACACCACTGCTTATACCTAAAGAAAACACAAATCTACTTCCATTATCATTAAAGTCACTCAGACCATTTTGATCTAAGATTACCAGGAGAGTTCACAACACTGAGCACCCCTTTCACACTCTCAATTCCATTCCTACATTCAAATTCCATCTCAATTCGACTCTTCTGAGCAATTTCTATTGTGGCCATATATGTCAATTTGTCAAATTATGTAATGACAGTTATTAACTTCTGTCTTGGCTATGTTTGCAGTGAAAACTTTCTGTAGAAGTTACTTACTGGAAACAGTGCAGCCTATGAATCTAAGTGGAGCACACAACCTAAAGAACAATGGTCACTGCTACAAACGGCCATTGATTTGTCAGTGATTCTAGGGGGATTGAAAATACCCAACAGAATGTTGTAACAACAACTTTAGAAAAAACAAAACAAAAACAAAATGAGAGGCAATTTGCTAGCCCAAATGAGATGCAGAATTATAAAGCTAATATTATAAAGGGCTAAGCTTTAGCAACAAAAGATTTACGGAGGAAAATCACCACAGAAACAAGAATGCAACATCAAGTGCACTAATATTATAGCCCTCAATCAAATGTCCATAGTCTAACCTTTTCAAAAGATAAAAGAACAGAGAAAAACTACAAAATAATAAATCGAGCAACAATGCAAGCAGGACTAAACATCTGCAATAGTAATGCTTCTCATGCATAACCTCCAACCCATGATATGGGTAGGAGAGTAAATGATAAGCTCATAAAACGCAACAAAAGAAAAATGAAAATGTGAAACTTCGGAAAAATCACCCAAGCCAATTCCTTGAACTGGGCTTAATTCTGAAAATGCCCAACGGAGGATCTTTGCAATGTTTGCCAAAAACCAACCAAATTCGTTTCTTTTTAAATGATTCGATAGCAAAATGACCCAACCCAGGAAAAGAAACTAAAAATAAACCAAACCCAGAAAGCACAACCGCCTGGGGAGAAGAAAACATATAGTATTAAAGAAAAGAAAGCAGGGTCCTTTGGGTCGGTTCCGATCCCTCTAATTCTTATCATATTGGCATGAAATGAAAACCACAAAAAAGAGGGAATAAAACTGAAAATGGAAGATGATAATACAAGAAATGATAGTCAAAACCCAGATAGAAGTACCAGAGAAGAGATTGAGAAGGAGGATGAGATCACAGATGAAACGGCAGGGATCAAATGGTAAGAAAACGCTTCCCACTCTGTCTGTCTGTCTGTCTGTCTCTCTCTCTGAGTCTCTGATTTTTCTTCTTCCTTCAGTTACTACTTCTCATCTTTATGTATAATATAATAATAATTTACTGCTGCGAAAGAGATAACCCGCAATACGACAAAGCCCAACTGAGCAATGGACGAGAGAGAGAGATTAGAGAGAGAGAAAGAGAGAGCTGATGAGAACATAAACACGAGAGAGAGAGAGAGAGAGAGAGTAATGTTAATGTAAATGTTGAAACGTTGAAATGTTGAATGTTAATGATGGTTTGAGATTTTTGCTGAGGTGGGTGGGTCATGGGTGGGGCTGGGTTTGGGTCCGAGAACTCACAGCCAATTCAATGTCCACATAGCTTGCATGCACTCGTTATGGGTCCTACATCAGCTAGTAATAATATTAATATATAATTATAAATTGTTTAATTTAATTTAATAATGTAATATTTTGTGTGCAGGAGGTGGCGTGCTCCTTTGTCGCTAGAGTGTGGTGAGCTGAGCTCCCCTCGTTATACGGTCAGTCGTCTCCACCTCCTGTCACACTTTAATTCAGAGTTGCAGTGATCCCTTTTCTGCTCTCTGCTTCTTTCGGATTTCTTCTTTTTTGCCTTTTTTGCTTACAATGCTATTGGGCTCACATTGTGACCCAGGATTTCCGGTGGGCTTCAACCTCACCCAAACTTGTTAGCAGCCCGATTTCACCTAAACTTTCAATTGTTTCCAATACCAAAAATCGAGTATAGATTATTTTAAAAAATTAAGAGAAAATCGCGTATAGCTGCGTGGCTATAATATTTTCATAAAAAATAATTTAAAAAAAAATCGAGTATAGCCTCTAAATAAAAAAAAGAGCACCACCCTAGCGATTAGGCGCTACGTGTCAAAATTCGTATAGCCGCGCGGCTATACTATTTTTTTAAAAAGAAAAAACCCAGTATAGCCGAGCGGCTATACTATATTATATAAAAAAAGGACCCGTCTAGTGATTAGGCGATAATGTGTCAAAATACGTATAGCCGCGCGGCTATACTATTTTTTTTAAAAAAAACAAAAAGTAAAAAAGGACCCTCCTAGGTGCATTAGTTTATACTTTATAGATATTAATTTGCTAGTTTCAACATATCCAAAACAGATATTAAACAGATATTTCATAGTAAATCAATATGAGAGTTCAATTTTTTCTTTTTTTTTTAGTGTGGAAATTTCACAGTAAATCAATAGAGACTCAAGTAATGGCCTAATAGTAATGGATAATGCTCTAAACCACTCTTATCGATAAACAAAAATTGGGGAAAAAAATTTAAAGAAAAAAAAATCCTAGTATACTAATTTTTAGAAAAAAAAATTAGAGTATAGCCACACGGCTATACTATTTTGTAAGAAACGTTAATAAACCCGAGTATAGCCACACGGCTATACTATTTTTAAAGAAACAATAATAAAACTGAGTATAGTGTTGTGAGGATTTCAGCTGCACCAAAATGGATTCAGTTGCATCCTCAACTTGTGATACTCGCAAGTGCACGAGCCGTTTGGTAGTATAGCATATGTAAGTGCGAGGTCGATCCCACGAGGATTAGTGATTGAATGATCCAATTCATTTTCCCTACACAAAACAGAAATGAAAAAGAAAGGAAATAAATAAAACAAGGAAGAAAGAAAATAACTAACTCAAGTAGATAAGTTCCCAAGTTCAATTAGATTAATGGATTGATTCTAGCTAAAGTATGATTAAGCCATGGTGTGTGGTCATAACCTTGTGTTCCTAATTCCCTAATTTGATCATTTGTTGTCTAACCTAAAATTAAGCATTAGGAACCCATTAAGCATAGAAGAACAATTTAAACAACCAAGCATGTATCTAATCCCTGTTGTCGAATGTCCATACATACTCTTCCTATTCATAGTTCAATTCGAATTAAAGCATGGTGTCTACTCTTAATTCAAACCAAGATAGCTAACATGCAAGCCTAAATGGTGATCAATCATTCAAACTAGCATATTAACTTATAAGCATAATGAATAAGAACAAAAACCATAATTGAAACTTGGAAACTTATCAAACTTGAATACTTAAGAAAGAATGTACATTACAAGAAAAATAAATTACAACTAAGAAAACATTAAAGAGAGACTAAGAGAACTTTGAGGAAGAAAGGAGAAGTGTTTGGGAAAAGTGTTTGAGGACATGGAGGCTTTTTGGAGAAGAAAGTAGAAGTAGAGAGTTGTTTGAGAAAGTGTTTGGAGAACATGGAGAATGTTTGTGAACTTGGAGACTTTGGGAACTTAGGGAGTGGAGAGAAAGGTGTTTGTGAAGTGTTTGAGACATGGAGACTTTTGGAAGAGAAGGGAAATGTGTTTGGGAAATTTGGAGAAGGGAGGAGAAGTGTTTGGAGAACTTTAGAGATGGGAGAAGTGTTTGAGAGATTTGGAGAAGAAAATTTAGTAGAATGATCTTATTACAACAATTGAGAACTACAAAGGAAACTAAGAGAATTTGAGGGAGAGAAGGGAAGGGAGCTCTAGAGAAGTGTTTGAGAGCTCCCCCCCCTTGGGGTGTTATTACAAGCTTAGAGAACTTCCCTATTTATAGGCCTAGGGGAAGTGAAAATCAGAATTCAATAAGACTAATGCATACAACACTTGAATTATAAAATCTGAAATGGTTGATGCACTTGTATTAGAAAATCTGAAATGGGTGATGCACTTGTATTAGAAAATCTTGAATTGGTTGATGCACTTCACCACTAAATCCCACCAGCAGCCCTAGCTCATCTTCATGTCACCATGACCAAGCTTCCAACCAGAAATGATAGCTCATACCTAGCTCACCATGACCAAGCATCCAACCAGCACATGCTGAGGTCAGCATGACCAGCAACTTCAAGGGCTTACAACTTGGGCTTATCTTAATCAAATTAGGACTTTAAGCACTCTAAATTGAAGTTCAGAATGTCTTCTTTCCAGCCATATGTTATTTGGGCCAATCCAAGGTCGGAGGAAGAAGTTAAGGCCGAAACAAATTGCTAACTCATTTTCCGCGCTGATAAGATCCATCCTGAGCATGGTTCTGTGTTTGCTAGGTAACGGACTCCAGATTTATCCAATGGGGCTGAATTTTGGATATGTTATAGTACACACCAATTGGAGCAACTTTCATGAAGAATGTGGCCTCATCCGAGCTATGTAGGTTGTTGAAACAAAGCTTGCAATATGACCTATGGAACTGGACTGGCAGGGGGCTGTAGCCATAATGAATTTGTCTTTAAGCTCTTCATCAATTCATCCAAATTAGGCCTTAACATGCTTGAATTGCATGAATTATGTTCTCCAAAGCCATCATTGTTACCTAAAGCTCAATTAACTGAAAGATAAACACAAAAAGGATTAAAAGCACAAGTTTAACTCAAAAACATAACCAAATCATAAGCTAGAAGGGTAAGAAATAATATACAATTATGAACCGATCATATAGCCGTGCGAATATTGAGGGTCAATTACATTTTGCACTTTTATGGTTTGAGACTTGTAAGAATTTGGTACATGTCTTTATAAAAGTTGGTTCATATTGATGTCAAGTGGACCATCAATATAAACCAATTTTTGGTCCCTCCCTATATTCACAAGGTTAGGTTTTCTCTTATAATTTTGTTATCTATATGACATTAGTTTAATATATGTGTCAGTGACCCAACACACAAATAATTCAATGGTATAATGATTCGTAATTTTAGAATTTTTTCTGTAAATTTTTAAAATATAGAGACACTTCAGGCAAGAGAGATGTAATTTACTCAAATGTTAAAGTTCAAAACAAAATATTTGTTCTTGGACGGTTGAATTGTCAAGTGCTGAGAAATCTTACAAAGCTAAAGGACATAGTTATTGGAGAGACAATGGTATGGTATGGTATTGACTAATTACAATGCTTAAGTCATAGAGTTGGTATTGATTAGAAAAATTATAGAAAAAACCTAACATCAAAGTTGGAATATACCATATGTGACAAGAAATGATCCATAAACCAAGATGTGTGCATTGATTTAGTTCAAGGCTTCAAGCCACAATAAGGTTTGCCTCTTCCTCATCAATTTCCTTTCTCTATTTGGGAGAAGGGAAAAGGCAAAGTAAACAAAAGAAAATTGAAAAACAAAGAATGGAAAGGCTTGTAAATTTGTATCAAACCCCAAATCTTACAAATTTATATGTACCCCAAAATTTCAAAATAAAGAAGTCCTCTCTCACGTGCCCGAAAAGAAGCTTCCAAGAGGCCAGGTGGTGTGGCTTTTGTATTTCGTCTCCCAGAGATTCAATCCCACGATTCCCAAGAAAATCAAAATCAAAAGCCCATGAGAAAATGGAATCGTCCACACTTCTAGCTTTACTCTCCTCCATCTCCCAACTCATCCTCCTCCTCCTCCTGTCTCCCAATTCCACCAATTCCTCCAGTTCCTGCGCAAATGTTTTCCCAATCGCCCACAGCTTCCTTTCTTCCCACGAAATGGCTGCCACCCTTTCCCTCCTCACCCTTTCCAGGAAACGAAAGCGAACCCATTTATCAGAACGAGATTCTGAGCCCACTGACCATGACAATGACCAAGAACTCGGTGGCGGCGACTCGGTCCAACTGGGTTTGACTCGGAATCCCGACTCGTTCAGAAACTGCTTCAGAATGACCTCCTCTACCTTCGAATGGCTATGTGGTTTACTCGAGCCGCTGCTCGAGTGTCGTGACCCAGTTGGGTTGCCGCTCAATCTCTCTGCCGAGCGTCGTCTCGGTATCGGCCTGTTTCGGCTGTCCACCGGTTCCAGCTACCCCGAAATCTCGAAGCAATTCGAGGTTTCGGAGCCCGTGGCAAGGTTCTGTGCCAAGCAATTGTGCCGAGTTCTTTGCACCAATTACCGTTTCTGGATTGAATTTCCCAACCCAAATGAGCTTGCCTCTGTATCGGCGGCTTTCGAAAGCCAAACTGGGTTGCCCAATTGCTGTGGTGTGATTGATTGTACAAGGTTTAAGACTGTTAAAAATGGTGGCTTTCACGAGGAGAGCATTGCTGCCCAAATCATGGTCGATTCTTCGTCGCGAATTCTCAGCATTGTTGCCGGGTTTCGTGGCAACAAGGGTGATTCAAGAGTATTAAAGTCGTCAACTTTGTACAAGGATATTGAAGCAGGGAGGTTATTGAATTCTCCTCCAGTTAATGTAGATGGGGTGGCTGTATATCAGTACTTAATTGGAGATGAAGGGTACCCTTTGCTTCCTTGGCTTATGGTCCCTTTTGTTGATGCTGCGAATGGCTCAAATGAAGAGCATTTTAATGCAGCACACAATCTGATGCGCCTTTCGGCGCTTAGGACCATTGTTAGTTTGAAGAGTTGGGGTATTTTGAGCCGGCCAATACAAGAGGAGTTCAAGATGGCAGTTGCTTATATTGGTGCTTGTTCTATACTGCATAATGGTTTGCTAAGGAGGGAGGACTTTTCTGCTATGTGTGATGTGGATGATTACTCTTTGTATGATCAGAGCTCTCAGTATTATAGGGATACTAGTTTGGAGGAGAATTCAATTGAGAGGAAGGCTTCTGTAATACGAACTGCATTGGCTGCAAAAGCAAAAGAGTTTCAAAACACACAAGTCTGAAACAATATTAGTTCTTTGGTCCAATTGCAATCCACCTAGGAGATTGGTTCAGTAGAGGGAGAAACCATAGAACAATTTTGTTTTAACAGGTAATCTCAGATTCTTTCTTGTTCAGGATTAAATACTGTTGATGCAATTTACTCTGGTGTTTCTTTTCTATTCTTTATTTATTTTGGAGTAGAAATTGCTTTTGCAATAATTTTTTGCCAATTTATTTTTGAAGATGTACTCATGTTCAGCATCTTCTACAATAATCAAAGTGCAAAGATTTCCTGTTGTGAATGTGAATACTATTAATTGCGCATTGTTATCCATTTCTTGATAAAGGCTTAATCTTTCTGTTATTAAAAATTAAAATAGTTTCTCTGTGATCTATTAGAATCCCATCACAGGAAGCCTTAAGTTCAAGAAAAATTCCTCAATCTTTATTGAAAGCAATAACAAGAATCAGAAAGGGTCTGCATACAAGCTGTTAGCACAGAAACTAATCAAGTAACAATCTAACTTTCCTTAACATATCCCGCCCACACTGAAAACACAATATCTGAAACTACACATTATAGCATAAGCCAATGTAGTTGACTATTCTGCATTATAATTGACCATTCATTTAAGAAATTTAGTTGGTTCCTAATCAAATTAGTCAACTGTTCTTCAGTTTGATCTTCAACATCCTTCTCACGTCTTCCTTATATAGCTTAGCATTTGCACAACAAACCAGCCACTATTGTTGCACAGCTCTGTATCAATAGAAGCAGCAGCTTCATCTTGCTAAATCTTCAGGATAGCTATTTTCTTCAGCTAATTGGTAGCTGGCGTATGGCAAGTTACCTGCCGTTCCACACAATCCCTGTCCTCTAGGTGGTAATCAAAAACCAACCTTCGTAAGTTGCATTTTTTGGAATTAATTAAGACCACTGAAGTAATAGTGCTTGGGTTACTGCTTAACTAGTATGCAAGCTAGTGCAGCTACTGCCTCAACAAAAATCTGACCTTTCGTAGTTTAGGTAATGGTTTACATATCTCCCAATATGCTTCTGAAGCTGGGATTCATGGACCACTGGGTGAATTTTTGAATCATGATGTAAAATTTATAAACCACTGAACCAACCTTGGCTTCCACTGGAAAGGGCCCAAAATACTTAGTAGCTAACTTCAATTTTTTTCTAATGTTAATAAAAGTCTGTCGATATGGTTGGATTGATAGATAGATTAGATCGCCCACTTCAGATGATCTTACACTTTGAGTCTTGTCTGCAAATTGTTTCATTATGTTCTCGGCTTGGGCAAATTCTCGCTGCAGCAACTTGTGCTTGTCTTTGTAGTTTCTATAGGGTTGTGACATGAGGACAATATCAATATCTTTTTACTCACTTTGAGGTCTTTCTCTGTCATGCTTCTTGGATATGTTTCAAAACAGCTTGTAACTCTTTTAGAATGTCGATCAGTTTGTGGATGATAGGCAGTGCTCATATGCAGGCTCAATTCCGAATAATAGATAGTGATAAGTTATTAAATCTTCCCATTTGTTTAATAGATAGCTTTAGAAGACTTTGTCAAGTCACAAATAGATGGTCTTCCATGCTCAATATTATGAGCTAGAAATAGATGCGTCAAGTATTGTTGAAGGATGACTTCGAGCCAAAAAGTGGCTATATTTAGTAAACCTGTCTGTTACCACCAAGTTAAATCCTTTCTTTCTGACTTGAGCAATCCCTTCAATAAAATCCATGGACATGTAACTTCAAGCTTAATTGTGAAAAGATTGAAGTAATCCTGCAGGTAATGAACTATCTAGACCATCCTTGTGGCTTGTAATTACTCTTTTAAGCCAGTTTGGAACCCCTTCTCTCTACTCCCTTCTTATGTTATGTTTCGTAATGCATACCAAGAAGCTTGGTTAACCATTTCTGCTGCAACAAGGTTAAACCCTTCGCTCCGAAAAAGTATTTAAGGCTTCGATGATCAGTTAAGTTCTAATGACGTATTGGCTTCGATAATGGCTAAGAGTTAATTTTCGTAAGTAGACAGCCCCGTATTCCTAGACCGTAGTGGTTTCCTAACAAAGGAATTGGCCTTGCCTCCTTACATAACTGCTCCAAGACCTTGGTTGCACATAATCATGACCTTTTTCAATAGTTGAAAGGCAAGGCTGTAGAATTCAGAACTGACAGCACATTTAGATTACAACCTCAGACTAGAAAGAAAAACAAGCGGTTATTTTGTACTGCATAGACTATATAATTATGCAAAAAGAGAGATGTCCTGAAATTTTAACGAAAAGCCAGCCAGTAGGGTTGGTGAACCTTAGACTAGTCTCATTTATGAGGACCAAGCTTCATAGGATAAGAACAAAATGGCGTTCTCTGTCCTCCAAGTGTCCGATAAGCAAAGGAACACCCTACCTCACCTACCAACTGAACTTTTCATTATATTTACATAATAAAAGTATGGATGATCTACTATAGACGTCCCTGAACTTGGCCCCCAGTTGCAATTGGGTCTGTGAACTTTTTTTCGTGCCAATTACATCTTTTAACTGGACAAATAGTTCCAATTAGGTCCTAACATCCAACTCTGTCAATTTGTTTGTCAAAATGAGGGTGTAAAAGCATCCTTTCAGGTTCTTCATCTAGCATTGACCCAACTCCACCTTCTTCTTCCATCATTGACCCAACAACACCACCTCAAGAATTTGACTATTTTGGAAAGCCACATTCTTCTTCCATCATCAACCCAACAACCCCACCTCAAGAATCTCATTATTTTGGAAAGCCATTTGTTAGAGGAGACTTTGTGCAGAAAATTCCTTTCATTTGTTTTCATCAGTCTCCCTCTCTGTCTCTCCCTCTCTCTCCCGCAACCTATTCCCCCCTCCTCCTTCAAAACTCATATCCCAACCCAACCTGCAAAAACTCTTTGCCGAAAACCTTAGTTTGGGTACCTCAAGGAGATGCTTTTCTGGTCAAGAAGAAGACACAAAACACAACACTCTATTTCACATAATGTACAAAACCCAAAATCCAAAGTAGACAACTTCAATCTATCTTAACGTTAGAACTGTGGAGGGTTTAAGGGTAGAGTACGTTCTTTGGCTTTCTCTCATTGGTTTTAAGGGGGTTGGGTTAGGATCTGGGTTTTGAGGGGGTGGGATAAGGAGGAGGGGGAAATGGGTTATGGGAGAGAGGGAGAGAGACAGAGAGGGAGAGCTGAGAGAGAGCGAAAGAGAGAGAGAGAGAGAGGGATTTGGTTTTTTATTTTTTATTTTTTATTTTTAAGTTTATTTATTTCTTTAATTATTTTAATTTAATTATGTTTTCACTTTTTTCAGTTTTGTTATATAAAAAATATTTTAATTAAGATGGACGGTTTTAGCCCCCAAATTAATGGAAGGACTCAATTGGAACCAATGAGAGAGTTGGGTGACAAAATTGGCACAAAAAAAAGTTCACGGACCCAATTACAATTGGGAGCCAAGTTCATGGACGTCTACAGTTGATAAGTACTAAGGATAGAGGAGGATTACACTTATAGGATAAATGCTAAGAACAGTTGATTATGAGAAGAAAAAAAAATACTAAAAAATTCTACAAGCAATCATTTGATAGGAGAAATACTAAGGTAGTTGTTTATGCGTGCGTGGCTGGGCGACTAATCCAAACACAGCTACTTCGTAATAGTAGATTTTGTTGTTAAAAGAAAGGAAAAAAGGAAGAGGATTTTAATGATAAGCTCCAAACAACAACTCATTTTAGCCAAAAGGAGGCTTACCTAGAGTGGGACAGAGGAGGTGGTCACCTACCGCCACGCCTAAAATGCCAAGTTCATCACTCTCTTACCGACTTATTTTCCACTTAAAAAGAGGAAGTGGATCCCACCTAGCCATGTGATTACATTAACTTTAATGAAATTTGCATTATCAAATTCATTAGCTAGCAAAGCTAAGTACAATTATAATCCAAACTCTAAGTTACAACAGTGTCAACCCAGCAAAAATAATACAAACTATTGTCATCCACACAGCGAACAACACTCCATGCAAATTGAATGTATTTACTATAAAAATCAAAACAAATTTAATATTTATTTCATATATATGATCGTGATATTGAAATTTCTTTCGTAATTAAAATTTGAGGGAAATCTATCCTCAAATAATAAGTTTCGGTTTAATATCAGTACTTTTTTCAATGTTGAAAAAGATTGTAACTTCGAATTCCCGCTTTTGTTATTTTTTTCCATAAATTTGAAAGTTTTAGCTGAAATTCCATCAATAAATTTAATACAACTTCTAAACTCCCTTGAAGGAAAGAGAATGATGACGTGATAAATGCACAAAATGGTGTCACCAACACCAAGAACCAACCACAACTTTGACCAAACGAAAAAAAGAGCCAACCAGGACGCCACAAACATTCATACCACTACCAGATGAGTGGGTCACACCTCCAACTCCTAGGTAGGAGTCTGATTCGTTTGTAGTCCCAAAACTCACACAACCTCTCAGGACAGTTTCACCAACCCCGGACCGGGTTTGGTGGTCGGTTCAACCAACCATCCGGTTCGAACCGGATACTTCATTCCATATATACCTTGTTCTTTCCTCTTTCCAAATTCAGGTTCATCTGCCTGTATCCATTTAATCATTTAAGCCAAGAAAACTGCATAAATCCAAAGCCAGCAAAGCAGCAATGGCAACCAATGGAGCAGACCAGCAAAACCAGGCAGGGAGGCACCAAGAGGTTGGCCACAAGAGCCTCCTTCAAAGTGATGCACTTTACCAGGTAACCAAACACGTACATACAATCAAAGCCATGAATATTCAAAATCTCCAACAAGAAAAAAAAAAGATTTTAGAAAATTGGATGGTGATTAAGCTTAAAGCTCATGTTTTTCTTTTTGGGTTTTCGATTTTATTTTGTGTAGTATATATTGGAGACAAGTGTGTACCCAAGAGAGCCTGAATCCATGAAGGAGCTCAGAGAAGTGACTGCAAAGCACCCATGGTTTGTTCTGATTTCACCAACCAGATTAAAATTCATCAATTTTGGAAATAACCCTTTTATTAATTTCTTATTTTGAGATTGGTTGGTTGGCTGATGTTGGATTGGAAATTTTGGAAAATAAATATATATAGGAACATCATGACCACATCAGCTGATGAAGGCCAGTTCTTGAACATGCTTCTCAAGCTCATCAATGCCAAGAACACCATGGAGATTGGGGTCTTCACTGGCTACTCCCTCCTTGCCACAGCCCTTGCCATTCCTGATGATGGAAAGGTCAACTATCAATCCCTCAACTTCAATTAAAAAAAACCTCCCAAAAAAAGAAAATTTTAAATAATTGTTCTGTATATTAATTTGGGAACTTTGTCACAGATCTTGGCCATGGACATAAATAGGGAAAACTACGACTTGGGTCGTCCAATAATCGAAAAAGCCGGTGTTGCCCACAAGATTGACTTCAGAGAAGGCCCTGCTCTCCAACTTCTCGACCAACTGGTCGAAGATGTAAGTTTATGTGCAGTCTAACATGTTATGTTATCGGAATTTAAATTTACACTTGAGTTTATATTTTTTGTCACTCATTAAGATTCGCAGTCTGACATGTAACATCTGTGCAGGAGAAGAATCATGGGTCATATGATTTCATTTTCGTGGACGCAGACAAGGACAACTACATCAACTACCACAAGAGGCTGATCGATCTGGTGAAGGTTGGGGGTTTGATCGGCTACGACAACACCCTATGGAATGGCTCTGTGGTCGCTCCCCCTGATGCCCCACTCCGCAAGTACGTTAGGTACTACAGGGACTTCGTGCTGGAGCTCAACAAGGCTCTCGCTGCTGACCCCAGAATTGAGATCTGTATGCTTCCAGTTGGCGATGGCATCACTCTCTGCCGTCGGATCAAATGAGCAACCCAATTGACCCTATCACATTTCCTGGAAGAAGCAAAGCAAATTGGTGTTTCTTTTCTTTTTCTTTATTCTCTGTGTATTTGTATTTGGACGGGTCGTATCGTGTCGTCAACGTTGATGGTTGAGGATTAAAAAACAAATCCCATATTAAAATGTGCTGATTAAATTTGATGCCATAATTATAATATACAAAAAACAAAAAAAACGAAACTCGTTATTTGTTTTTGCGTAATTTCTGGGTTAAATTGTCTTTTGATGTATCACCAACTCTTTTTTCGTTTTCTACATCAAGAGTTGAACTTAGGACCTAACTTTGAACTTACCTCTTACCAACTAAAATTAAATGAAAATCCCAACTCATGCAAGAGTTATTTCTACGTTATTTCAATAAAAATAAATAAATAGATAACAACATAGATGGTTATGAGTGCAACACCCTAGTTTAGTATATATTGATAAGAAAATGACATTTTTGTTATTCAAATTCTTTGCTTACAAAGTCAATAGACATTGAATGTGGTGAAGATTCGTTGATCATGATAAATTGAACAAGAAATGTGCACACTACCGGTCTCAGTAAGTCCAACCTAAAAATTTATAAATTTAAAGTTTAGTGGTGATCATGATAATGATTTATAATCAATTGATGTTAACCATCCCAACAAGCACAACCCATTTGTTGCGCCTCTTTCTTTGTTGTCGTATATTTGATTTTTTATTTTGAACAAATAAAAATAATGTACCTAAATGTGTTTATTAATCAGGAATTGAATTCTACTTATGGAGGATTTCTGCGTTTACTTCATATCAAGGAATTAAAAAGTAAGTGGGGCTCACATAAAATTAGGCGTTGAATTCCTTCAGGAATTCAATTCTTGGGTGGGAGGTGGTATTCTAATTCCTAGAGAACTAACTCATTACAAATTCATCTTTTTTACCAATTATATCCTCACACAATTTTTAAAATTTCAAATTTGTCAATTACTTTAACCCAACAACAAGGATATTTTAGTAATTAGCACCACTCCTACCCAAATTCCATATGATTTAGTAAATAACTTCAATAGGAATCCGGAATTTAACTCCCCTCAATCCATATGGTCTAGTAAACAACTTCAATAGGAATCCGGAATCTAATTCTCCTCAATCCAACTTCTCCTCAATTCAATTCCTCATAATCCAATTACAGATTAATAAACATGTCATCAGTGTGATACAATTTTTCATGGAAGCAGCCACAAAATTAAGGCAAAGCCTCATACTTTTGATTTTATTTTCAGCGACTATATATAATTGAATTTAGGATACCGAGCCTCTGCATTTAGTATCGGTGCATTTATACGCATTTAAGAGAATATTAACCACTTGTACTTAAAAAAAAAGAAAAGAAAGAGGATTCCTATCCCACTTCCTAACAACTTGTAGTTGGTGTTAGATATTTGTATAAACTCTATTAGGAGCTCTCGTGTATTTATATAAATACCGCTTGTATCCTGAAATAATTCAGTGAATACAAGTCCTCGTCAGCCAAGAAGCTACACCATCATTTTTGGTAGGTTACCAACTATGTCTATGTTCATTTTTGGGAGGAGACCACCAAAGTCAAATGACAGACATAGCCAAAAAAGATAGAACGCACCAAAACTGCAATGGCAGTTTCAAAATGGGGTTTTGATTTATGAGGATTCGCATGGTTTGGTGCTGGCTAAAGATTTGGGCCATTCTTAGGTGATTGTTGGAAGTGACACTATGGGATTCGTTGAGTCGCTCCATAATAGAAGAGGGGTGGTGCCTTTGGAGAATTTATCCGTTTATACAGGCTCTAGGAAGACACGCTGCTTTGTTCACGTCTGTTCAGTGGTCTTGGATCCCGCGCCAAGTGAACAAAGCTCCCCATGCGGCAGCAGCTATTGCCAACTTGAGGGCGAGGAATCTCAAATGGGCTTCACAACCCCCTCCCTCGCTGGTGCTCGTGCTTTTTTTGCTTCTTTTTTTGTGTGTAATTTGTAGTTTCTGGGTTGGGTCCTACCCTTGCTTTGCTACTCCGTTATCTCTATGTATCGTTTCTCTAAATTCATCATAAATTGGCATGACAATCAGAAATTAAATTAAAAAATATATATATATACGATCTTTATATATCTCCAAAATGATATTGCTGCTGGTTGGTTAAAGTTTGATATTTCCCTTTTTTATGGCTTCAATGAGACTCAAAGCCGGGCCCTTGTATCCAGTGACATGAGCTAAAAAGCCAACTTCGCTCGCTACAAATACTTTTCTGTCAATATGTAGCACGCTAGAGTATATATACGATCGTTATAATATTAATTTTATATAATACAAAGAAAACAAAATTTCAGACGACCTCAAAAATCAAGGACCATGTGCGATGACACCACTTGCACCACCTCAGGACCACCCTTGAGTGTTTGCTTAATGAAAGTTGGAAGTTGACCACACAAAAAAAAAAAATCCGAAATATTTAATGGCTTCTAAATCCTTTTCCTTCCTCTGAAAAACTACTGTGGAACCAACCAATTCTGATATATTGCGTACTATTTTGTAAAAGATGTCATTGACTTGTAAAAATAAGTCAATATAAATTCTAATACATATTGACTTACATTTTTTGTGTGAAACGATTCGTTTAAAAATAGGCTTCTAAATCCTATATTAACATAAACTCTCTGCAATTACAAGTCAATGACCTATTTTTAAAAGTAATCGGCTCATCATACGGTACCAATAACAACTTCCAAAGCTTAACCAATACAAAGCATCAATTCATAACAAACATAAGCGTCGTACAATTTCCGTGGTTACTTAATGAAGGAAAACCATCTTTGTATCAAAACATTTACAAGTACCCAAAACCGTTGTGCATTTCCGTCTCGGTCAAGTGACTACCATTTCAAATCTCCCTAACCAACCACAACACAGTAATTCAACGAAACATGTCTTACTTTAATTAAAATATTGTAACATTTCAAACTCCAACGTACTTAAACGACTACAGAGTTTCCGTGATCAAAATTATGAGACATTATGAAATACCTATTAAATATGATTTTTTAAGAAATAATTTTTAAACGATGATTTAGAAAATGAACAGTTCCGATAATTACATACGTGGTGAAGAGTTGTTAATCACAGCAAGATGAACAATGAATGTGCACCAAACCCCGTCGGTCTTAGTAAGCCTTCTAAATTAAGATCAAAACACATATGTAAGAGATGTGTAGATCTAGGCCAACAGGGCACTCCCTACCCACCATGGGTAGTTAGCAATTAAAAAATAAGATCAACACCTATGAATTTCTAAATTTAATATAAACTCAAAGTTTAGTGTTGATCATGATAATGCTTTATAATCAATTGATGGTCATCAGTATTGGTGGGTTGGGGAGGGGGGACCTCCATCGACCGACCCAACAACCCATTTGTTGGGACTCTTTCTTTGTTGGCCATATTTATTTGATTTTCTTAATTCTCCAATTATTTTAAAGGTTGAGAACTGGTGAACCACTTATATCATGTAATTAGGGTTTAATGTGATGCAATTTTACATGGAAGCAGCCACAAATTAAGTCCAACCTCAGGACAATTCTGAATATATGGAAATTTGCCGATTAAATATGTTTAATTCTAGTTTTCTTTTAAGTAATTACACCAAATTTGAATCTCAAATGATGTGGCCGTCCCAAATTTAATTAATTTAATTTAAGCAGAGAATTAAAAAAAAACAAAAAAGAAAACTTAATTAATCAAAACCTTGCATCTAACCCTAAACTATCAAAGCAAATTTACAAAACAATTGCATCGCCCAAGTTTCAATTTGGCATTTCCATCCTCATCTCTGTTGTTGTATTTGCTCAATGCTTTGGTAAAATCTCACTCCCTCTACCTTTTGTGTGTTGTTTTTATACAAATAATATTAAGAGAAGATCAGGTTGAATACAATATCTCAATTGTACAATTGTAGGGGTGAATGGTCTAAGCTTTTGAAACTACAAGCCCTTTGGAAATCTCTTTCCCTTGTATGATACTATGAGTGTAATCTCTTTCCCTTGTATGATATTATGAGTGTAGCTATCATTGTTGATAACATGTCAATAATAAAACGAATCGAGGTGTTAATTGATACATTTTTAACACTTAACGTGATACAAAATCCGTCTTTTAACAGAGAGCATACATCTTGAGCAAATTTTTTTTAATGTATATATCATAACAATGTTCCTTTTTTTTTCTTCTAACTTTTTTCGGTCGATGCTGGAATCAAAGATCCGTCTAGTGATTGTGTATGGCCTCCTGCGTCATCATGCAAAACCAAAACAAACTGTGCTGGCCCCTGTACCCAACTGGGCCTCTCTTACTCTGCTGCTCTTTGTATCCCTTATGGCGGAGGAACAACTTTAACCTGTTGTTGTCTTGATCCAGACTGAATGAGATATAAACTTGAAGGAACCAATCATCCTTCATTCCTAAATAAATGCGATCATTACTTATATTTTCTGTTATTTATGCATCAAAACAAGTCTTTTATTTATGCATTTCGTAGACCATTTTGTTACAAGTGAAAAAGACTTCTTTTTTTCTTCTTCCAGGGTCATTAAGAAATAAGTCCATGCAACCAAAAAATTGCCTACATGAACTTTTGAATCAAATTTCCTGTTTTCTGTTTGAAATATACAAATTTCCTTTAGCAGTCACACCTCAGGTTTTTTCAACTTGGATTCAACCCAGGCAAAATAAAAACAGGTAGAACGAAAACATGTCATTGGAATGCCTTTCATACAACAAGGGATTTAGATCACAATGCTTTTGCATTCATATATATATATATATATAATATAATCATATGATTCTTTGGATCTAAATCAAAGCAATTAATTAAAACTTCTACTGCAGTGACCAACACCATTCCCAACTCAATCATATTTAGAACAAGAATCAGCACGCTATCACATGTCATTAAAACACTTTCTTTCTGCATCTACATAGCAAAGAGAACAGAACCATTCCATTAAGATTGGAACCACTGACCTCTAAAACACAAACAAGGTAAACTAATCCCTACCTACACAATTAAAGAGGACCGATGACAAAATGATTTTACTAAAAAATCAATGACTGGGTATATTTCTGTCAAAAAAGATCGAATGCTATGGTTTTAAGCTCGTCGTTGTTTGAAGGAGAAAACAAACAAACAAAAAAGTTCAGGGCTTCAAACTGCTTTCCTTTCTTATGAAAAACTACTGTGGAACCAACCCATTCTAATATATTGGTTACTATTTTGTAAAAGACAGTCATTGAGTTGTAAAAATAAGTCATTATAAATTCTGCCTATAGGATTCCAAGCCTGACTCACTAGATTAAAGATTAAATAAGAACACACATCACTTCATCAATCATAACAAATATCCATGGTCAAATTAGTGAAGGGAAACAATTTATGTACGAAACATTTTGTTCGATGATATTACGGTTCAACAAATAGAGAGCAAAAAAGGTAACTCCAGAATAGACACGAGAGGATAAAACACAAATCGCAGGGTCTGAAAAAATCTCCGTGACAATACAAAAGGCTTCCACACCTACCAATCATCCAGTCTCAAACAAGAACCATGCAGACATAATTGCAGCTCTCGACCTAATAAACTTACCGTGACAAATTAACTCGACACCAGGGGTACAACATAGCCTAGAACGACGACGCTATATACATGATAAAGCATCATGAGCTATACCAATAAAAAAGACAGTAAAGATTAAGCTTTTAAACCAAACTAAATTTCACTCACTATAAGCACAATCAAAACCCATAAATTCCAGAGATTTAGCATCAATCATATGAACGTAGAACACAATAGCATACCCAAAGCTAACATTTCAAATCCCCCACATCAACCACAACACAGTAATTGACAGAAACATGTCGTAATTCATAAAAATATGATAACATTTCAAACTCCAACATACTTTAACAACTACAGAGTTTCCATGATCAAAATTCTGAGAAATTATAAAATACCAATTAACATCCAACTCCTTCAAACAAAAGCCATAACCTTGAAGCCATAAACAAAAGCCGAAACGACGAAGCAAAACCTGTCCAGCTTTCGCTTTCCCCAAATCAACGGTAAGACTTCTGGAACCTAGCACGAGCACCACGACCACCGAACTTCTTGGGCTCGCAGCGCCTTGGGTCAGCAACAAGGAGGGTCCTATCGTACCTGACGAGGATGTCCTTGATCTCCTTCTTGCTCTGCTCATCGACATACTTCTGGTAAAAAGCGACCAGAGCTTTGGCTATGCTCTGGCGAATGGCGTAGATCTGAGAGGTGTGACCACCACCCTTGACGCGAATGCGCATGTCGACTCCAGCGAAACGGTGTCGTCCCAGGAGGAGAATAGGCTCGTAGGCCTTGAAGCGGAGGATCTCCGGCTCGACGAGCTCGATTGGGCAGCCATTGATCTTGATCAGGCCTCGCCCACGCTTGCAGTAGGTCACGGCCACCGCGGTTTTCTTGCGGCCGAAGCACTGCACTGACTCTATTGCAGGAGCCGCCATTGCTAGGGTTTGGATTGTGCTATCTGAATCGCGAAATGGAAAACCCTAGCTCTAGTAGAAGTGGTGTAAGTGCGCGTAAGTGAGGGTATTTATATGATGGTCTTGGGGGTTTTTTTCGTGGGCCCTATTACAATAGGCAAAATGTTGGGCTGAATTAAGCGGGCCTGATGGGCTTGTTCGAGCTCAAATGTTAACGGGGAACCTATTCACACACCCGCAAATTTAATCTCCACACACAACAAAAAAATTAATGAGTTTTACAAATTTGTACCCTGAACTTTTTGGTTAGTCCCAAGTTGAAACCTAAACAATTGCGAGTGTCCTTAGGGCAGTTCCAGCAGCCCCCTAGGGCAAGGGCTGGGGGGGGGGGGGGGTAAAAACGCCAAAACCCATTTCCAGCAACAAAGTCCAGCCCGGGCAACTACTGGGGTCCACCTGCCTGGGCTGGCCCGAAGGCAGAAACAGCCCGAGTGCTGGCCCGAAGGCTGCTGACGTCATCTGCTACAGTGATCCGCTACAGTGCCGCCAACAGCACTCTGACAAGTGTCGCGTTCTGAGCTCTCCGATCAGAATTTTTCCTCCAATCCAACGGCAGCCAATTTTTGTGCAATAAAAAAATGAAAAAAAATCAAAATTTAAAAATAAAAAAAAAAAACCCAAAAATTATGTAATTTTTTTCTATACCCAAAAAATCAAATTTAAAAAAAAAAAATACCCAAAACTCTTCACTTTCAACACCAAATCCTCATACATTTTCTTCTACTTCTACTATTATTCACTTTTTACTCAAGTATTGACAAGTACGAACCCAAAAATTTTATCCGAAAATATTGTCCAAATTAATTGTTTAGGTAAACAAATTTGTGAAAAAAAACAAAAAATTGAATAGTACTTGCCCTTTGCCCGGGCAACTGCTGGAAGTGCAACTTACTTTTTGTAAGGGCAGACACTATTCATGTGAATAGTGTCAGCCTTAGCCCCCCCCTTGCCATGGCAAGGGTTTGACTGCTGGAAGTGCCCTTAGAGCAAGTCCAGCGGAGCCCCTAGCCTTGGGCTGGGGGGAGAAAAACCAAAAATGAAGCTTCCAGCAGTCAGCCCAAGCCCGGGCAAGGTGCGGGTCCCAGCAAGTCGGGCTGGCCCGAAGGCCAGTTCAGCCTGAGGTCCAAAACGAGGGCTGCTGACGTCAGTGATGATGTTAGCAACAATTTTTTTTATAAAAAAATCGAAAAAAATATAAAAAAATTCAGATTTTTAAAAAATAAATACTTAGTCATATTTTTCACTTCCCACACCAAAAATCTTATCCGAAAATATTATCCAAATTAATTATTGAGGTAAAAAAATTTGTAAAAAAACAAAAAAATGAATAGTAATTGCCCTTAGCCATGGCAACGGGTGGAAACACAAAATATACTATTTGCAAGGGCCACCACTATTCACGTGAATAGTGGCTGCCCTAGCCACCCCCCCCCCCTTGCCATGGCAAGGGGCAAATGGGTGGAGTTGCTCTTATTGAAGACAAATGATGACTTCCTTTAATATAACTAACAAAAAGTAGTCACATGTGTAAAGTGCTTGTAACTCAAGTGGTTAAGAGCATTTATCTCTGCACTCGAGGTCTTGTGTTCAAATTCCCCAACCCCAAATATCTCTTATACTAGAGAAAAGTGATCGCATGTAAAACACATTGCTATTGTTTACCTACCCTTTCTTTCTTAACCAAAATTACTATTTGTCCTTATTAAATAAATATCTACATCTTCCTTTTTAAACAAATGCACTTCCGCAAAGGACCCACTAGTATAGTGATTTAAGTCATAATATTCGTGTTATGTGTGTGAGTTTAATATACTATTGTCTCTCTCAATAAAAAAAAAAAGTCTTCAAATAAATAAATAAATAAATGCACTTCCAAAAAGTTTAAGGAGCTGTGATAAAAAAATAATTTAGGGACCAAAGTGGGCAAGCCCAATAGGCCATAAAACTTAGGTGTGGAGAATAATTATCAAAATGTGAATAGAAGTCCTATGAGTATCAAATATCAGTGACATTATTAGATTGAGGGTCGTAATTTGGGGTAACAAGTTTGATCGGCATGATTCTCCTTACCTATTTATTATCATAAAAGCAACGGCCCTGATCCTCTAGTGTATTTGAAGAGAGCTAAGGTGATAATTGATAGGAGGAAACAATCCCTACAGTCTCATTTCTCATACAAAACTATATTCTCCACAACGTCTTACTTGGGAACAAAGGTAATCAATCAATTAGGATCAGAAGTTCACAACCAAGAACCACAAGTAATGGATAATGAGTCACATGCTACTGGTTCTTATTGCTTCAAAAATACCTTACAAGTATTTTTTGTTATTTTAAAACCTTGATGCTCTTTTTTACTTTTTTGTTTACCCAACAACCAAAAACTCTTAATATACTCGTACGAATAATTAAGAAATAACACGTCTACTTCTATCAGAGAGGTGATACACAATCTTTTTTGGGTCAAAAGGTGATACATAATTTGGTATATATAAATGTTGTCTCCCTAGGGTTACTTTGTCTAGGAATTGATTAAGTTATAGGAGTTGGGACAAAATGTATATATGATCAGTCCAAGATTTTGGGATGAATGAAGCGGGCTTGTTGTTTCTAGAGTTTGATTCTAGGGTTTTTGTGTTTTGGAGGTTCTTTTGTTGTTTTGGGTCTCAATTTTTTGTATTTTGGTGTGAGCTTTTATTTTGTTTCGTTGAGCCCTTGTTTTTATTTTTATGATTTTTATATATGGGGTTTTATGTAACTCTCTACATGTTCATTCCTTTGACAAGGAAAAAAAAAAATTAAAGCGGGCCTGATGGTCTTGTTCGAGCCCAAATGGTCATGGGGTTTCTATACGCTCACAAATATAATCTCCACACATAATAAAAGCTCAATGATTTTATTGAACTTTTGGGCTTATCTCTCACTTTGGTCCCTAAATTTTCTTTATTCCCAAGCTTATCCCTAAAATGTTATATTCCCCAAGTGGTCGCGCGTCAAACACGTTGCTCTTGTTGTAAAGGGCATTTTGGTCAAATATCATGAATTACAACGTCTGTAATCTTTCATGGCTCACGGCTCGCTATTTTCTAGATGGTTC
The DNA here is from genome assembly GCF_965620075.1 of Prunus avium. Taxonomy (NCBI): domain Eukaryota; kingdom Viridiplantae; phylum Streptophyta; class Magnoliopsida; order Rosales; family Rosaceae; genus Prunus; species Prunus avium. Next base: position 30,711,682 of record NC_142291.1, read on the forward strand.
ATGGCTCTCTATTTTTCCTATCTCACTAATTCCTACCTTCAAGTCGGTCATGAGCATGTACTAATTTGTTTCCTTCTAATTGTTTTGTATTGTGAGTAGTATATTTTTCAATTTTTTATTCTGACCTTTATTTTCCGCTCAGTAGATTTTGTTAGTTATTTCGAGACAAATCAAGTTTTTATATCTTAAAAGCAAAACTTTCTTTTTACTTTTGGCAAATGGAAGGAAAGGAGACCACCTAAAGTTTGTTTGAGTTTAAACCCATCTCATGTTTCATTACTTTTGGCAAATGGAAGGCAAGGAGACCACCTAAGAAATATGATTCATACATACCCACTTCTTTTTTGGGTGGAACACACGTAACCCACTTCAGAAATACAATCACGCCCTTATGATTTAAATCGAAAAAGACTGATTTAGAGCATCCACAATCATGCTCTCTATTTTTTAGTTAAATTTTAGCTAAAAATATATAAAAGTTATTTTAGGAGCTCTCTATAAAATTTAAACTCCAATCATGCTCTCTAGTTTAGTGAGTCATAAATGCTATACCTCTTTTTTAATTGGTCCATCTCTATTAAAAAATAATAAACATTAATTAAAGGTTCGAAATACTCATGAAATAAAGAAGCATTAAATTATAGGGAGTCATTAAGAGTCATTTCTCTCTCCTCGGATTTAGGAGCTCCTAGAGGTCTCCCTATTTTAAGAGATGGATACGGAGCATGATTGGAGTTGTATTTTTCCAAATCTTCCCTAAAATTTGTCTAATGAGGTGATTTAGGGAGCCCATGATGAATGCTCTTATATCATAATAATTGGCTAATTAATACAACTATATGATTTAAACCCATGTCATGTTTCATTACAATGTGGCGGAGAAATTTGATTCATACATACCCCACTTCCTTTTTTAGGTCGGAACATACATGCCCCACTTCTTATTTTTTTGGTGGAACGTACATACCCCACTTCAGAAATACAATCACGCCCTTATGATTTAAATTGAAAAAGACTGATTTATATAATAATAATTAGCTAATTAATACAATTATTGATTCTAATTGCAATTCATAAACAAGTAAGAAATTAATTTTAGGCCAATAATTACTATATTTGGCCTTTTAGTTAATTATGATTTGAATTTATAAAATATTTTCTTGTCTACCCATTTAATTTTGAAAATCCCATAAACATGCGCTGATACAAAAAATAAATTTCCTATAATCTTTCTTCTTCATCTTCTTCATCTTCTTCTTTCTTTTTCCTTCTTTTTTTTCTTACAATCCTATGGAGGAGGTATAATTATCTATGGACTAGAAATATACATGAATGTTAATTAGGTATGGATAGGAAATTACCTATGGAGGAGGTATACATATGAATGCTATTTATCTATGGAGGATGTATACATATGAATGTTAATTACCTATGGAGGAAATATATGATATGAAATTACCTATGAAGGAGGTATACACAAACCTGCAAAGCAGGTAAATCAAACCACCCAAAGATATATATACCTCACCATAAGGTATTCACTGGTTGAAAACGTTTGATAAATTGAGATTAATTGTAGAAATGTGATATTAATTTATTGATTGTAGTAATTAATAAAATTTAGACGATTGACTGTACAATGACAATATGGGTAAATACTTTAAAAACAGTGGCCAAGGCTTTGCATGCTTGGCTGGCCTGTTGAATCGCTGGATCCAATTTTATGTCAAAAGAGAAGTAAACTGCATTCATAGTACAAACTCAAAATTGGGCCTTGTTGAGGCCCAAAAAAGTCACGGGAAGCCCAAAAACGTTTAAAGCCCAATAAAACATATAATGTTGGTCATGCCTTAATCAAAGCTGTATTTTTGGGAATTAATTCATTAAATAAATAATAGTGTTCATGCCATGCGAAGCCAATAATACATTTTTCATATGTCAATCACCTATCAAGCTCACATGAACCCAAGTCATGTGGTTTACGGGGCTTGCATGAGGGATTGTGGTGTGGAAGGTTACGGAGGTCCACAAGGCCCACAGAAGCTCTTGGATAATGGAGACTTTGGGCTAGCTACTTGGGAGCACCAAAGTCCAAGCCCATTACTTAGAGTTCTCCAATGTGGGTAAGCAAATGAGATATTTTCCAAGCATTTCCTTTTATCCATAGAAAATTGTCATTTTCCAAATGCCTAGCTTTACTCGTTGGAAATAAGCATTTTCCAGCACTCCCTATTACCAATTAGAAACAAGCCAATTCCGACACTTCCCTTTACCCTTTGGAAATAGTCATTTTCCATTGCTTAGCTTTACTCGTTGGAAATAAAAATGTCCCGATGCTCCCTTTTACCCATAGGAAATAGACTAGCTTCAACACTTCCTTTTACCTATTGGAGATAAAGGAAAACCCTTACCCTCTATAAATTGGGAGGCATTTGCCCAGCCAAAACCAACCATCTCTTGGTTGTTGCAAGCCTCTTAGCAACCATGAGAACTCATCTTCCTTCCTCTTTTTGGCTGCTGCAAGCATTCCAGTAGCTATCACAGCCATCAACCTCCATCTTTTGGCTGCTGCAAGCATTCCAGCAGCTGTCAACCAACATCTCTTGGTTGCTCAAGCACCCCAGCAACTTTTGAACCACTTTCCTTCCTCCCTTTGGTTGCTGCAAGCATTCCAGCAGCCATCCCAGCCATTCTTCAACCATCACAACCGAGATTTTCCTTCCTCCTCATACCCTTCCAAGCTTTAAATACCATAGCTTTCAAACCTCAAGCTTTTCCCCCCATCCTCTTTCTCTTGAAACTCTTAAATCCATAAAGCCTCACCAAGCATAACTCCAAGCTTTTCCTTCATTCCAAGCTATAAACACCATAGCCTTCAAATCTCAAGCTTTTCCTCCCATCCTCATCTTGAAACTCTTAAATCCTCATAGCCATAGCCATAGCCATAGCCACAAACAACAAATTAGCAACACCCCAAACTTAAGCATATCCAACACCAAGGGAAGCACATGCATTCTCATTTGCTAAACTTGTGGGTCTTTAGCTCCCACACTCCAAACTCTCATGCCAAGCTCACACAATCTCATATCAACATCAGCAAGTCATCTTCAACTCTTCGTCAAGTTGCCAGAAACATCAGTAAGTCATCCTTAACTCTTCGTCAAACTGCCGGAAACATCAACACCAAACACTCAACCACTAGAAGAAGAACAGAGTATTCCCATGGGACATGCTTCTCCCTCGGGATGCTTTGGGCCTAGTCCTCGCTAACTCAGAAAAAAGGGCAACGAAGGCTTGATCCACCACTCTGGTGGTCCGAGAATCGACAAGCCCGGACGAGCCTTCGGACGGAAAAAGACCCCAACAGGCCTATATCCAAACACCCAGTTTCTGAATCAAAGATACACATCTTAAGTTCTTGCTTTTTTAGAAGAAGATAATTATGATGATATGTTTTTTTTTTTTTTTTTTTTGTACTTTTTTTTGGCTAGTGGACTATAAGTGGGACCTTCACCATTTAAGTTCCTAAGACTCCACCTTCATGCAAATAAGCCCCCTGTATACCTCGCATAAAATGTATATATATATATATATCCCCTCCAGTCTCTCTAGCACGCAAATAAGCCATTAGATGAAAACTTGGGTTTGGAGGTTTGTAAAAGAAAGAGAGATAAATATATGGTTATGGAGCGTTGTGAGAAAGAGTTAACAGCCACTGATGTCAAGCAAAGACTGTCAGTGACTAAGGAGATGCTGGCATTCATGCCCCCTATAGATCCAGATCATGATATCCCAATAAGAGTCTTAGATGAATGGGGTAAGCCTTATGTTTTCCATTTATCTTGCAGGCAAGGCAAGTACAAAAATCCAGTTTTCCAGTCAAAACATTGGAGTGCCTTTGTCAAGGAGAGAGGTGCTAAAGCTGGGGATGTCATCTATTTCTGGCGGGAAAATACATTTGATCAACCACGATACAGGATTGCGCTGCTCAAAAGTTTTCTTTCCCCCAAACCCAGCTCTCAAGTTGTGAAGGAAGAAGAAAAATAACCTTTAATGGTTATATATATATATATATATATATATATATATATATATATATATAGTTCTTCTTGCAATTCAAGTTGCTGTTTAGAAAGTACATATATAGGTACCTCTATGTTAAATAAATAAATGGTGGGTACCTCTATATATGTATTGCATGGTTTTGTTGTTTGTATGGTATTGTATCGTATCATATCCTTCTTGTTGTGTATGCTTTGTACCCTGATAGGGATTTTTTTTCCATATATGTCTGTGATGAATAAAATTGATGTTGTATTATATATACTTTTACTTTATTTCATTATAAGACAATAGCATCATTAATTTAATTGTTTTATAAATTTCAATTTCATGGTACGTAGCTAGGCATATCATTCTGATATCCCCAATCCAATTTAATTATAATTCCATTACAATGACTTAAACACACTACACTATATATGGATCCACTTACCGAGTACACAAATTGACTTATTTGGAAGTGGCTATGTTGTAAAAAGTGATGATAGTAAGAAAAGAAATACTTTACCTCTTTATTAAAATTCAGAAGGAATATGGCAGATCAATGAGGTCCAATGGTTTCGACCAGTCGATTCGGTTAACCGAATCGTGCTCACTCCTAGTAGTATGGCAAAATTTAACGTGGGATTTTCACATGCCAAGGATGCGAGCTAGGTAAGAACCACATAACAAGATGCGGTTCTATTTTGTTTCATTTTCTCTTACAAGGATTCCAGCAATCATTTCAATAGCCCGTAATTTACGCTAATCAACATGTACAAGTTACTTTTGCAAATGCAACATCTTGCCAAGCTTACCTCAGATTCTCTTGAGTTTCAAAATATCTTTCCAAAATTAACAAATTATAAAGACAAATAATCAAAGGGAGAAAGCTTTAAAAGTTAAAGCCATTGAAAAAAAAGTTAGTGCCATTAAAAGTTAATGAGGATAACATGATGGTCTAATAAGATTTCATGTTAAAAAAAGTATTTGTGTACTTTCATGGTACACAAGCGTACACGTTTTCTATTTCTTAACTTTAGGCAAAGGTCCCAAGTAGTTTTTACGGGTATGATCCTAGGGGGTCGGGGGTACTCCACTTGTGGTTAGGTTCCTGCTCCTGCTTGCAGTTGAGCGAGTAAGGCTACTCAGTTAGACCGACGATCGAGCCCGTATGTGTAGAGAAACTCGTCTAATCCCCGACGACATTGCCCGGTTTTTGTACTAGTTACGTTTATCCTATCAATAAAATCCTATCGCTTTTCTCTCAAAAAACTTTAGGCAAATATAAATACTAGTGTATACATGAGGAAACGTACTTAAGATTTTATAAATTAAAGCTTTAATGTCATTAAACTGAAATGAAAAAGACTAAAAACCCAATCTGGGGACTGAATTTGTGTTTCACTGTCTAAAGTGATGATCTTTGATAAACCAAAAAGTAATAAACTAGAAAACGACAACTTTTACATCATTACACATGGAAGAAGGCCTTAACAATACGACAACAGAGCCCCCAAGTTCATATTTTTATCCTCTGTCGAGAGCCATAATATGTTTTTTTCTTCTTCAAAAGCTACCTGGGCTACAACCTAGTCCGTGCCCCCAACAAATAAGGGAATTTTGGGATGGTCTTCAGTGACGGTTCATGTTAGGTCTTGTCGAGGGACCCACATGCTGAGTGTGTGCGCATGTTCTTTTAGAGCATCTCCAACCGATATGTCAAAAGTGCCACATAGACATTTAACAGCTAGAAATAACATCTCACACACTCCAGCTGATGTGTCAAGCTGATGTGGAATGAAGGCTGAAGATTGAGATGTTATTTTTGACATCCCAAAAGCAAGATGTCAAATAAATATTTTATTATTTTTTCTTTTCTATTCTTTTTAATTAAAAATAAATCAACACTAAAATGTAATAAAATAATAATTTAATTTGACATATCGGGTGGAGTGTAAAGCTGTGTAAGATGTCAAATTGCCACATCAGCCATCAAATTTAAATTTAATGTTTGGTATTTGAAATCTCCCTTAGAGATGCTCTTACTCTCCAACAATCACTTAATGGCCGAGATTAATTAGGTTTTGTATGGCTAGATTTCAAATTGTTTTTTGGGAAACGTGAAGCTAATAGCTAAAATGATAAAGGGGATAGAGATCAAACAAATGGGCATCAAACCGAACGACAATTCTTAGAGCAGTTCCAGCAGGTCAGGCTGGGGGGGGCTGGGGGCGTTTGGGCCAAAAACATGTTTCCAACAGCAAAATGCAGCCCGGGCAGGAGGTGGGACCCAGCGAACTGGGCTGGCCCGAGGGCAAGTCCAGCCCCAAGTCCAAAACGAGGGCGAGCTGACGTCACGATGACATCATCGCTACAGTATGCTACAGTGCATCGCTATAGTACTACTCTGCCATGTGTTGTGTTCTGGGCTGTCTGATCAGAATTTTTCCTCAAATCCAACGGCAGCCAATTTTTGTGCAATAAAAAAATGAAAAAAAAATCAAAATTTTTTTTCTATAAATACCAACCAATACTCTTCACTTTTAACACCAAATCCTCGTACGTTTTATTCTTCTTTCTACTATTATTCAAGTTTTGAAATGTATCTTAAATTTGAAATTTGAAATTTATCTTAAATTTGATTTTTGAAATTTATCTTAAATTTGAAACCGAAAATCTTATCCGATATGAATAGAATTGACACATAGGAACCCAAAAATCTTACCCGAAAATATTATCCAAAATAATTATTTAAGTAAAAAAAGTTGTGAAAAAAACAAAAAAATGAATAGTAGTTGCCATGGCAAGGGTTTGACTGCTGGAAACACACATAGCTTAATATGGCAAGGGCAGCCCACTATTCATATGAATAGTGTCAGCCCTAGCCCCTCTTGCCATGGCAAGGGTTTGACTGCTGGAAATGCCCCCAATGGTGCAACAAAGAGTTTGATCCCCGGGCCTCCAATACCACAAAATTTACATCACAAAATTCACATAGCCAGCCATGAAGTCTGGTTGTTGTTTAATGCAGGTTGGTAAACAAAAAACCTATATGGCTTACCATAAACTACATTACATTAGGAAAATATTGTTCTATGATTGTATATACTGAAAAATAAGTTGTTGACAATATCGATTTAGATACGATAACAAAAGATTTTAATTATCTCAAGGATCACATGACACAACTTGAATATATACTTTTTCAATTATGTTGTTTTTTAGGAGCTTTTAATTATGTTGTTCAACATATATTCATTTTGATAATATGTATTTTGTGGTTGCATTTAATATGTATTTGTTTTATGTTAAATGTATTTATTTTTTTGGTTTGTATGATTTAATGTATACTTTTATTTATAGAAAAACTATAGAAATTGTAAGTTTTTGTAAGATTAAAAAAAAAGATCATCAAAGTTTAAGCTAAAAAATTTAACTAGCCCACCCTTCGAAAAATTCCTAGTTCCGCCCTTGGCAGGGGGTTGATGGGTTTAGGGTTTGAGAGAGAGTTAGAGAGAGAAAAAATACTTTTTTTGTTTTGTTTTCTTTTTAAAAAAAATTCAATTTTAATAGTTTTATTAAATGAATGTGGCCTCACATGTGCCACGTCATCACTTAACATGTTTTCTAACTGCCAATTAACAGCAAAGCCACATTGCAACAAATTTTAAAAATAAGGGTACTACACTAAAATTGAAAACGCAAGGACAAACATGCCTTAATGGTACAACTTCAAGGTACCAAACTGAAATTAACCCAATATATTTTGACATAAATTGGAATTTGTTCTTGAATTCCTTAAATTGAAAACTATATTGACAAAATTGATCAAATTGAAATGATTATGACAACTGGTTTTGTTATTGTACTTCCTATGAGTATCAAATATCAGTGACATTATTAGATCGAGGGTCGCAATTTGGGGTAACAAGTTCGGTCGACATGATTCTCCTACCCTATTTATTATCATAAAAGCAACGACCCTGATTCTCTGGTGTATTTGAAGAGCGCTAAGGTGATGATTGATAGGAGGAAACAATCCCTACAGGCTCATTTCTCATACAAAACTATATTCTCCACAATGTCTTACTTGGGAGCAAAGGTAATCAATTAATCAGGATCAGAAGTTCACAACCAAGAACCACAAGAAATGGATAATGAGTCACATGCTACTGGTTCTTATTGCTTCAAAAATACCTTACATTTATTTTTTTTTATTTTAAAACCTTGATGCTCTTTTTTACTTTTTTGTTTACCCAACAACCAAAAACTCATAATATACTCGTATGAATAATTAAGAAATAACACGTCTACTTCAATTCGAGAGGTGATACACAATCTTTTTTGGGTCAAAAGGTGATACATAATTTGGATAATATATATGTTGTCTCCCTAGGGTTTCTCTGTTTGGGAATTGATTAAGTTATGGGAGTTGAGACAAAATGTATATATGATCGGTCCAAGATTTTGGGATCAATGAAGCGGGCTTGTTGTTTTTAGAGTTTGATTCTATGGTTTTTGTGTTTGGGAGGTTCTTTTGTTGTTTGGGGCCTAAATTTTTTTGTATTTTGGTTTGGGCTTTTATTTTGTTTGGTTGAGCTCTTGTTTTTATTTTTCTGATTTTTGTATTGAACTTTTATGTAACTCTCTACATGTTCATTCCTTTGACAAAAGAAAAAAATAAAGCGGGCCTGATGGTCTTGTAAAAGCCCAAATGGTTGTGGTCGCGTGTCAAACACGTTGCTCTTGTTGTAAAGGGCATTTTGGTCAAATCCCATGAATTACAACGTCTGTAGTCTTTCATGGCTCGCTATTTTTCCTATTTCACTTCAATGCCTACCTTCAAGTCGGTCATCAGCACATACTAATTTGTTTCCTTCTAATTGTTTTGTATTGTAATTTGTGAGTAGTATATTCAATTTTTTATTCTGACCTTTATTTTCCGCTCTGTAGAGTTTGTTAGTTGTATTTCGATACCTTCTTTTCACTTTTTTGCAAATGGAAGGAAAGGAGTACACCTTAAAGAGTGCCTTTTGTGGTATTAAAGTTGCATCCAGATTTTGATACGATTAAAAGTGGACTCCTTTTCATTCCATTTGCCAGGAAGTTACGAGTGGGTAGGAGACAGACTTGGATACGATTAAAGTTGCATCCAGATTTTGTTTTGTTTTTTCTGGTACGGGAGTTTAAAACCATGTGATGTTCCATTACAACGTAGCGGACTCGCGGTAGTCTACTCTATTATTAAGAAAAATAAAGAGAAGAAAAGCATAACCCCAAAGGTTTATATTAAATATTACCTTTTGACATAAATTGTTAAAAATTTATCTTCTTTTTTCTTTTTTCTCTTTTCTTGATGCAGACTTGTATAAAACTTTTTTATTGCTTGTGAATTTTTCTTTCTCAGCGCAACCAGACTGCAAAGTAAAAAACTCATAAGCAGTAAAAAAGTTTGATACATATCTGCGCCAAGAAAAGAGCAAAAAATGGATAAAATTTTAACAATTTATGTCAAAAGGTAATATATAATATAAACCTTTGGGGGTAATTTTTTTTTTTTTTTCTCTTTATTTTTCCTTTTCCACTTGTTTAGTCTTGGAGCCACCACGTGATTGTACTTCTGAAGGATCCTGAAAATAAAAGCAAAGGAAAAAAAAACAAATTTAAGAGTTGGGATAAAAGGATTCTGAAACTTGTGGTGCTTGAATCGTATCCACGTCTTTGTCTCCTACCTACTCATAGTACAACAAAAGGAACTCTTTCAAAGCAAACCACATTTCAATGCATGAAAAAGGAAATCTTGTTTTGTTTCTGTTTTTTAAATTTGGTAACACTGTTGATGCTATCCAACAGTTCCAACAAATGCGTACAGGTATTTGGGAATATAATATATGGAAATATTTTTACTCACCATTTTAATCTAATGTGTATTCTCACCATCATTTTCAACACTTTCAAATTTATATAACAATAATTGAAGAAGGTACTATACCTCACACGACCACCCTAACCTATGTTTCTGAATTAAATAATTCGGTATAAGTCCAATTCTTATATATAATAGAATTTGGGTGCAATTCATACACGTATTGTTAGTAATCCAAGTCCTCTGACTTCAAAACCACATAAGATTACATTCATTTTCTAATTTAGGTATGGATAGGTATAATTATCTATGGACTAGGAATACACATGAATGTTAATTAGGTATGGATAGGTAAATTACCTATGGAGGAGGTGTACATATGAATGCTATTTATCTATGGAGGAGGTATACATATGAATGTTAATTACCTATGGAGGAGATATATGATATGAAATTACCAAGGGCGGAACCAAAAAAATTTCAACAGGTGGGCTAACTAAATTATTAGCTTAAAATCTATTTTTTTTTTTCACAGTTTCTAAATTTTTTCTAGAAATAAAAGAATTCATTAAATTTTATCTACGACACTAATTTATAGTTCTACCCAATAATTTTCAATAAGCTTTAACATAAAATAAGTACATATTAAATGAACACCAAAAAGCTTCACAAATGCAAATTGCAAAAATATAAACAATTAAGTTTCACATATATATTAATTGCAAGCATAAAAACAATGAAATTAGAGCCATATTGGCAAGACAAGGTCATCCAGCCCTTCATGTGAAAATGATAATTTGCCCAATTCATTTCTAGCCCACAAGCATCAGTGGGAAGTCTCACCTTGTAAATTTCACTTAGATGGTTCATGGCTCGCTATTTTCTAGATGGTTCATGGCTCGCTATTTTTCCTATCTCACTAATGCCTACCTTCAAGTCGGTCATAATAAAAAATTGAAGGAAATGAGAACCTATATAGAAATAGAGTGCTGCTAAACGGACCCTAAAATTAACTGAGTACACCCTATAATCTAAGTACACCTTAATATTTTAATTAAAATGTAAAATTAACTAAACACACCTTATTTAACTACCAAAAATACCCATGGTGTACCCTAATACACTCACACAACATCATAATGCCAATCTTAAATCAGATTTCTCTTTTTACATGAATTCGTGCCTTTTTTCAAATTTTAGGTTTGCATATCTGACTAATAAAACTAAAATCATAAACCAAGAAGCAGCAAAACCCTCCTAAAAGCAGCAAACCCAATTTGTTCGCGAAAAGCCCCATCAAAATTGAGTTTTAAAAAACCCACGGGGATTGCATGAGCTACCACAATACCCTTGGAAAGTTGTGCTCCTGGAATTGGTGCAAGACCTGCATAGCACAATTAACCACTTCCAACATCCCACGTCATCTACCTGTCCATAAAACAGAATTCCTCTCATTCTAGATCGCCCACAACACCATGAAAACTTGCTCTACAAACTCTTTAGATGAGTCACCAAACAGTTGCACAAGCCAACATTTAAAATTCAGGCCGGCACTATTTTGTAAAAGCCTCCACCATGGACTAATCTCCCAAACAGTTCCCCCCCAAAAAAAAAATCTCATTTTTGGTCATTTTATAATTGGTAAATTAGTAATTCAATAAATATTTTGATAGTAGGATGTACTCAGTTAATTTTAAAATTCGTTTAACAGCACTCTAGAAATATGATTCACGACTTTCTTTTTATTTTGGCAAATGGAAGGAAAGGAGACCACCTTAAATTTTGTTTGTTTTTTCTGGTACAGGAGTTTAAACCCATGTCATGTTTCATTACAACGTGGCGGACTGGCGGTAGCCTACTCTATTATTAAGAAGGAAAAGGGCCCCCCTGCGCTATTATTAAGACGGAAAAGGTCCCCTACTCAATTATTAAGAAGGAAAAAGTCTCCCTAGCATGACCCAATATAGAAATATGATTCATAATATCCCACTTGTTTTTTGGTCGGAAGATCTCACTACAGAAATACAATCACGCCCTTATGATATAAATCCAATATAGAAATATGATTCATAATATCCCACTTGTTTTTTGGTCGGAAGATCCCACTACACCCTTATGATTTAAATCGAAAAAGAGTGATTTATATCATAATAATTAGCTAATTAATACAATTAGGCCAATAATTACTATATTTGACCTTTAGTTAATTATGATTTGAATTTATAAAATATTTTCTTGTCTATTCATTTTAATTTTGAAAATCCCACAAACATGAGCTGATACAACAAAATAAATAAATAAATTTCCTATAATCTTTCTTCTTCATCTTGTTCATCTTCTTTCTTCTTCCTTCTTACAATCCTATGGAGGAGGTATAATTATCTATGGACTAGGAATATACATGAATGTTAATTAAGTATGGATAGGTAAATTACCTACGGAGGAGGTATACATATGAATACTATTTATCTATGGAGGAGGTCTACATATGAATGTTAATTACCTATGGAGGAGATATATGATATGAAATTACTTATGAAGGAGGTATACACAAACCAGCAAAAACAGGTAAATCAAACCACCCAAAGACATATATACCTCACCATAAGGTATTCATTAGTTGAAAGCGTTTGATAAATTGAGATTAATTGTAGAAATATGATATTAATTTATTGATTGTAGTAATTAATAAAATTAGAGGATTGACGGTACAATAACAATATGAGTAAATGTTTTAAAAACAGTAGTCAAGACTTTGCATACTTGACTGACATGTTGAATCGCTGGACCCAATTTTATGTCAAAAGAGAAGTAGACTGCATTCATTCATAGTACAAACTCAAAATTCAACCTATATGCAAACACCCAGTTTCTGAATAAAAAATACGCCATCTTAAGTCCTTGCTTTTTTAGGAGAAGATAAATATGATGATGTGTTGACCATAATAAGAATCAACGTTATTCTGTAGTTCTCTTTTTTGGCTAGTGGAGTCCTCGTGAAGGTCTGATATGGTGGAACTAGTACGATCCAATAATATTTCAGTCTCTCTCTAGCATGCAATTAAGCCCCTCTGGATAATATGTATATATATCCCCTCCTGTCTCTCTAGCATGCAAATAAGCCATTAGATGAAAACTTGGGTTTGGAGGTTTGTAAAAGAAAGAGAGATAGATATATGGTTATGGAGCCTTATAAGAAAAGGTTAACAGCCGCTGATCTCAGGCGGCTATCAGTGAATAAGGAGATGCTGGCATTCATGCCCCCTATGGATCCAGATCATGATATCCCAATAAGAGTCTTAGATGATTGGGATAACTCTTATGTTTTCTATTTATCTTGCAGGCAAGGCTACAAAAATCCAGTTTTCCAGCCAAGACATTGGAGTCCTTTTCTCAGAGAGAGAGGTGCTACAGCTGGGGATGTCATCTATTTCTGGCCTCAGGAAAATCCATTTTATCAAACACAATACAGGATTAAGCTGCTCAAAACTTTTCTTTAGCTCTCAAGTTGTGCAGGAAGAAGAAAAATAACCTTTAATGGTTATATATATATAGTTCTTCTTGCAATGCAAGTTGCTGCTTAGAAAGTACATATAAAGGTACCTCTATGTTAAATAAATGGTCGGTACCTCTCTATATATGTATTGGTTTTGTATCGTATCATATCCTTCTTGTTGTGTATGCTTTGTACTCCGATAGGGATTTCTTTTCTATGTATGTCTCTGATGAATAAAATTGATGTTGTACTTTTACTTTATTTCATTATAAGACAATAGCATCATTAATTTAAGAAAAGAAATTCTTCACCTCTTTATTTGGAAGTGGCTATGTTGCATAAAGTGATGATAGTAAGAAAAGAAATTCTTCACCTCTATATTAAAATTCAGAAGGAATATCTATAAAATAAGATATTCAGAAGGAATATGGCAGATCAATGAGGTCCAATGGTTTCGACCAGTCGATTCGGTTAACCGAATCGTGCTCACTCCTAGTAGTATGGCAAAATTTAACGTGGGATTTTCATACGCCAATGATGCTATCTAGGTAAGAACCACATAACAAGATGCGGTTCTATTTTGTTTCATTTTCTCTTACAAGGATTCCAGCAATAATTTCAATAGCCTGTAATTTACGCTAATCAACATGTACAAGTTACTTTTGCAAATGCAACATCTTGCCAAGCTTACCTCAGATTCTCATGAGTTTCAAAATATCTTTCCAAAATTAACAAATTATAAAAGACAAATCGAGGGAGAAAGAAAAAAACATGCAAGAAGAGAGACTAAATGGCTGCAACAATGTAGACCCTCCTGGTATCCACTCTCTCTCTCTCTCTCTCTATAAGTTCAGGGGTGCATGCATTTGAGAACCTAGAGGCTAGAATTGCTGGATTAAAAGCGAAATAATATTGAAATTTGAATAGGTCACTGCCTAAAGTGATGATCTTTGATCAACCAAAAAGTAATAAACTAGAAAACGACAACTTTTACTTCATTACACATGGAAGAAGGCCTTAACAATACGACAACAGAGCCCCCAAGTTCATATTTTTATCCTCTGTTGAGAGCCATAATATGTTTTTTTCTTCTTCAAAAGCTACCTGGGCTACAACCTAGTCCGTGCGCCCAACAAATAAGGGAATTTTGGGATGGTCCTCAGTGACGATTCATGTTAGGTCTTGTCGAGAGACCCACATGCTGAGTGTGTGCGCATGTTCTTTTACTCTCCAGCTGTCACTTAAGGGCCGAGATTAATTAGGTTTTCTATGGCTAGATTTCAAATTGTTTTTTGGGAAACGTGAAGCTAATGGCTAAAATGATAAAGGGAATACAGATCAAACAAATGGGCATTCAAACCGAACGACAATTCTCAATGGTGCAACAAAAAGAAGTTGTTGAAAATATCGATTTAGATACGATAACAAAAGATTTTAATTATCTCAAGGATTGCATGACACAACTTGAATATGTACATTTTCAATTATGTTGTTTTTTAGGAGCTTTTAATTATGTTGTTCAACGTATATTCATTTTGATAATATGTATTTTGTGGTTGCATTTAATATGTATTTGTTTTTATGTTAAATGTATTTATTTTTTGGGTTTGTATGATTTAATGTATACTTTTATTTATAGAAAAACTATAGAAATTGTAAATTTTTGTAAGATAAAAAAAAAAAAAAAAGATCATCAAAGTTTAAGCTAAAAAAATTAACTAGCCCACACGTCGAAAAATTCTTGATTCTGCCCTTGGCAGGGGGTTGATGAGTTTAGGGTTTGAGAGAGAAAAAAAATTCAATTTTAATAGTTTTATTAAATGAATGTGGCCTCACATGTGCCACGTCATCACTTAACAGGTTTTCTAACAGCCAATTAACGGCAGAGCCACATTGCAACAAATTTTAAAAATGAGGGTACTACACTAAAATTGAAAACGCAAGGACAAACATGCCTTAATGGTACAACTTCAGGGTACCAAACTGAAGTTAACCCAATCTATTTTGACAGAAATTGAAATTTATCATTGAATTCCTTAAATTGAAAACTACATGGGCAAAATTGATCAAATTGAAATGAAATGATCTTTTGATGTATGACAATTGGGTTTGTTATTGTACTTCTTATGAGTATCAAATATCAGTGACATTATTAGATCGAGGGTCGCAATTTGGGGTAACAAGTTTGGGCGACATTATTCTCCTACCTATTTATTATCATAAAAGCAACGACCCTGATCCTCTGGTGTATTTGAAGAGCACTAAGGTGATGATTGATAGGAGGAAACAATCCCTACATTCTCATTTCTCATACAAAACTATATTCTCCACAATGTCTTACTTGGGAGCAAAGGTAATCAATCAATCAGGATTAGAAGTTCATAACCAAGAACCACAAGTAATGGATAATGAGTCACATGCTACTGGTTCTTATTGCTTCAAAAATACCTTACATGTAATTTTTTTATTTTAAAACCTCGATGCTCTTTTTCATTTTTTTGTTTACGTACCAAAAACTCTTAATATACTCGTATGAATAATTAAGAAATAACACGTCCACTTCTATCAGAGAGGTGATATACAATTTTCTTTTTGGTCAAAGGGTGATACATAATTTGGTATATATAAATGTTGTCTCCCTAGGGTTACTCTATTTGGGAATTGATTAAGTTATAGGAGTTGGGACAAAATGTATAAATGATCGGTCCAAGATTTTGGGATCAATGAAGTGGGCTTGTTGTTTCTTGGGTTTGATTCTAGAGTTTTTGTGTTTTGGGCTTCACTTTTTTGTATTTTGGTTGGACTTTTATTTTGTTTGGTTGAGCCATTGTTTTTATTTTTCAGACTCTTGTATTGAGCTTTTATGTAACTCTTTACGGTAATGACATGTTCATTCCTTTGACCAAAAAATAAAAAGAAGCGGGCTTGATGTTCTTGTTCGAGCCCAAATGGTCACAGGGTTCTATACACTCACAAATATAATCTCCACACACAATTAAAACTCCATGATTTTATTAAACTTTTGGGCTTATCTCTCACTTTGATCCCTAAATTTTCTTTACTCCCAAGTTGATCCCTAAAATGTTTTATTCCCCAAGTGGTCGCGTGTCAAACACATTGCTCTTGTTCTAAAGGGCATTTTGGTCAAATCACATGAATTACGACGTCTGTAATCTTTCTAGTAAGAACCACACATATATTTTCTAGATGGTTCATGGCTCGCTATTTTTCCTATCTCACTTTAATGCCTACCTTCAAGTCGGTGATGATGAGCATGTGCTAATTTGTCTCCTTCTAATTGTTTTGTATTGTGAGTAGTATATTTTCCAATTATTTCCCGATTAGTAGATTTTGTTAGTTGTATTTCGATACTAAACAAATTTTTAAATCTTAAAATTACTATTTATTGTAATTTAAAAATGCAAACTTTGTTTTTACTTTTTGGCAAATGGAAGGAAAGGAGACCACCTTAAGAGTTCCTTTTGTTGTATTACGAGTAGGTAGGAGACAGAGACTTGGATACGATTCAAGCACTACAAGTTGCAGGATCCTTTTATCCAAATTTTCTTTGTTTTTGTTTTTTTTCCTTTGTTTTTTGGGGTACGTGAAATAAAACCCAGGTGATGTTTCATTACAGCGTGGCGGTAGCCTACTGTATCATCAAGATATATATATGATTTATACCCCATTACAGCGTGACTTCAAGACTAAGCAAGTGGGAAAGGAAAAATAAAGAGAAGAAAAACATACCCCAAAGGTTTATATTATATATTACCTTTACTACTGTATCATCCATAACTGGGCCTACAATATGAAAACATAATAACGAAATGTTGTTATTTTTAAAAAAAAAAAAAAATTTGGTGAATCGCTATATCCAATTGCAAATCGCTATCCAATAGTTCAAATTTCAACACACGAGTACCGGTATCTGGGAATGTGGTCTGTTCTGTATAACATGCATAATATATATCCCCTCCAGTCTCTCTAGCATGCAAATAAGCCATTAGGTGAAACCTTGGGTTTGGAGGCTTGTAAAAGAAAGAGAGATACATATATGGTTATGGAGCGTTGTGAGAAAGAGTTAACAGCCTCTGATGTCAAGCAAAGACTATCAGTGACTAAGGAGATGCTGGCATTCATGCCCCCTATAGATCCAGATCATGATATCCCAATAAGAGTCTTAGATGATTGGGATAAGTCTTATGTTTTCTATTTATCTTGCAGGCAAGGCAAGTACAAAAATCCAGTTTTCCAGTCAAAACATTGGAGAGCCTTTGTCAAGGAGAGAGGTGCTAAAGCTGGGGATGTCATCTATTTCTGGCCTCAGGAAAATACATTTTATCAAACACAATACAGGATTGCGCTGCTCAAAAGTTTTCTTTCCCCAAAACCCAGCTCTCAAGTTGTGCAGGAAGAAGAAAAATAACCTTTAATGGTTATAGTTCTTCTTGCAATACAATTTGCTGTTTAGAAAGTACATATATAGGTACCTCTATGTTAAATAAATGGTGGGTACCTCTCTATATATGTATTGGTTTTGTTGTTCGTATCGTATCGTATCGTTCTTGTTGTGTACAGTGTATACTTTGTACCCTGATAGGGATTTCTTTTCTATATATGTCTGTGATGAATAAAATTGATGTTGTATTATATATATTCTTTTACTTTATTTCATTATAAGACAATATATAGCATCATTCTGATATCTCTAATCCAATTTAATTGTAATTCCATTGCACTGACTTAAACACACTACACTATATATGGCATCCACTTATCGAGTACACAAATTGACTTATTTGGAAGTAGCTATGTTGTATAAAGTGATGTTAGTAAGAAAAGAAATACTTCACCTCTTTATTAAAATTCAGAAGGAATATGTATAAAATAAGATATTCAGAAGGAAATGGCAGATGAGGTCCGACGGTTCCGAACAGTTAACCGAACCATACTCACTCCTAATACTATGGCAAAATTTAACATGGGATTTTCATATGCCAAGGATGCTAGCTAGGCGAGGACCACATAACAATGAGTCAAACAATATGGTAGAATATTTTCAGATCTATTTTATTCTCCGAAAGGAGGTATTTATAATACAGGTTACAAACCCTAGTAGGGTTTAATTAGGAAATAAGTGGAATCCTAATTACATAATATCTACACAAAATTGGAAAAATAAATAAAACCCAAATAGAATAGGACTCGCCAACACTCCCCCTCAAGTTGGAGCAAAGACGTCACGCATGCCCAACTTGTCAAGCGAGTTGAGAAAGATACTTGTAGAAACAGCTTTCGTAAGAACATCAGCTAACTGATACTCTGAACGGATGAAGGGGAAGGACACAATCTCCGTATCCAACTTTTCCTTAATGAAATTTCGATCAACCTCCACATGCTTTGTACGGTCATGTTGTATAGGATTATGAGCAATTGCAATCGCAGCCGTATTGTCACAATATAACTCCATGGGTTTATTAGGCCCAGAACCAAGGCCTTTCAACAATCTTCTCAACCATAGTAACTCAGATACACCATGGGCCATTCCTCGATACTCGGCCTCAGCACTAGATCTAGACACCACCTTTTGTTTCTTGCTCCTCCACGTAACAAGATTGCCACCCACAAACATAAAATACCGAGATGTCGAACGCCTATTTGTGGCTGAACCTGCCCAATCAGCATCTGTATACCCTTCTACATTTGTATGGCCATACTTGGAGAAAATTAACCCTTTGCCAGGAGTTACTTTCAGATACCTTAAAATACGAGTCACAGCCCCCATATGATCTACACTAGGAGAGTGCATAAACTGACTCACTATATTTACAGCATACGCAATATCTGGACGAGTATGAGCCAAATAAATCAACTTCCCCACAAGTCGTTGATAACGTTCTTTATCAGTTGGGACTTGATCGGGATATATCCCCAACTTATGATTCTGCTCACTAGGGGTATCAATCGGTTTACAATCCAACATTTCAGTTTCTGCAAGTAAATCCAAAACATTCTTTCTTTGGGATAGAAAAATACCATGTTTAGATCTGGCAACTTCAATCCCAAGAAAATACTTTAAATCACCCAATGATTTCATCTCGAACTCGGAAGCCAGATACTTCTGAAGACTCTGTATCTCTACATGATCATCTCCAGTCACAATCATATCATCAACATAAATAATTAAAGCCGTCAATTTACCTTTATGACACTTCAGAAACAAAGTATGATCAGAGTTACGTTGCACATACCCAAACTTCTTCATAGATGCAGCAAATCTTCCAAACCACGCTCTTGGAGACTGCTTTAATCCATACAAGAATTTCCGTAGCTTGCACACCACACCCTCCTTAGAAGTCACATGGATACCTGGCGGAGGATCCATATATATTTCTTCCTTGAGATCACCATGGAGGAATGCATTTTTGACATCAAATTGTAGCAGCGGCCAGTCACGGTTAGCAGCTAAGGATAAGAGTATGCGTACAGTGTTGAGCTTAGCTACTGGAGCAAAAGTCTCTGTGTAATCCACTCCATATGTCTGAGTATACCCTTTTGCTACCAATCTTGCCTTGTAACGGTCAATGGAACCATCAGCCTTGTGCTTCAAAGTAAACACCCATCTGCACCCAACTGCCTTTTTTCCTTTTGGTAAAGGAACTAACTCCCAAGTAGCATTCTTGTTCAAGGCTTCCATCTCAACATGCATTGCATCTACCCAGTTTTGATCTGATAGAGCATCCTGCAACTTAGTTGGCACACATACACTAGATAATTGACACAAATATGATGCATATGACTTAGATAAACGATGAGTTGACATATAATGGTTAATGAGATATTTAGACTTGGCATGTATATCAGGAGAATATTGTACTTTAGGTTTCCCACGGGTAGTACGTGGGGGTAAAGAATAGGTAGGCATATCACTAGAAAGTACCTCATTATCACAACTTGATTGAGGCAATGGCAGGGCAGAGAAGGGTATATTATCAATTTCATCTGCACGAGAGTCGCCAATATCACTGTTATGTACTTCTGAGAGAGGCTCGAAAACACCATCACTTTTGTCTGGCGACCGGTCGTGGCTTTCCTCGCGACTGGTCGCGTCACTTGTATCGGTACTGTTGTCGCTCGTCGACGCGAGCGACCGGTCGCTTCCTATGTGCGACCGGTCGTTTCCAAGCAGATTCATTAGCGACCGGTCGCCCACTTCTACACGACCGGTCGTATCTAGACAGATTCGTTCGCGACCGGTCGTTTCCTCAATGCGACCGGTCGCTTTGCTCGTATCGGTACTGTAGTCCCAGCTCGACGCGAGCGACCAGTCGCGTCCTATGAGCGACCGATCGCGTCCTATGAGCGACCGGTCGTTTTCATCCTGTTCGCCAAAAAATTCCATATTTTCCAAACTCTTCAATTCACTCCCCCTCTCCCCCTGAATTGAAGAGGAGGGAGAAACATAATAGGGTACTTCTTCATGAAATGTGACATCCAAAGTGACATGTACCTTCTGAGTAGGCGGGTGATAACACTTATAACCTTTCTGAGTCGTAGAATAACCAATGAAGACACAGCGGAGAGCACAAGGATCAAGTTTACTCCTTTGATGAGAGTAAACATAAACACACGCAACACACCCAAACACCTTCGGAGGTAACTTAGAGACCGAAACCGGAGGAGTAAGAGCACATAACATATCAAGTGGAGTCTTGAAATCAAGAACCTGACTAGGAGTACGGTTAATCAAGTAGGCGGCGGCTAAGACACCATGTCCCCAAAGATGATGGGGAACAGACATATCCAACATCAGAGAGCGAGCAACTTCAAGTAACTGGCGATTCTTCCTTTCAGACACACCATTCTGTTGAGGTGTAAATGGAGTGGTAGTTTAGTGAATGATACCTTGATCACGAAAGAATTGGGCCAAGGTATGATTCACATATTCACCGCCATTATCAGTGCGAAATACTTTAACACGAGCATGGAACTGAGTAGACACCATGGCACAAAAGTCAAGAAGAATAGAGGCAACATCATTTTTATTTTTCATCAAATACACCCATGTTAAACGAGTGCAGTCATCAATAAACGTCACAAACCAACGGAAACCATGAGAAGTCACACGAGCAGGACCCCACACATCAGAATGTACTAACTCAAAAGGCAAAGCAGCTTTATTATTACTTAAGGGAAAAACAGTACGGTGGCTCTTGGCCATTACACAAGTCTCACATTTGAAACTAGACTCATCACACGAACTAAATAACGAAGGAAACAAATGTCTAAGATAACCAAACGACGGATGTCCTAAGCGACGATGCCATAACCAAAGTTGGTGCTTGTCCTTGACACTGCCACTCAGAGCTTTATTAGCGACACAATCACGAACTGCTGCAGTCGGCAACTGTAAGTAATATAACCCCCCTATCCGTTTACCATGCCCAATCTTCTCGTGAGTCCTGAGATCCTGGAAAAAACAATGGGTAGAATAGAAGGTAGTAGAAGCGTTAAGTGTATCAAGTAAACGCCCAACAGATAACAAATTGCAATGAATATTGGGAACCAAGAGTGCATGAGAAAGGGGTAAAGAAGGAGTAAGATGGATGGTACCTTCACCGGTAACTGGGGAAGGTAATATCTACACAAAAGGAAAAATAAATAAAACCCAAATAGAATAGGACTCGCCAACACAATGTGGACCCTCCTGATCTGATTCTGGATTTGCTTTTCCAAGATTGTAATGTCTCTCTCTCTCTTTCTGTTAGCATTTGCCTCTTGCTTTTTACAGAGACACAAAGCTCCAGACTTTCAGTTTGTCTCTCTCCACCCTCCACCAATCCAATCAAATTAAATCCCAAAACAGTCAAAAATCATCAAACCCAATTTTCATATAATTCTTTAAAATCAGAAACGCAGTGCAAGAATCATACATGGAAGACTACTTTGTGCCAGAAAGATTCGCCGCCTGGTATTCAAATTTCTAGGGTTTGAGAGAGAAAAAAAAAACGTTTTTTGTTTGTTTTCTTTTAAAAAAATTCGATTTTAAATGAACGTGGGCCTCACATGTGCCACGTCATCACTTAACAGGTTTTCTAACAGCCAATTGTTGTCACCAAAAGATGTATTTTTAAAATGTATAAACTTGCAAGCGCATGAATTGAATATAGCATAAGTGTGTAAGAGCGAGGTCGTACCCAAGGGATTGTGTGAAGAGATAGAAAACCAATTAAACGCAAGTTAATTTCATTGCCAACCTAGTTCATTCAAATAGTGATTTGTTTGTAAAGAAAATTAAATAAAGCATAAAACAAATATGAAAATGACAATGAACTGAAATTGAGATTAAATTTATGACAAAAATAACTACGGTATGGCAGCTTGCATGCATATCCTGGAGCTCATTCGTGCAATTGATTGCTTCTTGCTTCCATTTGTTTTATCTTATCTTCATTTGCTTTTGTTGTTGCACACACTTCTTTATCTTTGGTTTTGGCTTTGAATATGCTTCACACGGGTTGCTCTCCATGTTTTTCCTTTGTTTTCAGCAGATTTCCTTGACTTTTGCTGCACACATTTTCTTCTTATCCTCTACCTTCTTCTTGCAACACATTGTTTATTCCTCCACAATTGCTATTGGTGGAAGACACTTAATAGCTACAAACAACCACTCATTAAATACAAAACACAAAGATTGTAATCAATACAAATACTCTAATAGATTTAAATAAAATAAAAGAAAACATTAACAAATATAAATTTAAGGATAAAACTTGTATTAATTTTGTGCTCATCACCAATCTAACGGCAAAGCCACATTGAAACAAATTTTAAAAATGAGGATACTACACTGTTAAAATTGAATGAAAACGCAAGGACAAACATGCCTTAACGGTACAACTTCAGGATACCAAACTGAAATTAACTCAATCTATTTTGATAGAGATTGGAATTTGTCCTTGAATTCCTTAATTTGAAAACTACAGAGGCAAAATTGATCAAATTGAAATGATGGAGACCAAAGTGGTAAAAGTGGCAAACTACAGGGACCATAAGTGAATTTTTGCCAAAAATTATCCCAAGTTTATTGTCACATGGTTCTAATTTAAAATGAGATTAGTAATCTGTGGCCCACCAAAAACACCTTCTTAGCTGAGCTTCTTGAGACCCATGTGTGAAAAAAGGAGGGGGGAGGGGGGAGAGACAAATAATCCCCTCCTCATTGCTCACGACTTCCTCCCTCTCCATGCCTTCGTCTCGGCCATCACCTTCAACCTACGCACACACCTCGTCGCAGCCATGGCCTCCCACCCTCATCCCTTTTAGCTGCTCTCTCTCTCTCTCTCTCTCTCTCTCTCTCAAAGTCTGCTACAAAACCCAAACGGAGGTATTAAATGACCACCAAAAACACTTTCTTAGCTGAGCTCCTGAGACCCATGTGTGAAGGGGGGGACAAATAATCCCCTCCTCATCACTCACGACTTTCTCCCCTCTCCACGCCTTTGTCTCTACCATCACCTCCAAACTACGCAGACACCTTGTCACAGCCATGGCCTCCTCCCCTCATCCCTTTCAATTGCTCTCTCTCTCTCTCTCTCTCTCTCTCTCTCTCTCTCTCTCTCTCTCTCTCAAAGTCTGCTACAAAACCCAAATGGAGGAAATAAATCAATTAATTCAAATGACTTTTTCTTTTTATGAAATTTGGGGAAGAACCTCATAAAACAATAGCTAACCATCAAGCAATTCACCATCAAAGAACCCACCCAGGTAGGAACCTCCTCAAAGAAGCAAATTCCCAAATTTAGATTGTGGGGTTTGGGTATGTGGCTATTGAAGAGAGAGAGAAGGGTGAAGAGAGAAATAGTGAAATAGGAAAATTTTGAAAATTAAGAAGCAGAGAGATAAATATATTGAGAAGAAGAGGAGAAGGAGAGAGGAGGGAGAAGAAGAAGAAGAAAAAGACACAGGGAGGTAGAAGAAGATGAAAAAGCAGAGAGAGAAACAAGAAAAGTAAAAATAAAAACAAATAAATCCATTTGCCTTCTTTTTAAAAATTAAAAATTAAAAATATAGTCATAGTCCAATCGTATACCAAACGCAGTACAAGTCTTATCGAGCTTATGCAAGGTCAAGCCAATTCAAGACAGTCCCAATATTTAGTCCAGTCCAAAACAGTCCGGCATACCAAATGACCCCGAAAGTCCAATATATCCTAGCAAAGAACACCCAACACAAAGTAGGGCAGCGCGGTTGGACCACAAACATCGAAAATCACCGGTTACCGACTGGCTTTTGCGGTCAACAAACCATGGTTGACCATAAAGTCAACGCAGTTGCTGTTGGACAATTGGGACCCATTAGTTACGGCATGGGCGGCTCTGAGGGTGTGCAAGTGGTGCCACCACACAGGGCCCCCAATTTTTAAGGGCCCTGAAATTTTTTCACGTGTATATATATATATATATTAATATTATAGGTAGTATATATATTCGAGCGTGCAGGACAATAACACAAACGTGTATTTGATTGTATTCTAATTCAGTGCCATGATTTTAGTAGGCAAGTCGGGTTATTGTTATAGTAGTCACTGATTTATTTTTTTTCAAACAGAGCAGACATGCAAAATTTGGCGGCCAAAGATATCATCTCATATTCTCGCAAAGTGATATGATATGAAGGAAATAGCTGCAGGCTGCAGCTACAAGTAATTAATGAAACAACCAAGCATCATATGTAATTAATAATGAGCAATATGCTACTAGTTCTTATTAATAATAAGTAATCCATACTGTCATATGAATAATTAATAATTTCGTACATAAATAATGTGGTCTCTCTAATAAGGTCATTCTGTCTAAAGACTCATCAATTTGCTAACTAAATCCAAGAAAATTGCCCAGATTTCATTCCAATCATTCTAATAAGGTCATTCTGTCAAAATATAGTTCCCTTTCCACACAATCATTTTGCTTTCTATACGACATGTTCTTTTTTTGTCTAATTATATAGAACCTGTTCAAACAAAGCAAGTTACCACAACAATCCCGAAAACGCCGGCGTTTTCATTTTGAGGAATTTTGGGTTGGTGATTCTGATTGTGAGAGGATTATTCAAGGGGCATGGCAAGGGTCTGATGGTTCTGCAATTGGTATTAGTCAGGGACTTACTCGTTGTGCCAATTCTCTACAACGTTGGAATTGGATACATTTTGGCAATTTACAAGTGCAAATCCGGAAGGTGAAGGTTGATATTGCTCATTTGCAGGCTACTGTTCCTTCTCCTATTTACTTGCCAAATCTTAAACTCCTGGAGGCTCGTTTAGATCTTCTACTGGAACAGGAGGAGACAATATGGCGACAACGCTCTAGAGTAACTTGGCTGCAGCAAGGGGATAACAATACACGTTTTTTCCATGAAAGGGCAAAAACAAGGCAACGAGTTAATTTAATTCGTCAACTGCAAGATGATCATGGGGTTTGGCAAACCGATTCTGATGCAATTGGTAATATGTTTTGCTCTTTTTTTAGCAATCTTTTTACACGTGTTGGAGGTATTAATATGGATCGTGTTTTGTCTGTTCTGGAGCCTTGTGTTTCTTCCGGTATGAACTCGCATTTACTATCTCCATTTACGCGATCTGATTTGGAAAAGGTTTTATTTCAAATGCCAGCCACTAAATCCCCTGGTGTTGATGGGATGTCAGCTTTATTTTTTCAAAGGTATTGGCATATTCTTGGTGATGAGGTTAGTCTGCTATGTTTAAGTGTGTTGAATGGTTTGAGTAGTGTCCAGCCTTTTAATCACACTTTGCTCGCCTTGATTCCTAAGCTAAAGTCTCCTTCAAAAGTTGGTGATTTTAGACCAATAAGTTTATGTACTGTCATTTATAAACTTATTGCAAAATGCTTTGCAAATCGTCTGAAGTTGGTTTTGCAATCTGTCATTTATCATACTCAGAGTGCTTTTGTACCATCAAGGAATATTCTTGACAATGTCATGGTGGGTTTTGAAGTTATGCATGCTGTCAAAAGGAGGAAAAAGGGTAAACAGGGAGCTTTGGCAATTAAACTGGATATGGCTAAGGCTTATGATAGGGTGGAATGGTGTTATATTGAGGCTGTTATGTTACGGTTGGGATTTGCACAGGAATGGGTACGACGCATAATGGATTGTATTTCGACTGTTTCCTTTTCGGTGTTATGGCATGGCAATTCTTTTGGTCATTTCAACTCACAGAGGGGATTACGTCAGGGCTGTCCTTTATCCCCTTATCTTTTCTTGTTTTGTGCTGAAGGCTTTTCTGGTTTACTTCGTTTTGCTGAGAGGAATGGAAGTTTAATTGGGGTCTGTGCTGGTCGTTATGCCCCTCCAATTACGCATTTATTATTTGCAGATGACAGTTTATTATTTTTAGAGCAAACTCCAGATGTATGTTCCATATTGAAGAATATCTTTCAAGTGTTTGAAGAAGTAACAGGTCAGGTAATTAATTTTCAGAAGTCAGCTTTGTCTTTTAGTCCTAATACTTCTATGGAATTTCAACAACTAGTGACTGATTCTTTATTCATTCCGGTGGTGGTTTGCCATGAGGTTTATTTGGGTTTGCCTACTTTGGCTGGTAGGGGAAGAAAGGAATTATTTCGATCTGTTAAAGATCGTGTTTGGCATCGTCTCAATGGGTGGAAAGAAAAACTTCTTTCACAAGCTGGTAAAGAAGTTCTTATTAAATCTGTAATTCAAGCTATTCCTTCTTATCCTATGGGGGTGTTTCATTTACCCAAAAGCCTATGTAAAGAACTCTCTGCTATGTGTGCGAGATTTTGGTGGGGAAAAACTCATAATCGTCATGGGATTCATTGGCTCAAATGGTCTTCCTTATGTAAAACCAAAAAAGTTAGTGGCCTGGGTTTCAGAGATTTTGAACAATTTAATCAGGCTTTGGTGGCTAAACAAGGTTGGAGGCTTCTCACCAATGCAAATTCTTTTGTGGGGCAGGTGTATCGTGGAAGGTATTTTCCTAATGGAGATTTTTTGACTGCTCCATTAGGGAATTCTCCTTCACTTATTTGGAGATCCTTAATTTGGGGTCGGGAATTATTGACTGCTGGTCTTCGTTGGAGAGTAGGTGATGGTTCATCAATTAAAATTAATCGAGATCCTTGGCTGCCTCTGCCGTCCTCTTTTCGGCCTTCTTCACCTCAATTTTTTGGGGATGATGCTACTGTTCAATTTTTAATCGATTCAGCTGGTTGTTGGAATTTAGATTTACTTTCTGCAGTTTTTTGGGAAGAAGAAGTTGCTGCTATTTTGTCCATTCCTTTGGTACCAAATTCTTCAGATAGGCTAATTTGGCATTATGCTGTGAATGGGAAATATAGTGTCAAAAGTGGTTATTGGCTATCTCAAAGTTTAATTTCGAGACAGCAGGGAGATGTAAGTGGGTCAGATTATTCAGTGGATTTGTTATGGTCATCTATCTGGTCCTTGCGAGTTCCAAATAAATTGAAGGTGTTCTTATGGAGAGCGGTACATGACATTATTCCATGTAAGGTGAACCTTTTTAAGCGTCAAATTGTTTTGGATTCACTTTGTTTTAGATGCTCTCAACAGCCTGAAACTGTTATACATGCTCTTTGGTTTTGTCGATTGTCAAGGGAGGTTTGGCAGCATTCGCCTATTCATGATTTGACTATTCCCCTATAGGTTGGTACTTTTAAGGAGTTATACCGATATATTACCTCAGTTTTGACTAATGACGAGTTAGTCTTCTTTGTTTTTTTGAGTTGGGGATTATGGAGCTCTCGTAATGATTTTTTACAGTCTGGCCGAAGTACTTCACATCTTTGTCTTTTGGCTCGCACTCGAAAGCTTGTTTTGGAGTATCAACGGGCTATTATTTTACTACCATCTCGTGTTCCAGCAAATAATCATACGCGGCATTGGTCTCCACCTACTGGTGATTTTGTGAAGATAAATGTTGATGGTGCTGTCAATTTGCTGTTTGGATTTAGGGGTTTGGGAGTTGTGATACGGGATAATATGGGTGATTTAATGATGGCTGGCTATAAAGGTCTTCACGGCATGTTTTCTCCTAAAGCTACTGAACTTTATGCAGCAATTTTGGGATTACAGATTGCACGTCAACTGGGACATCTTTCTGTCATTTTGGAAATGGATGCAAAGGAGATTATTATGAATCTTCAATCTTTTGAGGAAAGCTGGTCGGTGGAGGGTGTTTTAGTCGATGAAGTCAAGGGCCTTTTTAATCATTTTACTCATATTTCCTGTCAATTTGCTCCTCGGGAATGTAATCAGGTTGCTCATCTATTGGCTAAGCAGGCACTTCTGACTCAGGATTTCAAAGTGTGGTTAGAGGATGGTCCTTTATGGATTTCTGATGTTTTGGCCAGTGACAAATTATTTTCTTAATTATTTTCTGCTGGATGTGATGTAGTGGTACTCTCTTTCCTTGACCGGATTTTCCCCATTTGGGGTTTTTAAAGGCAAGGTTTTAATGAGGCCACATTTGTTACATTACTAAGGTCCAGTTTTCCTTTGTACTATGACATTGTTGATTCAATGAAGTTATCTTACTTTGATAAAAAAAAAAAAAAAAAAAAACAAAGCAAGTTACCAACCCAAACTCTACCATGTTCAATACAAACTTTTTGCTAAACAGAAGGCCCGACACACGAAAACTATTCTATAATTTCTCTCTATTTTGGTAGGACGATCAATAGTATGGGAAATTATTCTCAATTTAGAAGTCATCTCATTTGGCTTCCTACGTCTCTAATTACAATGAATGAGATAATTGAGATGGGCATCGTCTAAGCTTGACTTTGTGTAATATGCGATGAGCAACTCCATTACATCAACGAGAAGAAAATTATATTGCACTGTCAGGTAGTGTATAAAATTCAATACTCCAAAACCTTCCCTTTCTTAAAGAAAACCAACGAGGCAATCACAACTTGCACCAACACAAACAACTCTCTCTCTCTCTCTCTCTCTCTCTCATGGAACTTTGGTTGTCTTAGAGTCAGCCCATTTTTCTTCCCTACTCCTCTAATTGCAATGGATGTGATAGTTGAGATGGGCATAAGCTTGACTTTGTGTAAGGTGAAGGGTGTAAAGTTGTCCAAAGTAATACCCTTTTTTTGGGGGTACATTTTTACCTTTTTTTGAAGAAACAATAATTCATCACAATTTGCACCAACACAAACAACTCTTCCACCATCCCTAATTTAGAGTCAGCTCATTTTTCTTCCTACTTGCAAGATAGGCATAGCCGCATAGTCTAAGCTTGACTTTGTGAAGTTGTGCCAAAGGTTATTCCCATTTTTAGTACAATATTGCATTGCTTAGAAGAAACCATAATTGATTGCCCTTAAGAAAGAGTATATTCATATCCCCCATGCCAAACTAAATTATTACGAATATTCTAAAGAAAATTATATCACAGCGTCACATAATGTTACTATAAAATTGAATACTCCAAGAAGGCAATCACAACTTGCACCAACACAGACAACTCTTCCACCATATCCCTCTCTCTCTCTCATGGGTTCCTCAGATGATGACTGTGCAGAGCAGCCCTTGTCTCCACCAGGCCGTCTCTACCCCCATCCCCGATGGAACCTAATAATCCACTGCGCCATCGGCTTCAAGAACCCTATAGATATAGACGCCATCAAGCCCCGCCTCAAAACCTCCCTCCTTCTCTCCCACCCCAGATTCTCAAGCCTCGTGGTCCACGACTCCCACGGCGTCAAGCACTGGCAAAAAGCAACCCACATTGACCTCGACCGCCACATCATCATCTCCACAACCCCGTCTCTACCGCATCACAGCCTGTTGACCATGATACCGCTGTCAACGACCACTTGATATGAAGGAAGCAGCCAGCTGCAATGCAACCATAAGTAATTAACCAAGAACCTCAAGTAATGGATAATGAGTCACATCATGTATTATATTTTTTATTTTACAACCTTCATGCTCTTTTTACTTCTTTTTTTTTTTGATCAAGATGCTCTTTTTACTTCTTAACACTCATATGAAGAATCAGTAAACTGCACGTCCACTCTATTAGAGGAGTGATATACAATTTGGCACGTAAATGTGGTCTCCCTACCGACACTCGATCTAGAGACTCATGAATTTCATCCCAATTTTCTAACTTCTCTTATTGCCATTAATGAGACAAATGATCAAGATGGGCATGCATATATAATCTATATTGACTGTAAGGAAAAGGGTGGTGATAATCTAAATTTTAATTCCCTTTTGATACAATAATTTTGCTTTCTATAAAGAAAGCAAAATCAACCCAACAACCCCACGTATCAAAACCACAACCTTCTTCTTCTTCTTATTCTTCATCTCTCTGTCTGTGTTTCATGGGTTCGTCGGCAGCTGACAAGTTCTCAGACGAGCCCATAACCCCAATTGGTGGGTTCTTCCTCCAACCCCAAATGGACCAAATAATCCACTGCACCATGGGCTTCAAAAACCCCATTGACATCGCCGCCATTAAATCCCACCTCAAAGCCTCCCTCCTTCTTTCCCACCCCAGATTCTCAAGCCTCATGGTCCGCGGCCCCCGAGGCCTCAAGCAATGGCACAGGACCTCCCACGTCGACCTCGACCGCCACATCATCGTCGTCCCCAACACCATCACAACCGCATCAAACTTTGACCATGAGGCCGCGGTCAACGCCTACTTGGCCGACCTCTCCACCAGCTCTGACCTCAGCGCCGACAAACCTCTGTGGGAATTTCATCTCCTCATGGCCCACAACTGCGGCGTCTTCCGCATCCACCACGCTCTGGGAGATGGGATTTCAATCATGTCTCTGTTCTCGGCGAGTTTCAGGGGAGCTGAAGAGGAAGAAAAGCTACCGGCTCTGGGCTCTGCCGGGAAGAAGAGAAACAGAGTGAATGGTGAAAAGGGCTGGTGGGTTTTGTTGATTGGGTTTGTGGGTATGGTTTGGTTCAGCTTGATTTTTGCGGTGCAGTTTGCGTTGAGGTGCTTGTGGGATTGTGACAGAAAAACAGAGATAAGTGGCGGCGATGGAGTTGAGCTCTGGCCTAGGAAGCTGGCCACCGCTCGGTTTAAGCTTCAGGACATGAAGCTCGTCAAGAAAGCTGTTCCAAATGCGGTAATTGATTTGCTAATTCTTCTGTTTTTCTTGTATATTGGGTTTTGTTGGTTCCTTTTCTGGAGTTGTCCAAATAAAAAAGATCCGTTTTTTTTTTTCAAATTATTTTTCTTTAGAAAAAAGAAAAGGGTTTTGACTGAAAATTCTATGCCACAATGCTGCAGACCATCAATGATGTTCTTGTGGGGGTGGTTTCAGCAGGGCTATCAAGATACCTAGATCACCGAACACCAAATGGTAATTAGAAATTGCTGATGTGCACTTGTACTTCCCATTTGAAACAGATATCAATGGCATTGAATCACCATAACCAAAAGTTAGCTAAACCCAGTCGTTCTTCTCACCAGGTTTGCCCGAGGGGCTTCGAATTACAGGGATGGTTATGGTAAATTTAAGAGAGCAACTTAGATTGCAGGTCTGCTGTAAATTCTAAACTTGCATAATTTTGTTTGTGCTATGTATTTCAATGGGTTGTTTTTGTTTTCCTTATGAAATGAACAATCTGATCAGGAACAATCAGATTTGATGAAAAGCAACTCTGGATCGAGTTGGGGTAACAAATTCAGCACGTTTCTCCTACCTATTTATTATAAAAAAAGTTCTGGAACTGAACCTCTGGAATATTTGAGGAGAGCTAAGGTGATTATGGACCGCAAGAAACAGTCTCTGGAGGCTCTTTGGTCGTACAAAATTTTGTGTTTTTTAATGACCTATTTGGGAGCAGAGGTGAGGATCATCAAAATGCAGTTTTCAAACAAGAAAATAATGCATTTACAATTTTTTTTTTTTCCATTGAACTGCAGATTGCTACTCGGCTTCTTTACAGGACTGTCTGCAACACTAGCTTTGCTATCTCAAATATACCTGGCCCACAAGAAGAAATTGCAGTTGGAGGAAACCCTATAACTTACCTCAGAGTGAATGCATCTAGCGTGCCCCAGGTATACCTCAAATATTCACTTTAAAGTTTCTACATTGTCAATTTAGGGTATGAAGGTTTTTGCTGATCCGTACATGCAGGCACTTCTAATGCATATGGTGAGCTACGTGGAAAGAGCAGACATGCAAATTTTGGTTGCTAAAGATATCATTCCTGACCCGGAATTTCTTGCAAAGTGCTTTGAGGAGGCCTTGCTTGATATGAAGGAAGCAGCCCATTGAGAAACAAATTATTGATTTGTTAGAAATTTATAAAATTTATATTTAATTTTTTAATAATTGAATGGTAATTAAATTGTGGGATTCGTGACTTTTAAGTACATGACTTTTACAAATTGTTATGTATCAATTGAGAATAATCATGTTCTTAACAGAAGAAAAATAAAATATTATTAAATAATACTTTATGTGAAAAGTTGCATTGTTTCATAGTAATTGAAACATTGCACCACATTTGTTGATATTTTTCAGTAACATCTTTTTTGAATGGAGGCCTTGTGTCCTATAAGAGCACTTCCACCCCAAAGGGCAAGGGCAAGACAAAGGCAAGACAATATTTGTCACTATTCACTTGAATAGTGGCAACCTTTGTCTTTTTTGTTTCGACCCCAAAGGGTAAGGGCAATAGCAATTATTATTCACTTTAATTTATTTTCTATGTTTTTATACTTAAACCATTAATTTTGATAAGATTTTTGGTTGCCACGTGTCACTATTTATTATAAAATTCTCATCTCAAATTTCAGATAAAATTTTCGGATAAGTTTTTAGGATTAAATTTTAGGATAAGATTTTCGATTGCCACGTGTCATATTTATTATAAAATTCACATCTCAAATTTCATATAAAATTTTTGGGTAAGATTTTTAGTTGCCACTTGTCCATATTTATTATAAAATTCACATCTCACTCATCATACAATTGAAAAACCTACTCACTCATCATACAATTAAAAAACTCCATGTCCTCATAGTCTGACACAATCGAGTACAAGCACGACTCAATCATTGGCTGAGGCGGTTCCACCAGATCACAACATGGAGGAGTATTTTCCTTCGGAGGACGTAATAGTGCCATTATTTTTGACACTAAACGCACCACTGGAACCGACTGCGGGCATTGTTCACTTGGGGAGCCATGTGTAATGGTTTTCCTCTTTTTTGTTTTGCCTCGAATAATCTATTTTAAAAAATGAAATTGGAAATGCAAGAAATATTTTTAAAAATGACATTAAATTGAATAAAACGGCAAAAAAAAATTTATAACTTCGTCGCCAAGATTTTGACCGCTTTGAACGTTTGTCCATGACCCTCCAGCTTCGATGGAAGAGGCCATTTTTATTTTTACACAAATGGAATTTTGTAGTAGAAAATTTGGTGGGGAAAGTGAAAAATATTGGAAGGAGATGATTGCGATTAATGAGACAATGATCAAGATGGGCAGGCATATCCAAAATATAGTTCCCTTTTCACACAATCATTTTGCTTTCTGTACGACATGTTCTTTTTTTGTCTAATTATATACGACATGTTCAAACAAAGCAAGTTACCAACCCAAACTCTACCATGTTCAATACAAACTTTTTGCTAAACAGAAGGCCCGACACACGAAAACTATTCTATAATTTCTCTCTATTTTGGTAGGACGATCAATAGTATGGGAAATTATTCTCAATTTAGAAGTCATCTCATTTGGCTTCCTATGTCTCTAATTACAATGAATGAGATAATTGAGATGGGCATCGTCTAAGCTTGACTTTGTGTAATATGCGATGAGCAACTCCATTACATCAACGAGAAGAAAATTATATTGCACTGTCAGGTAGTGTATAAAATTCAATACTCCAAAACCTTCCCTTTCTTAAAGAAAACCAACGAGGCAATCACAACTTGCACCAACACAAACAACTCTCTCTCTCTCTCTCTCTCTCTCTCATGGAACTTAGGTTGTCTTAGAGTCAGCCCATTTTTCTTCCCTACTCCTCTAATTGCACAATCATATCTTGACTTTGTGTAAGGTGAAGGGTGTAAAGTTGTCCAAAGTACGTAGTTCCCTTTTTTTTGGGGTACATTATTACCTTTTTCAGAAGAAAAGATAATTCATTGCTCTTAAGAAAGAGCACAATCATATCCCTCATGCTAAACTAAACTATTGCCAAGTCAACTTTTTTATGCAATGAGCAACTATATCAACAATGAGAAAATTATATCATAATGTCACGTGATGATACTATACACAACTCTGCCACCAAAATTCAATAATCCAAGACTTTTCCTTCCCTAAAAGACCAATGAGGCAATCACAATTTGCACCAACACAAACAACTCTTCCCCCAGAGTCAGCTCATTTTTCTTCCTACTTGAGATAGGCATAGCCGCATAGTCCAAGCTTGACTTTGTGTAGTTGTGCCAAAGGTTATTCCCTTTTTTGGTACAATATTGCATTGCTTAGAAGAAACCATAATTGATTGCCCTTAAGAAAGAGTATATTCATATCCCTCATGCCAAACTAAATTATTACGAATATTCTAAAGAAAATTATATCACAGTGTCACATAATGTTACTATAAAATTGAATGCTCCAAGAAGGCAATCACAACTTGCACCAACACAGACAACTCTTCCACCATATCCCTCTCTCTGTCTCTCATGGGTTCCTCAGATGATAACTGTGCAGAGCAGCCCTTGTCTCCACCAGGCCGTCTCTTCCTCCATCCCCGATGGAACCTAATAATCCACTGCGCCATCGGCTTCAAGAACCCTATAGATATAGACGCCATCAAGTCCCGCCTCAAAACCTCCCTCCTTCTCTCCCACCCCAGATTCTCAAGCCTCGTGGTCCGCGACTCCCTCGGCGTCGAGCACTGGCAAAAAGCAACCCACATTGACTTCGACCGCCACATCATCATCCTCCACAACCCCGTCTCTACCGCATCACAGTCTGTTGACCATGATACCGCTGTCAACAACTACTTGGCTGACCTCTCCATCAGCTCTGGGCTAAGCACTGACAAACCCTTGTGGGAATTGCACCTTCTCATGGCTCACAACTGCTGCGTGTTTCGACTCCACCATGCTTTGGGAGACGGGGCTTCGCTCATGTCTCTGTTCTTGGCCGATTGTAGGAGAGCCGACGATCAAGAAAAGTTCCCAACTTTGGCTTATGGGAAGAAGAGGGACAAGAAAAGAGTGAATAGTAGTAGTGGAAAGGGTTGGTGGGTTTTGTTGATAGGGTTTTTGAGTATGGTGTGGTTCAACTTGGTGTTTGTGGTGGAGCTTGTGATGAGGAGCTTGTGGGTTTGTGACAGAAAAACAGAGATCAGTGGTGGCGATGGGGTTGAGCTGTGGCCTAGGAAGTTGGCCACTGCTCGGTTTAGGCTTCAGGACATGAAGCTCGTCAAGAAAGCTGTTCCAAATGCGGTAATTTGATTAATATATATACGTTGCTTCTAATTAATATTTTGTTTTTGACTTTGCATGAGAAATCTTTTTATTTTTTATTTTTCAAAAAGGAGGTTTTAATTATAAGTTTTCTCCCACCATGCAGACAATCAACGATGTTCTTTTTGGTGTGATTTCATCAGGACTTTCAAGATACCTGGAACACCGAACACCAAATGGTAATTAAAATAGCTTTTGATACTTCCCGTGCAAATCAGATATTAGGGCCCCGTTTGGTTTACGGAACGGATTTGATAGGAAATCATATCCCATGTCATTTCCCAAGGGATGAGAAATGGTGATTCCTTTCCCATATTTGGTAATGCTGGGAAAGTAACCCGGAAATATTACTTTATTTCCTTTCCCATGTTTGTTTTGGGTAGGAATGGAAAACAAATTTTGTTTAGTTTCCCAATTGTACCCCTATTAAAGAAATATGAATAAAAAAAATAAAAAAGAATACCAATAGTTGTTGGATAAAAACTGTAATTATGAATTGTTAGTAAAGACAAATTAGTCAGAAAAAAGTGTATTTAATGCTAGCCTTACTTTCCCATGGGAAGGGAAAGTAAAACCCAAGGAGGAAGGAAGGCTTCACTTTCCCTCCTACTTTCCCATGTGCTAGACAACGATTTCCCATGCCTGACTTACCAAACATGGGAAAGCAATTGATTTCCTATCCCCAAGATTCCTTTCCCATGAACCAAACGGGGCCTAGGGGTGTAGAAGATTCAATTCAATTCGTCCAAACCGATCAATTCAATTCAATCCAATCCAACTTTAATTGGTTTTGAAAATTTGGCGGATTGCATTGGATCCGTAATTTTTAAAACCGATATGATTGGATCGGATGACGAATTTGCTTATCAAAATCCAATCCAATACAATCTAGTTAGCTAGTTTTATGCTTATTTTTCTATTTTAGGTATTTGTCGTTAAAAAGGTTATGAATATTTTAAGTCATTTAATGGAGTTATGTTTGATATATTATATAAATCAAAACAATTTTCTCTAATATTTCATTTATATTTTACATTTATGTCTTTGATTATATTAAACATAAGGATAAATATTTAACATGTATCATTATTGTCCTTTTCTATTATCAAAACCAATTATCCGATTCAATCCAATTCAATATCAATTGGATAAGATCGGATTGGATTTAAACATCTAATATGATTGGATCAGATTGAAAAAATCACAATTATTCAATTTTTATTGGATCATACGCAGATTAACTAAATTGTATTGATTTTGAACCAACGTACAACCTTATAAATTATAAGTCACAATTATGAAGGGGTACCAATTCAATACTAATTAGTCACAGTCCGACATATATGCATAAATACTTTCTTATTTTGTGTAAGTTAATTACCGTAGCATGTCATATTCGTTTTTTTTGTGCGGTAACTAAATTTGTAACGGGTTGGAATAGTGAAAAAATGATCACTCCTAAGACGAGATAGCTAAATTAACTAAACCCAATTGTTTCTGTCATCATCAGCTTTGCCTGAGGGGCTTCAAATTACAGGGCTAGCAATGGTAGATCTAAGAGAGCAACTTGGATTGCAGGTTTGTTGTAACTTGCAACCCTATGGCTTGTTAATTAATTCTCTCTTTATTTTTCTCATGAAATGATTGAAATTAATTTCAACTCGATCGTGGTGGTTGGATGGAACTGAAACGAAACTGATCAGGAACTATCCGATATGATGAAAAACAATTCACCAGGACTAAGTTGGGGTAACAAGTTCGGCATGATTCTCCTACCTATTTATTATCATAAAAGCAACGGCCATGATCCTCTGGTGTATCTGAACAGAGCTAAGGTGATGATTGATAGGAGGAAACAATCTCTACAGGCTCATTTCTCATACAAAACTATACTTTCTACAATGCCCTACTTGGGAGCAAAGGTGATCAAATTCAGGATAATAAAAAATGCATGCAGGTTACGTTCACCTTCCAATTTGAATATTGAAATTTTTTGCTTTTTTACTGCATGCAGGTTACTGCCTGGCTTAATTACAAGATCCTTTGCAATACAAGCTTTTCTATCTCAAATATTATTGGCCCAGAAGAGGAAATTATAGCCGCAGGCAACACAGTAACTTATCTGAGAGTGAATTCAACTAGCCTTCCACATGTACTGCCCTCAAAACAAGACAATTTTTTCTAGGCATGATCATAAATGTATGTTTTTCTGTAGTTTATAATTTATGGTCTGAATGTTTTTGCTCACTGGTAAATGCAGGCGCTCACAATGCACATGGTGAGCTATGCTGGAAGAGTAGACATGCAAATTTTGGTGGCCAAAGATATCATTCCTGACCCGGCATTTCTCGCAAGCTGCTTTGAGGAGGCCTTGCTTGATATGAAGGAAGCAGCCAGCCGCAATGCAACCATGAGTAATTAACCAAGAGCCACAAGTAATGGATAATTAGTCACATCATGTAATATTATATTTTTTTATTTTAAAACCTTCATGCCCTTTTTATTTCTTAATTAATACTCAAATGAATAATTAATAAATGACACGTTCACTCTATTAAGAGGGTGATACACAATTTGACACATAAATGTGGTCTCTCTACCGTCACTCGGTCTAGAGACTCATCAATTTGCTAACTAATCCAAGAAAATTGCGCAGAATTTCATCCGAATCTTCTTACTTCTCTTATTGCCATTAATGAGACAATGATCCAGATGGTTATGCATTTATTTTTTTTTGGACGAAAGATGGGCATGCATATATAATCTATATAGACTGTAAGGAAAGGGGTGGTGATAATCTAAATTTTAATTCCCTTTTGATACAATAATTTTGCTTTCTATAAAGAAAGAAAAAACAACCCAATAACTCCACCATGTATCAAATCCACAAGTACAAGGCCAGCAAAGACCACAGAAACATGCAGAGCCACATGGGAGAGAGCAAGGAAACCAGAGCCAACGACCCTTCTTCTTCTTCTTCTTCTTCATCTCTCTGTCTGTGTTTCATGGGTTCGTCGGCAGCTGACAAGTTCTCCGACGAGCCCATAACTCCAATTGGTGGGTTCTTCCTCCAACCCCAAATGGACCAAATAATCCACTGCACCATGGGCTTCAAAAACCCCATTGACATCGCCGCCATTAAATCCCACCTCAAAACCTCCCTCCTTCTTTCCCACCCCAGATTCTCCAGCCTCATGGTCCGCGGCCCCCGAGGCCTCAAGCAATGGCACAGGACCTCCCACGTCGACCTCGACCGCCACATCATCGTCGTCCCCAACACCATCATAACCGCATCAAACTTTGACCACGAGGCCGCGGTCAACGCCTACTTGGCTGACCTCTCCACCAGCTCTGGCCTCAGCGCTGACAAACCTCTGTGGGAATTTCATCTCCTCATGGCCCACAACTGCGGCGTCTTCCGCATTCACCACGCTCTGGGAGATGGGACTTCGCTCATGTCTCTGTTCTCGGCGAGTTTCAGGGGAGCTGAAGAGGAAGAAAAGCTTCCGGCTTTGGGCTCTGCCTCGAAGAAGAAAAACAGAGTGAATGGTGAAAAGGGCTGGTGGGTTTTGTTGATTGGGTTTGTGGGTATGGTTTGGTTCAGCTTGATTTTTGCGGTGGAGTTTGCGTTGAGGTGCTTGTGGGATTGTGACAGAAAAACAGAGATAAGTGGCGGCGATGGAGTTGAGCTCTGGCCTAGGAAGCTGGCCACCGCACGGTTTAAGCTTCAGGACATGAAGCTCGTCAAGAAATGTGTTCCAAATGCGGTAATTGATTTGCTAATTCTTCTGTTTTTCTTGTATATTGGGTTTTGTTGGTTCCTTTTCTGGAGTTGTCCAAATAAAAAAGATCCGTTTTTTTTTTTCAAATTATTTTTCTTCAGAAAAAAGAAAAGGGTTTTGACTGAAAATTCTATGCCACAATGCTGCAGACCATCAATGATGTTCTTGTGGGGGTGGTTTCAGCAGGGCTATCAAGATACCTAGATCACCGAACACCAAATGGTAATTAGAAATTGCTGATGTGCACTTTTGCTT
The DNA here is from genome assembly GCF_965620075.1 of Prunus avium. Lineage (NCBI taxonomy): Eukaryota > Viridiplantae > Streptophyta > Magnoliopsida > Rosales > Rosaceae > Prunus > Prunus avium. Next base: position 30,751,671 of record NC_142291.1, read on the forward strand.
CCCATTTGAAACAGAGATCAATGGCATTCAATCATAACCAAAAGTTAGCTAAACCCAGTTGTTCTTCTCACCAGGTTTGCCCGAGGGGCTTCGAATTACAGGGATAGCTATGGCAAATTTAAGAGAGCAACCTAGATTGCAGGTCTGCTGTAAATTCTGAACTTGCATAGTTTTTGTTTGTGCTATGCATTTCAATGGGTTGTTTTTGTTTTGCTTATGAAATCAACAATCTGATCAGGAACTAACAGATTTGATGAAAAGCAACTCTGGATCGAGTTGGGGTAACAAATTCAGCACGTTTCTCCTACCTATTTATTATAAAAAAAGTTCTGGAACTGAACCTCTGGAGTATTTGAGGAAAGCTAAGGTGATTATGGACCGCAAGAAACAGTCTCTGGAGGCTCTTTTCTCATACAAAATTGGGTGTTTTTTAATGACCTATTTGGGAGCAAAGGTGAGGATCATCAAAATGCAGTTTTCAAACAAGAAAATAATACATTTACAAATTTTTTTCCATTGAACTGCAGATTGCTACATGGCTTCTTTACAGGATTGTCTGCAACACTAGCTTTTCTATCTCAAATATACTTGGCCCACAAGAAGAAATTGCAGTTGGAGGAAACCCTGTAACTTACCTCAGAGTGAATGCATCTAGCCTGCCCCATGTATACCCCAAAAATTCAATTTAAAGTTTCTAAATTGTCAATTTAGGGTATGAAGGTTTTTGCTGATTCGTACATGCAGGCACTTACAATGCATATGGTGAGCTATGTGGAAAGAGCAGACATGCAAATTTCGGTTGCCAAAGATATCATTCCTGACCCGGAATTTCTTGCAAAGTGCTTTGAGGAGGCCTTGCTTGATATGAAGGAAGCAGCCCATTGTGAAACAAATGATTGATTATTTTTTTTGGGAGAAGAAACGAGTAGGAAAAAAAAAAACACAAGCACTCTTTTTCTTTTTCTTTTTTTCTTTTTTTGTGGTTGAGAAAAACAACCAAGCACTCATTTTTCATAAGTATTATTTTTGTTACAAAAGTTAACTTATTTTGTACAAGTTACGATTTATTTATTCAATATTCATGCATTGTTTAAGTACTTTCACGGAAGGAATAACTGCCATTCAAAAATGCATTGTATAAGCACAAGAAAAAATCAAGCTATAGATTGATGGCGTGAAAAATACAATAACGGTAAATGAACATAGAAAAAAAAAACAAAAACAAAATGTTTTTGATACAAATGATAATTTATTTTAATCTAATCTAAACTATGAGAAGGAGAATTCGAACTCGAGTGTAGAGTATGGAGCACATCCACTATAGCCAATTTGGTTATGTTTATACCAAAATGAACAGCCAATAAGAACAAGACACGTAATGGGCATTTAGACTCGTTACCAAGCGAACATAATAATTTACACAATGAACGCTAAGAGCTCTTTCATTGGGTAAATTACATAACGAACGGAATAATTTACATGGTAAACGATAAAGGGTTTGTTTGGTGGGTAAATAATTTCGTTCGTTGAGTAAACGCCATGATTTACTCAACAAATGACTCCCTCAGCGTCCGTTGGGTAAAAAATGATGTTCGGTGGGTAATAGGCATTTAGACTTGTTACCAAGCAAAACATAATAATTTATAGAAGGAACACTAAGGGGGATTGTTCATTGGGTAACTTATGTCGTTCGTTGGGTAAATTACATAACGAATAAAATAATTTACATGGAAAACAATAAAGGGCTCGTTCGTTGGGTAAATAATGTCGTTCGTTGAGTAAGTCAACGAACGACTCCCTCGGCATTCGTTGGGTAAAAATTGACGTTCAGTGGGTAATGGGCATTTAGTCTCGTTACGAAGCGAACAAAAGAATTTACACAACAAACGCTAAGGGGCTCGTTCATTGGGTAAATTATGTCATTCGTTGGGTAAATAATGTCGTTCATTGAGTAAGCCATGATTTACTCAACAAACGACTCCCTCAACGTTTGTTGGGTAAAAATTGACGTTCGGTGGGTAATGGACATTTAGACTCATTACCAAGCGAACATAATAAGTTACACAAGGAACACTAATGGGATCGTTCATTGGGTAAATTATGTCATTCGTTGAGTAAATTACATAATGAATGAATTAATTCAAGGGAGTTTCACTAAAATACCCAAAATGGGGGCTGAAATTATAAAAATACCCAACACCCAAAACACTTTATAAACATACCCAAAACTCATCATTACACACACTCAAAACCCATTTATAAACATACCCAAAACCCATCATTACACACATACCCAAAACCCATTTTGGGTATGTTTCTATGTTTAAATAGTGCTTGAGTATTTTTATAAATACATGTCTAGGATTGGGTATTTTTATAAATATCTATTAATTCAATGTGGTTCAAACATTAGAGCATTTTGTTATGTAGGTCTTCATTAAGGTAATAGTAGATGAGCAATGTGTTTTCAATTAGTAATGAAATAAAAATAATAATATGACTATACGATTGAAAGACAACATTAATGTTGTACTAGGGGTGTGACACTAGCCTTAGGAAGAATATTCACATTATTTTTTGTACATGAGGACATCCAAACTTAAAGATTCCCTTGACAATTAAGGATTTATAATATAGATAGTTTAATTATTATGTTCTTTGAGTATCTATACATGTCTCAGAACTGGTGCTTTCTTAGCTATAGAATTTGAATACGAGTATTAACATCCAACACTCCACGTTTTACTATATAATTTCTTATGCGCAATGTGCAATTGCATACAGTTTATGCAAATTTTGACCCCCTTTATGCAATTAGTGATAATGTGATGTTTAAAGAAGCGTGTAGGTCGGCTAGGCCTAGAATGGTTGTGCAATTGCATATTCATTGTAAGCAATTGCATATAAACTGTCAAGTTAATTATACTGTGAACTAACATGCAATTACTCATAATAACTGGGTGTAACAAAACAAATTGCACATCCACTACATAAAATTAGATACAATGATTGAAAATACAAAATTACAACTTTGTCAATCTATCCATTGTAAAATGATATTTAAATCACAATAAAAATTAGATTTAAAAGTAAAAGTACTCGAAATGATAACCAAGCTATCTAGCACTTTGAAGATCATGAGCAACACAACCTAAGACAACCTTTCTCTTTTCTCCACGAGCCCAGCCTTAAACACAAGCAAAGAGAGAGAGTCGCGATGACTAGAATTAAAAACGATACAAGTAAAGTCACAATGAGACCTAACAAAAATGGCACCCAAAACGTACTTTTAAGTAGCTGAGTGGCAGAACAAAGAAACTCTGAACAAGCCAGCTCTTCTGTGCAACATAGGCAACGAACTGAGTACAAGTTGAGTGCCAGACTTTTTAGACTTCTCATAAGAATCTCTGAAATCACAAGCCTAAGGGAGCATCAACTTATCAGTGTCTGCACTAATTAAAGATACAGTCTTTATCTGGTACTGTCAGCTCCAATGTGAATCTGCATATCATAACAAATGATAACTTACAACAATAATCAGATCATAGTGGTTTTTTTCCGGAAAGCAAAAATTATTGGGCAAAAACCCAATAATCAGATCTAGGATAAGCTGACTGAAAAGATATCAAGCTTTAAGTAAGGAAATGAACATTTCAGGCTGCCCCTACCACTAAACGAATGGGAGAATTAGAACATGTAACAATGTCATGATTTTGAACCTGTTTGCTGCACCCTGGGGTCTCATCAACACAGCAGGGTAGAAATAGAGAACCGAAGGCTTTCATTTGAACTTGGAGAAGCTCACAGCTTTTCCATCCTGATCTTTCAATGTGAAGGGTGGTGGAACCTTACCCTTGTCCACCTGTAAAGAAACACACAATCATAAGGTCCATAATCAATCAACAAAGAAGTAGCCATACCCATAGCCCACAAAACTAACATATCATAATATGTGAATTAGGCAATGTACCTTAGCACAAATAAACATATTCCCAGAAGAAGAAGAGGGGACTGACAAAGAGGAAGAATCGGAGAACTTGTGGCCATAAAATTGTCTCTAGTTCATCACATTCTCAATTTTTTGGCCACAGGAAAGCAGTGATGAATCAAACACTAAACATTTCAATTTCACCATAACGAAAATCAAACACTAAATTAAAAATATTTATTTAAGGAGCCGAATGCTTATTAACCACAACATCAGGTTTCCCTTATTTTAAAACAGGTCACGTGACTAGCATGTGACTGATTGCACAGGTGCAGTCACTGTACCACAGCAGGACTCCTTAAAATCAGAACCACAAAAAGAATCCCATAAAGAAGAGTATAAATCTAAAACAAGTAGAAAGAAGAGTATAAAATCTAAAACAAGTAGAAAGAAGAGTATAAATCTAGTATACATAGTTTGATTTTGATACTCCCAAGACATTCTCTGGCCACTAAATTCATTACGTGTTGTAATTTTTCAACAGTCAACCACGCCCCTCTTTGCCGACACGGACCAACCAGGCAGCCTCATCTCTCTCTGTCATGGCTTCAGCGGCGGCTGACTACTCCGACGAGCCTCTAACCCCAGCAGGCCGCCTCTTTGTTCAACCCCAAATGAACCAAATAATTCATTGCGCCGTCGGCTTCAAGAACCCAATAAACATAGACTCAATCAAGTCCCATCTCAAAAGCTCTCTCCTTCTCTCCCACCCCAGATTCTCAAGCCTCATGGTCCGCGACTCACAGGGCCTCGAGCACTGGCGCAAAATCCCCCAAGTCGACCTCGACCTCGACCGCCACGTCATCGTCGTCCCCAACCCCATCATCACCGCATCCCATTTTGACCATGACACCGCGGTCAACGACTACTTGGCCGACCTCTCCACCAGCTCTGGGCTAAGCGCCGAGAAACCCATGTGGGAAGTTCACCTTCTAATGGCTCACAACTGCGCCATCTTCCGAATCCACCACGCTTTGGGAGATGGTGTTTCGCTCATGTCTCTGTTCTTGGCGAGTTGCAGGGGAGCTGAAGATGAGGAAAAGATGCCAACTTTGGCTTCTGGGAAGAGAAACAGAGTGAATGGTGAAAAGGGTTGGTGGGCTTTGTTGATTGGGTTTGTGGGTATGTTGTGGTTTAGCTTGATTTTTGTGGTGGAGTTTGTGTTGAGATGCTTGTGGGTTTGTGACAGAAAAACAGAGATCAGTGGTGGTGATGGGGTTGAGCTTTGGCCTAGAAAGTTGGCCACTGCTCGTTTTAGGCTTCAGGACATGAAGCTCGTCAAGAAGGCTGTTCCAAATGCAGTAAGTGATTTATGAGATTGTTGGCCACTGCTTGGGAAAAAGGATTTCTATATTGGGTATTTGGGTTGGGTCTCTTTCTGAGAGTGTTTTTTAAAGATTCTTTTTTGGTAAAAAAATAGTATTTTTTTTATAAAGGTTTTGACCATAATTTCATGCCACTATGCAGACCATCAATGATGTTCTTTTTGGGGTGATTTCATCAGGGCTATCAAGATACCTAGATCACAGAACAACAAATGGTAATTAAATGACAACTGAGATTGTTTACTTGTACTTCCCATTTGAATCAGATGTCTGATGCATTCAAGGACAATAACCCAATTGTGTATGTCATCAGCTTTGCCTGAAGGACTTCAAATTACAGGGATAGCCATGGTGAATTTAAGAGAGCAACCTGGATTGCAGGTTTGTTTGCTGAAACTTGTAACCTTATATTTTATTTGTGCTATCCATTTATTTCAATGGTGTTGTCTTTGTTTTCTTATGAAATTATTGAAGTTTCAACTTCTGGTGGTTACTTGAATCAATCTGATGATATTGGAACAGGAACTATCCGATTTGATGAAAAGCAATTCAGGGTCAAGTTGGGGTAACAAATTCGGCATGCTTCTCCTACCTATATATTATCATAAAAGAAGTGGAACTGATCCTCTAGCGTATCTGAAGATAGCTAAAGTGATGATTGACCGGAAGAAACGATCTCTTGAGGCTTATTTCTCGTACAAAATTGGGTATTTTGTAATGACCTACTTGGGAGCAAAGGTGAGCACAGAATGCAGTTTTGAAACCAAAACAATAAAAAAAATAATGCAACGTTCACTTTCCAATTTGGATATTAAAAACCGCTTCTTTCTGTTGTACTGCAGCTTGCTGCCTGGCTGAATTACAGGATTGTTTGCAATACTAGCTTTACTATCTCAAATATACTTGGCCCGCAAGAAGAAATCATACTTGGAGGCAACCCTATAACTTATCTAAGAGTGAATTCATCCAGCCTGCCCCATGTACAGCCCACAGAATCACTTAAAATTTGTCTAGACGTACTGAATTGTCAACTAGAGCAAATCAGAAATATATACGTATAACATGAATGATTTTGCTGGTTGGTAATGCAGGCACTTACAATGCACATGATAAGCTATGCTGAAAGAGCAGACATGCAAATTTTGGTGGCCAAAGATATCATCCCTGACCCGGCATTTCTGGCAAAGTGCTTTGAGGAGGCCTTGCTTGATATGAAGGAAGCAGCAGCAGCCATCAATCGAACCTAGGAGGACCACTATACATTTTAATGGAATGTCAGAAAATTTTATGAGGTTGAATGTGAAAGGAAGATTAGTGATACATTTCATTGACATGCAGAAAGGGCAAATATCTGAAAAGGCTAATATGTAGATGGTCGGCTCATTTGCCATCATCATCATCCTTGTAGGCGTTCAAACTCTTACAAACAAAGACATATATACATCAGCCATACCTACGATGTCACACTCTCTCTTTCTAACACTAAACACTATATAAGAAAAGAACCAAACTCTCAGGATCTAACAATCAATGTCGTGCGACCAAACCCCGTAAGTAACCAAGAATAAGTTGCATGCTGCTAGTTCTTATTCCCCCAGTAGGCATGCGGCTTGTTGCGGCTTTTGGCAATTATGCCTTGGCCAAGGATTGGGGTTTCTTGCTGCTTCCTTTCTTTCTTCGCAGCAGTAGCCTCCTTAGCAAACCGAAACCTCCTTGTTTCTTACTTGGCACGATAGCCAGACTCCCAACTGCACTATTACCAGCTTTATGCCTTGAACCGAGATGCCCTTCTCGCATCAGAGCAGTAGGCGTGGACAAGGCATTATGACTATCAGAGTGAAGAAGAAATGGTTTTTCTGCATCTGCATCTCTCAGTGTTTCTTTCTCCTTTGGAGACTTGATATCCCCGACTTTGGGGTTATCCTCAGCAAGCATTTGATCACGTAGCGAAGAGCGCCTGTTCAAGTTATTGTCACTGGCATTGGCTGCAGTGCTGGTGGTTGTTGAGAACACCTTGTCAAAAAGTTCTGCTTCCCTTGGCGTAGCCAGTGCCTTCAGCTGTTTTCCTAGGTTTAGGATGGTTTCTTGGCACTCTGCCAACTTCACCGAAGCTGTTGTGATTTCCCATCCCTGAAAGTTTGAAGAACAGTCACACTGCAGTGCCTAATTGAAATATTGTTTACAATTGCAGTTGATTTTTTAAATATATTTTCTTAGGAAGTTTGAACTCCTTTTTAAACACAACCAGCATGTAATGAGATGATCAATGCAGTTCCACTATATATGTTTGGATGTGATCATATTCTTCTGCTATCACTTCTTTCAATTTTGTCAAGCATAGTTGAGTTGCCTTCACTTAATTATAGATTTCATGTAATTGAACTCTATTAGCTAAACCAAAAAAAAAAATTGTAACTTACAGATTGGGACTGCTTTTCCTCTTGGTTTATGCCAAACTCTGGAGTTTCCTTCTTTTCAGCACTGTGAATTAAAAAAATCAGAATTTTCTCATCATTCAACATAAGCATTATATAGTTTCCACAGCAGAAAAAGTCAGGAGACTGGTGATTACCTTTGTAGCTGGAGTTGGAGCTCAAGACATGTTGCTTCTAAATCTTCACAACAGCTATGTTTATGCTCCAATTCAGCTTCTAACGACGAGAACTTCTGGAAGACTTCATTCAACTTTGCTTTGGTAACATTTAGCTGGGTATCAAGATCTTCATTAACCGACTTCTGATTTTCGATCTGGTCTTCCATAATCCCTTCCGATTGTTTCAGACTCTCCAGTTCTGTTTGCAAGCTTTCAACTATTTGCTGTGATTCCTTTAGTTGAGCTTCCATGCTCTTTAGTTCATCCTTTAATCTACCGTTTTCTTCTTGCAGTTTATCCTGAACCTTATTCAACTGAAACGAAACATCTTGGTCATTTGAAGAAGCAACTAAAGGCAAACACAATGACTGCTCTTCAGATGTGTGTCCAATAATTGATTCCCCAATTGCACCCTCAACTGCAATATCTCCTTGGTCTTCTTGCCAACCAAAATGCTTCTTAATTTTATTCCTCATGCTTGAAGCATCTTTAGGTGTCCTATAGTCGTTCAAAAGCCAGTCCAAAGTAGAACTCAGTTCCTCAACAAAATTTTCAAAATTAGCCTTTCCTCCCAACAGATTGTGACAAGTAAGGACAAACTTTTCCACAACAGCATTTAGTTCCGAACGTTTCCATTGGAAAATGCGGATTAAGTAGTCTGTTGATGCTCCTGAGTTAAATATCTGGGAACTCTGGTCCCTATATGACAAAACATCTGTAGTACAATCATATACCAAAGATGTTTGGTTGATTCCTTGAAACAGCTTAATGAGTTTAGAGATTGATTTACTCAGACTGGACTGACTGCGTTGGCTGCCATTATCTTCCACTGAGGTGTCGATACTCAGAGATCCACTAAATGAATCTATAGGATCACATTCTGCACGATGCCCCGAGACCGCAGTTCTATGAGCTTCATGGTTAGTTGGTTGATTTATGTAACCCAAGGCAATTTTGATGTCCTCAAATAGCTCATCTAGACTTCGGTTCGAAACATTCTTTTGCTCCAACATTGCTTTTAAAACAACCTGAAGCCAGTCAAAAGAATTCTCTGGCCTTGCATCTTTTGACTGGCTGTACTTTCTTCTGTCGCTGAAGCTGGAATCAACTTCAACTGGCACTAGTTCCCTACCAGTAAAGCAACGATGATGTCCCTTGTTAGGTGGTGTACCTGCAGAAACTACTGCCATTTTCTCCATCTCAACAAAATCGTCCATTAAGCTAATGTCTGAAACCTCAACTTCTCTGCATTCCTTTGGACTTTTAAGTCTCTCATTTTTAAAATGTTCCAACTCTGAAATTAGAGCACTAGCCCATGATTCAGAGGAACTAATCCCATCATCACTGCCAATGTCAAACCTTGAAGACCGAGAAATGTCATTTGGAATTGGACTGCATGCAACTAGCTCCATAGATTTCTGGCCTTTGGAAAGCTGTCCAAGCTGAGTACCAGCCTGTGACAATCTGGAAGCTGTTTGAGAATGAGTGGTCCTCGAAGAAAGGAGTTCAGAGTTTTTCCTGATTAAAATTTCTTTAAGGGTTTTGTTTTCCTCTTCCAGATCATGTAATTGCTCAATCATGAGACGCATCTTCTTATTTGGAATTTCAGGAGAATTTCCTTTGTTGGCATCTCTTACAATCATATCTCTGGTAGGATTCAACTTTCTTCTTCTCATCTCGGTCTGATCCCTTCCAAGCATTTGAACCTCACTCTTCATATTCAGCAAAGCAGTAGGACCTGGCAGCCTTTTTCGCATAAGGAGATGAAGTCTTTGACATTCTTGTTCTAACTTTGTGATTTTCCTCACACTCTCCAAAAGTTGTTTGTGTGATTCTTCAGCAGACCGGCGGTTGTATTCCATCTCCTCACCCCGAATCTCAAGTTCCTTCTCAAGCATGTGAAATTCATATCTTAGAAAAGCATTTTCTTTTTCTGTGGAATCCAGTCTGGCCATTAGTGCACTGAACTCTGCATCTGCTCTAGACTTGTGTCTATTCAAATCTTCAATGAGTTTCTCTTTTGCTCGAAGGGCTTTGTTCAGATTAGTATTTTCCACAGCCAAGTTTGTAAGCTGTTGACTTGTCTCTCTTAGCTTCTCTTCTAATTTCTTCTGTGCCTTCTCATACTCTCTTGCTGTCATCATAACAGCATCGTTTATTCTTTGCTCCTGTTCTTCTCGAACGAAATTTAATTGCTGCTTGCACTCTGCCAATGCATCATCTGAATGAGTTAATCTCTCATTTGCAGATATTCCCTGCCTCAAAGCTTGATCTAGTTCTTGCTTTAGTACCGGCTCTCCTGCCTTCTTGCCACCTGAAACAAAAATTATATATTCGATCAGCCAAAAGCCAAAATGTGAGCATCCAATGAGAACAGATTGCCTAATACTATCTACAGAACAACTAAGCTTGTAAAGGAACAATATGGAAGCTCTGAGAAAAGAAGGATAATTGAGAACTACCTGCTATAGCTTCTTCTGCTGTTTTTGCATGTTCTGTAACAAGATCTTCTTTAACATGACAGTCTAGGAGGACTGAAGCTAGCTTCTCATTTAGATTTTTCCCTGATCTCTCTGTTTCATTTCCTTTCTCAGTTGGATATGTTTGTATCTAACATGATGAAACATTGGTAAACACAATATTCAGATTCGACATCGTTGCTTAAAAAACTAAAACTATACTAAGCTTCTCAGTTACCTCTTCTTCAATTCTTCCGAGAGGAATGGCGTTTGTTGCAAGAATTGTCTTCTCTGAAGATCTTTTCCTCCAGAGCCAAGCCTTCTGGTCCATGATTTCGGTCCTAATTCAAGAACAGAAAAGGAGAAATTAGTATGTAAAAATATCAAAAAATATCAAAAAAAACCCTGTAAAGGCAAGTCATTACAGTAACAATCTCAGTAAATTGAAGTGGACTAAAGTGATTGCCTATAGCTAAGACACTCTGGTGACTAAAAATTTGATAGATAAAGAGTAAAGGATATTTACAGTTACACCAATTGTCACTGGATGATATCATACTGTAAGTTTGGATTCTTCTATGATGAAATCCAGAACACATCCAAGTTCATACTTGGAAAATGATCAGAACCATAAAAAGAAAGCATTGGACAAAGATCTAAGCATCTTGGCATGCAGATAACATACAGAAGCTGGAGCATGATGAAGCAGAGTGATTTTTTCAAAAACAAAAATAAAAACAAAAAACAGATAATAAAAAAAGTCACTAAATTAGGAAAAAGAAAAAGAATTTCAAGCAATCTAAAATTTTCTGTTCCAGTCAGGCCTCATCAGTTGCAAGGCATGCAGTTCTGAAGAAGTAAAAAGTAAAATGGAGGCTGAAAAATTCTCAGAAGGAAGAAGGGTGGTGGTGGTGATCATCAAGAAAATTTATGTCTTGATGTTATGACAGTTAACAAGAAGTAAATCTAAGTTTTGTTTAAGATAATAACCAAGAGATAGATCATGCATGAGGATTCAAGCCACATTTTTATCCAAACCTGGGTAATTAAGTGAAAGACCAAAATGCTAAACAGTAATCTCATCCAAAACCGTTGCTGTGAAGCAAGACAGAGGAAGCATAGAAAGCTTATGCTGTTTTTAACGTTTGGGAAATGAAAGTCAAAGACAACCAAACATCTTATAAAATCTCATAAAGGAAGAGAAAGTTTTCTCCCTAGGAATCATAGGATGCTCGTACCCCCACCGACAGTTACCTGTGTGTGTAATAATTCAAGAGAGAGAGAGAGAGAGAGTAAAGGGGAAAAAGAAGAAAAGGGAAAAGGGAAAAGGGAAAAGGAGAAAACCAAAGACAAAAGGAGTCAAAGAACAAATGGCCCGAGTTAGAACACAGAGAGAGAGAGAGAGAGAGAGAGAGAGAGAGAGAGTTGCTTTGAATATATGCGTTATGTGGGTTTAGTTTTAGTTTTAGTTGCAGAAGAAGGTGTTTAGAGCAAGTGTGGAGCATGGTTAAGGGTGGTAGAAGACAAAGTTGCATCAGACAGACGTGAACATATTACCAAGTTTTGGTGGATCCAAGTGTCTGTTTGCGTTGAGAATGGAGTTGGTGGGTGCTCTCTAAGAACTTAGTGGGATACATTATTATACAATACGAGACAAGAAAAGTTGGTACAAACATCTGAAAATTTATGGTGTCTCTTTTTTTAGGTTTCTTGTTCTAGGCCCTACTAAGTTGATAAGCTATACCTATACTTCTTGTTTGGTCAATAATAAACTATGCTATGTATGAGCTTGTCTTACGTTGCCACTGAGATTTTCAGTCTTACATTTATAGTGAGGGCGATATTCTAAACTATTCTAATGTATAGAAGAGGATTCAAACTCGGGTGCAATGAAGATGGCACACTACCTTAATCAACTGGCTTAACCAACATTTGCAATCATCCAATTTAATTGGATTGAAATGCAAAATCCGTAGACCAATAAACATTGGACATAATTTAGCTACTGCTACAGTAAATAATTGAACACTTTGTCAAACAGATGCTAAAGTGTTCATGACTTTTAACACTTGCTTTTGATCATTAAAGACCTTAGACAATTATGCTCTATTAACGGTAACTTACCTACCATTAAGAGCAACTCCAGCGAGCAGCCCAGGCCTCTGTCTGGGGGGGGGTGAATCCAGTTCCAGCGAGGAGCCCAAGCCTGGGCTAGGAGTGGGACCCACGAAGACAAGCTGGCCCAAGCTCAAGCCCAAGGGCTGATGACGTCAGCGTGACATCATTGTGCGGTTTTAAATTTTTTAACGGTAAAAAAAAAAAAATTAACTCGCGTGCGCTGACGTCAACCCTGAGCAAGCTCCAACGGGTAGAAGACAGGTGTCAAGGACTAAGCGCTCCGATCTGCTTCTCCTCCTCCAATCCAACGACTGGCATTTTTGGCAATAAAATTATGAAAAAAAATCAAATCAAATTTTTTTATATAAAAAATACCAAAATATTCTGAATTTTTTTTCTATAAATACCTATGAATACCCTTCACTTTCAACACCAATCCTCATACATTTTCTTCTACTTCTACTATTATTCACTCTTTACTCAACATTTTCCTCTCTTTCAAATTGTATTTTTATTTCTTATATTTATGGCTTCTTCTATCGAAACCAGAGGGGCGTGGAGCACCATGGAAGATGTTTCCTTATGTGAGGCTTGGCTCCAAATTTGTCATTGTCTCTTCATCAAGCAAAGTCACTGCTATGACAACTTGTTCATCTTCTTCTCTCTGCAACATATTTCTTTCATCTGCTCTACGGCTTCTCTAATTTGTTTCTCGCTCTTGCCTTTCTAAGCATCTCCTAAAATCTTCCATTTGAGAATGAAGTATGAATTCTAAACTCTCATAAATGAAAATATAGAAAGATATGGTGTGAGAGGTATGAGCTAAGCCTATGGTTTTATAGAAAATTTTGGCCAAATAGAGATGCCACGTGGCTTGATTTGATTGGATGAAAATCTTATTTGAAATTTGAAATTCATCTGAAATTTATCTGAATTTTGAATTTTGAAATTAATCCGAAATTTGAACCCAAAAATCTTATCCGGAAATTTTATCCGATTATGAATAGTCTTGACACGTAGGAATCTGAAAATCTTATCCGAAAATATTATCCAAATTAATTATTGAGGTAAAAAAATTTGTGAAAAAAATAAATAAATGAATAGTAATTGCCCTTTGCCATTGCAACAGGTGGAAACACACAATACTATTTGCAAGGGCAACCACTATTCAAGTGAATAGTGGCTGCCCTAGGCAGCCCTTGCCATGACAAGGGGCAAATGGGTGGAGTTGCTCTAAGCTGTTATCAAGGAATTTACCATTTAATTACACATTCCTTTTTTCTTTTTCTTTTTGGTCAAAGTTAGAAAAGAGATGAGAGTTTTCTCACACACAATGCCAATGTGCGTGAAAATCAAGATCTCTTTCATTGAGCTAGCTAGACCTCATTTGCCATTTAATTGCACATTCGATTCTTCACAGTTTTTCCAGAAGAAAATACTGTTGTTATAAATAAAGTAAAAAACATGAAGAATGAAAAATATATATATATTTGTATAAATTATCCACGAAGAATAAAATCTTTCCTTTTTGTTTTCTTGGTGGGAAGTGGTTCCCATTGAGCACTAGCTAGGTTTGTCTATGCTCAGTGCAACGCCTACTTTTTATTCCGTCAAAATGCTCATAAATTATTTTGTAAATGAAAAAAATATATTCTGAGGAATAAAAAAACTCATAAATTTTTCGTAAATAAAAAAGATATTGTGAGGAAAAAAAAAACATTTTATTGGGGTGAGAGAGGCTCGAACTCTCGACCTCAGGATAACTCAGAAGCTATGAGACCTACGCGCTAGCCAACTGCGCCACCACCCCTTGATGTTAATATCCTCAGAATAATTTTATTTAACTTATTATTTTATCATAAAGTAATTTTGTTGCAATAATAAATTAATCTTAAAGTTATTAGCGTGTCCTAGATTTAAAATGTGATGTGATAGGTAGATTTGGGACCGTCGAAACTTCCCAGTAAACCACCTCTATTTCCCCGCGTCCACGTCACCACAAATTGGACCAAAATTACGTCGTCGAAATCACCGACATACCCCCCACAACGATAAAAGCAGCGCAGAGTCCCGTGGGCACACGGAGCAGGGGTAAAATCGGAACATAAAAATAAACCCCCAAAAAAATCAACGCTACGCATCCCCATCTTTCCCACCACGACCCAAACCCCCACCCATCTTCGTCATCCCCACTTCGAAACGCCCACCGAGGACAGATCCATACCCAAACGCGGACTCCGACGCGCGGCCCCCCCCCCCGACCCAACCCATGGAGATCGCCCCGGCCCCGCCACCGCCCGCAGACCGGGACGTCCCAGACGACGCCGCGTCGGCAGACGCCGTCAAGACGTCGTCGTCGTCTAAGAACGAAGCGAACGCGGCGGCGACGACATCGTCTTCGTCGGTGGCGGTGAAATACGACGACGAGGAAGAGGAGGAGGACGTGTGCCGGATCTGTAGGAACCCGGGCGACGCCGATAACCCGCTCCGGTACCCGTGCGCTTGTAGCGGGAGCATCAAGTTTGTGCACCAGGATTGCCTCCTTCAGTGGCTCAATCACAGCAATGCTCGCCAATGCGAGGTTCAACTCTCTCTCTCTATCTCTGTGATTGGATTTTGTGGATTTTTGTGTGTTTCGGTTTTGATTGGTGATGAATTGGTGTTTGCAGTCCCTCAATTTCTTAGATACGAGAGTTTGGAATTGATTAGGTTAGGGTTCTAGGGTTTATTTGTGTACTCATAGTTTATGCTATTGGCAAGGGAGGCTAGCGTTGTCGTGTTGAGAAATGGGAAGCGTTGAAGAACGGTGGCAATTTCAAATTTTTTATTTTTGTTTTTATTCTCTCATGATTATATTGGGTAATCAAACAAGATTTGAGCTTCTTTATACTTGCTTTGTGCTGAAGAGTCGGATAAAGTTTATTTAGCTATGAAATCTTTCCCTGTTAGTTCATAATTGTCTTATGGGGATGTTAACTCTACTGTAAGAGATGAGAGCTGCAAAATGATTGTATGTTAGTGTACTTGGGATTGCTCTTTTGGGTTCTTTGAATGAAATGTGCTCCTGTTTACAAAAACAAAAGAGCAAAGATATATTCGAAAGTTTTTTCTTGGGTTTTCATGATCATCTTGGTGGGAGGCAATGGTTTGGTAACCTATCACTTGGCAAAATAAGGTTTTCTAAAATAATAAATAAATATATCATTATGTTAGTAGCTAAACCCCAGTGTCAGGCCTATGTCCAAAGCCAAAAGTTGCTAAATGTTGATATCCTAGCATAGGAATGTGAATTTCATTGATTTCATTTATCAGCTTTGCTTGAGCTATCTCATTTGAGACCTTTTTATCTTGGACCTTAAATTCTTTTTTATGCACTCTATCATTTTATATATATGTTTGGTTAGATTTCATCGAGAACTCCAATATTGTTGGTTTTTAATTTTTTGCTGTTTCTTGAATTCCCATGCAATTTGTGTTTAAGCTTAATGTTGTTATTTTTTGGGCACTCATGATTTACTTGACATGCATTGCAGGTTTGCAAGCATGCATTTTCCTTCTCTCCTGTTTATGCTGAGAATGCTCCTGCAAGGCTGCCTTTTCAAGAGTTTGTAGTTGGGATGGCAATGAAAACATGCCATGTTCTGCAATTTTTTCTGCGCCTTAGTTTTGTGCTTTCTGTTTGGCTCCTCATTATACCTTTTATTACATTTTGGATATGGCGGCTGGCTTTTGTGAGGAGTTTTGGTGATGCTCAGAGACTATTCCTAAGTCATTTATCCACTACTGTCATCCTCACTGATTGTCTGCATGGGTTCCTACTTTCTGCTAGCATCGTGTTTATTTTTCTCGGAGCCACTTCTCTGAGAGATTATTTCAGGCATTTACGTGAGCTTGGAGGACAGGATGCTGACAGAGAAGATGAAGGGGAAAGAAATGGTGCTCGTGCTGCAAGAAGAGCTCCTGGACAAGCTAACAGGAATTTTGTTGGTGATGCAAATGGGGAAGATGCTGCTGGGGCACAAGGGATTGCTGGAGCAGGTCTAATGATTAGAAGGAATGCAGAAAACGTTGCTGCTCGATGGGAAATGCAGGCAGCTCGTCTTGAAGCTCATGTTGAACAGATGTTTGATGGTTTGGATGATGCTGATGGGGCAGAGGATGTACCGTTTGATGAGCTCGTTGGCATGCAGGGACCTGTATTTCACTTAGTTGAAAATGCATTCACTGTAAGTTGTGTTTTCTTTGTCTTTTGTTGGTGCTCCCTCCACCCTTTTTGAATTACGCTAGCTCATAATTAAATACTGTTTCTCCAGTTTTACAGTCTTGTCTTAGTTGCTCTCCTTGTACTCTTAATCTTTTCATATATTTTTATGTTTGCGTCATTTCTCTCTTCTTCTTTTTTCCAGGTTTTTGTCGTCGTTTCTGATTCTTTTGACAACTATGGTTGAACTAATTCTCGTCTTATTATGTATCTGTATGTGTGTGCGCTATTTGGTTGAGGTTGACTCTCAGTGGTAGTTTTTGATTTAAGAGTCTATGTTGTATTAACAGTTAAAGGTTTTGTTTGTATTCAATTTGTATTAATATGTTGAATGGCTCCATTTCTCTCCGCAGGTTCTGGCCAGCAATATGATATTCCTTGGTGTAGTAATCTTTGTGCCTTTCTCATTAGGTCGGATTATACTCTATCATTTATCCTGGCTTTTCTCCACTGCTAGTGGTCCAGTTTTGTCAACAGTCGTGCCACTCACAGAATCAGCCCTTTCCTTGGCAAATGTGACATTGAAGAATGCAGTAACTGCTGTAACGAATGCATCATCTGAAAGCCAACAAAGTGGCATGGTTGACCAGGTTGCAGAGATCTTGAAAGTGAACATGAGTGGACTAAATGAGGTTTCAAACAATGTAAGTTCACCACTTTCAGCAGACTTCTTGAAAGGGGCAACACTTGGAACTTCAAGGCTCTCTGATGTTACAACTCTTGCTATTGGATACATGTTTATCTTCTCCCTAGTTTTCTTCTACCTTGGCATTGTTGCTTTGATTCGGTACACTAGGGGTGAGCCATTGACTATGGGAAGGTTTTATGGTATTGCTTCGATGGCAGAGACAATTCCATCTCTCTTCAGGCAGTTTTTGGCAGCAATGAGGCATTTGATGACAATGATTAAGGTTGCTTTCCTTCTAGTTATTGAACTGGGGGTGTTTCCATTGATGTGTGGATGGTGGCTAGATGTATGTACTATAAGGATGTTTGGGAAGTCGATGTCTCACAGGGTTCAATTTTTCTCAGCGTCTCCTTTAGCCAGCTCACTGGTCCATTGGGTTGTAGGAATTGTATACATGCTACAAATAAGTATATTCGTCAGTCTTCTTCGAGGGGTATTGTTCTTTGCCATCTTATCATATTGGTCAATATGTTTTTCCAAACACCAATTTTACATGTTTTTTTTTTCCTATGCTTCTGTCTGCAGGTTCTGCGTAATGGAGTTCTTTATTTCCTTAGAGATCCCGCTGATCCAAACTACAATCCCTTCCGTGATCTTATTGATGATCCTGTGCACAAACACGCTCGCAGGGTCCTGTTATCTGTTGCGGTTTATGGGAGTTTAATTGTGATGCTGGTGTTTTTACCAGTTAAATTAGCTATGCGGATGGCACCCTCCATTTTTCCTCTTGACATCTCGTAAGATGACCCTCAATGTTTCAGTGGCACTTATTGTTCCACAACTGCAGTTTTATTGTTGATATTTTATATTGTTAGCTAACATGCACCTTGTTTTTCCCCTTTGGCAGGGTATCTGATCCATTTACTGAAATTCCTGCGGACATGCTTCTTTTTCAAATATGCATTCCATTTGCCATTGAGCATTTTAAATTAAGGACAACGATTAAATCCCTCCTCCGTTATTGGTTTACGGCCGTTGGCTGGGCACTTGGTTTAACTGATTTCTTGCTGCCCAGACCTGAGGACAGTGCAGCTCAGGAAAATGGAAATGCAGAGCCAGGAAGACAGGATAGAGTAGAGGTTCAACTGGGGGTACAGGACCAGGCTTTGGTGGCACTTCCAGGTGGTGGTGATCCAAATGGAAGCATTCTTGCATCAGGGGACTCAAATGTCGCAGAAGAGTATGACACAGATGAACAATCTGATTCTGAGTAAGTTGAGAGAATCCTTACAAATTGAAAGATGAGAGTAGATCTGATTATCGCAGGATTTATTTCAAAAATTGTCCTTATTGTGCTATCTGGTCTTAATTTTCCTGGTTTGCATTTCCACTTTGATATTGAACATTCATAAATGCAGCTGTTGTTAGTTCACGATTTTAAGTCATGCCATCATTTGTCTTTTTTCTATTGCATCTGAAATAGTGTGTTGTTTTATTTGATTATCTTAACTGGTTTTACCTCTTTTTCCCTCTGTTTTTCAGACGATACAGCTTTGTGCTTCGCATTGTACTCTTGTTGGTGGTGGCTTGGATGACTTTACTTGTATTCAACTCTGCCTTGATAGTTGTACCAACCTCACTTGGAAGGGCGATTTTCAATGTCATTCCTTTTCTCCCCATAACTCATGGCATCAAGTGCAATGGTAAATTCTTTTCTGATTGTTATGCTTCATATTTCTGAGATCAGAATGTTGAACTTTTTACCATTTTTTATTATTTAGATTTGTACGCTTTCATCATTGGAAGCTACATAATGTGGACCGCTGTAGCTGGAGTTAGATATTCCATCGAGCATATTAGAACAAAAAGGGTTGCAGTTCTGTTGGGCCATATCTGGAAGTGGTGTGCCATTGTTATCAAGAGTTCTGTACTTTTGTCAATATGGGTAAGAATCATATGGTTTTTTATTCCTAGGAATCAGTGTTCTGTATCAGGTTTGTATATAAAATGCTGACATATTGTTATTGTTCCAGATTTTTATCATTCCGGTATTGATTGGGCTGCTCTTTGAGCTTTTGGTGATCGTGCCGATGCGCGTGCCTGTTGATGAAAGCCCAGTATTCCTGCTTTATCAGGACTGGGCATTAGGACTTATTTTTCTCAAGATATGGACTAGACTGGTGAGCGGTCCTATAAAATAATGAGTTGCATATTTTGTTGGACTTCTTTATGTTGAGGATTTTCTATCCACTGGGGAGTTAGGTCTTTATGGTTGTACTTGTTTTGTACTTTGCAGGTTATGTTGGATCACATGATGCCACTGGTAGATGAAAGCTGGCGAGTAAAGTTTGAAAGAGTGAGGGAAGATGGTTTCTCCAGGCTGCAAGGTCTATGGGTGCTTCGCGAGATTGTATTTCCAATCATAATGAAGTTGTTGACTGCCCTGTGTGTGCCTTATGTACTTGCCAGAGGGTTATTTCCTGTTCTCGGCTACCCATTAGTGGTCAACTCAGCAGTTTATCGGTTTGCTTGGCTGGGGTGCCTTTGCTTTAGCCTGCTGTGCTTTTGTGCCAAGAGATTCCATGTCTGGTTCACCAACCTTCACAACTCTATACGGGATGACCGGTATCTAATTGGTCGTAGGCTTCATAACTTTGGAGAAGCCATTGTGGAGAAGCAAAATGAATCTGGGACATCATCTGAAATGCAGGACTCTAATTTTGAGGCCAGTGGTTTAATTCGACACGACCGAGAAGCTGATGTAGGACTCCGACTAAGGCGTGCAAACCGACTTGAAGCTTAATGTATGACACAAATCAAGAGAAGGTTTTCGTCTTATCCAAGGCTAATATGAAGCTTTAGATACTTACATCCCCTTATAGGACTGGTTTTGTACGTCATCTCCATGGATGTAAGAAAGGGTATTCAAAATATCCCTCTTATTAGAGTTGTCTTTAAGTTTGTGCATATAATGCTTGTGAAATTAGTAATTAGAGTTTACATGAATGCAAAATTGTCTATAAACTCACATTTTTGCCTCTGCTTTAGTCATCCTTGGTCCTTTTGTTCTTTTCTTGTTTGCATTAATAAACATCGCTGCTTATTTCAAGATTGGATTTCAAAGTGTCGGTCAGGAATTATTTTTTCGCTTACCGTAAACCACTCATGACGATTGGGGGGATCAGCAATGTATAAATTCATTGGATACATTTTGATAGCAGGAACATGAATTTGTATAATCCGATTTCCAAGTGGACTGTATTAATATAAGGAAACAATACTTGAAGTTAAACGACGCAACTAACGTTGAAAACTCAAATCCGAGCCCCTCGTCTGATGCCAAATTTCTAGTTTTTTTACCGCTTTCTTAGATGCTTTCTGCTCGTGGAAACATTTTTCAGACAAGTCTTTTGGATGGTTAGGCATAAGGGAAGACAGGCTATCGATGTACAAACAGGCTGGGAGAGAGAGCATAATTCTAGAAGGGTATGAGACAAAAGGGTGGGGGGGGTTTAAGTCATGCGAAAGTTCTTGCTGCTGGTTTGCTTATACATTTCTCAATAGCTCATGTAAACGTGATGGCTTATGAATCCATGAATGAAACCATGTCCTTGGATTTTTTTCTAGCATTTCCTTTTCTCATGTCTAACAAAAAATCACCACCTTTGGCACAGAAAAAATAAGGAAAGCAACAGATGTGCATAGAAATATTTATGCATAAACGTCACAATCTCAACATAAACTCCAAAAGCTCATGGAACAGACAAAAACCAGTTTCTAGTAGCTACGCAAGAAACTCTTCTCAAACACTAAAAACCACACACCTACTTGAGTATCAATCCATCATGCGAAAGAAAACACTCTCAAGACACCAGGTTTTCATTGAGTGACAATGAGGCAAGTTGATCAGCTGCATTGCCAGCTTGCTGCTGCTGAGCAACATTCCTCAGAACTTCCATAGCCTCAGCTACCTTTGCTTTCAGAGCTTCAGGTGACTCCAGCAAATGCAGAACCTCAGTCTGATCCATCTCCAGAAGCATGCCTGTAACCTTGGCTGCATTCTCAGGTTCCAGCTGTTCCACGAGTGGGTAAAGACTCTCACCCAGCATCTACAAATTTCCACCAAACAGACAAAACTCATTAATAGCATAATAACCAGGACAAAATTACTTGCCAAAATAACATCTAATAACCATATTTATTTTGTATCGTAATCAAAACAATGAACACAATCCGGTAAGCACTACAAAGTCCAAAATGTCTAGCATAGACTAATAAATGGACAAAGAAACACAAAAGCATACCGTTCTTTGCTGCTCCGGTGTAGCATTTGCAAGAGCAGTAGCCAAAGCCCCTATTGGAATTGGTTGAGACAGTGCTGCATCACGCATTGGCATGCCACCCATGTCATATGGAACAGAAAACATGCCTCCAGCAACACCAGGCATGGGAACATCAGGTAAACCGCGACCAGATGGGTAACGGTAGACACGCCCCCTTGGAAGCATCTGTCATTAAAAATCCATCAGAAATTATGACAATATACCAAAATAAAAACTACATTAGAGACAACATGCATCTAACCTGCTGTTGCATTATAGGAACTGGTTGCTGGTTTTGCTGAACAGAGCCTCCACGTCTGCCACCAGGGCGCTGCCCTTGCTGCCCCTGCTGAACCATTGGCACAAAGAAATTTGGCATGGGAGCCCCACCAGGCCTCATACCAGGAACAAGCTGCTGCTGATACCCAAATCCAGGCTACAAAAACAAAATAATATCATTATAAAAAATTCAAAGGTAATGAGGCAACATTACTGAATTCGTAATCTGCATCCAAATCATGCAAGTACATAATCCAAACTAATATACAGCTGAAAACAACAAAAATGTACGAAATACCCAAAAATGTTAATAGTTTAACTAAGACTGTTGAATGTCTTCCCCATAAATAAAAATGACCGTTAAATGGGAAAAATATGAAATTTCTGGTCACCTGGGAAGGAATGATAGCAGGTGGACCTTGACCATAGAATATTTGTTGTCCAAGACCTGGACCACCAGGAGGGTACATTGGCATACGAGGAGCAACTGAAGGTGCCATTGCAACTGGCCGCATTTGAGAAAACTGGGCCTGTGCAAGCAGTAAATGCAATAACACGTGACAATACTAACATGTCAATATCGAAACAAAAGAGAACACGACCAGAGTAAGGATAAGTATTGCTTAGATGCTTTTTGTCTACAATCCACATTGACGATCTTGTAGGAAAGTAACTCATTGCATAAAGAGGAGCTATATATTAATTGATGTTGGGCCAAACTTAAAGTTTGTTTTGTTCGAGGATCAGCAAAAGACATACCTGCAACCTTGCTCTTCTATCTTCTTTTCGTTGTGCAAGTGCAACATAGAGAGGTTTGCTTACAATCATTTTGCCGTTCATTTCCAAGAGCTATCAAACAGGAAAAAAAACATATATCTTTACTTATTTAACAATAAAGAAATTTGTCTGACCAAAAAAAAATAACAATAAAGAAATTTATTAAGAGTGTTTCTATCGCCATCCCACACATTACTCATAACACCCGCAATTCTAAAAATATCCATAACTCCTAACCCCAACTTTCTTTTTCTGGGCATAGATGAGGGCGGCCATGAATGTCACTTCCACAGTTGGTCATGGCAGCAAAAAACAACAAAATTGTTTTACTAAATATTTTCCCTTTTTCTGAATAGGACAAGCACTCCATTAATCCATATAAAAAATAAACTTACAGCTCTATTTGCCTCTTCAGGAGTTGAGAATGCAACAAAACCTGATCCCCTACTTATTCCACTAGGGTCTCGCATGACCTGCTCACATGTGAATAAAAAGAGTTTTGTTAGGCCATACCAATGCAAAATGAATGATGATTATGACACAGCTGCTTTGCAATCTAAAACAAGGGCTACACACCTTGCATGAGGTAATAGTCCCAAATGGAGCGAACAGTTCCTTAAGTTTCTCATCACCTATGGTATCGTCTAAATTTTTAACATACAAGTTTGCCCCTTGATACTTGTCTGCTGCCTCTTTCATGCTCTGTTCAAATCGTTGTTTCAATTCATTTTCCCTTTCAGATTTCTTCTGGGCCTTCCCAACATACCACTCCTTATCATCAAATTTCTTTCCATTTAGATCCTCAACAGCTCTAGCAGCATCATCAGTGTTTTCAAAATTGACAAACCCAAAGCACTTTGATTTTCCATCTGCATCCCGCATCACCACTACGCTAGTGATTTTTCCAAATTTAGCAAAAATTTTGTCCAAGTCTTCCTCAGTAGTTGATTCTGATAGATTCTTTACAAAAACATTGTTGAATCTTGACTTGTCAGAAACACCGTCCCTTTCCTGCTTGCGGAGGAAAGGCCCTACATAAACTTGCTTATCATTTAAAAGCATACCATTCAACTTCTCTATAGCTTTTTGGGCAGCTTCATCATTGTCGAATTGTACAAAGCCATAGCCTTTTGACTGGCCAGAGGGGTCTGTAGCCACCTTGCAAGAAAGGATGTTTCCAAATGCAGAAAAGGTATCATGCAAGGCTTTGTGATCAATAGCTTTGTCCAAATTCTGACAAAAGTAATACAAGTGAAAGTGTCAGCAAGGAGATAGCTGTGATATATAAACATATAACAGTGCTTCCTAAAACATTAAAAACATGAATACCTTAATAAATATATTTCCAGCCCCACTTTTGCGGATACTAGGATCACGATGAGAGTACATAATCCTAATGGGCCTTCCATTCACGGGACTGAAGTTCAACACATCCAATGCCCTAGCAGCTGCCACCAATTCCATCGAAAAATGCAAGTAAAAATCAAAAGGAAAAGGAGCATTGACAAATCTCACACGATGCAAAAGAAACGAAGGGAAAGAATATCAGACATCTCTAATCTCTGTTTCAATAACAAAACACAATATTCAACTTAATTGTTTCTCTGCATGACACTGTTTACAGGAACCAACCTATGTTATCCTCCTCAATATTGCAAATTTAATATCTCAGAAAGGATGGGTAAAGGATTAAATGGGATTCTAACCCAAGGTCACAATGTTTCTTCCAAATATGTTTCCACATAACACCTATCAAATTAGTGCTTAGAGTAGTAAGAAAACGGAAAACATGTATACACTCTTAAAATTATAAACCTAAGCAACCTTATTCCTGGTTAATAGTGAGCTTGGTTGGTGAAGGAAAGGTCCTTTGCTGGAAGGAACCAAATACGACAGTAGTCTAATTCAATTTCAGGGCATATTATGCTCTTTCTTGTATTAGCCAAAATGGGAGCCTTTACTGAACACCCCAACAGAAGGCCTAAGGCATGACAAGAAGACAAGAAAAATCGTACAAAAGTCCAACATAATAGCCAGAATCTCAGCATCACAAACCCCACCAACAGGCACGGACTCATTATTGTTAAAATGCATCACCAGGAAGGAAAACTTGAAAGAGAAAATTGAGCACATACAAAGTAAAGCACCATGTTCCATATCTGAGGAAAATATATCTTGTAATTACAAAACAATCAATGCTAAATCCAAATGCACCTATAATTTTTAGCCTAACCCCTTAATTTACTCGTACAGTAATTCTACTCAATGCCTGCCCCCCATAATATATTGACAACCACAAATTTCCTATTATTCTCCTAAGAGTCTTTTTGACGAAATTTGAAGCATATGCTTGCAGGAAGTCACAACTACATCAATAAAATACACATGTTCGAATTCACTTCCCCTACCTCACAGAAATCCCTGTTCGCAAAAACTACATCTTATACAATCAACACTACCACGTACCTATCACTTAATTGCCTTTTCTTTCTACAATAAATTGCACAAACACTGTTAAATACAAATGGATCCAGTCACCACACCTAAAAGATGTAACTTGCACACAAAAATTAAAACGTTGGGCTAAGTTTACTTAGCCTCCTTAGCCACCTATATGGCATGCATAACCATCTTATTCAGCTTACAATAGAAAGAATACATCCATGATCTAAATCTTATATGAAACAGTAAGCAACCCAAAAAAACAAAGCATACAAATGAGCTTCAAAATCCCTAATAAAGTGAATCAAAACCACTTACCATCTTGTGGGTTGCTATAATTGACATAGCCATAGCCAAGCGACCTCCGGGTGGACAAGTCCCTGCAAACCCTAACCGAAACCACCTGACCCAGCTGGTTAAACAGGTCGTAGAGCTGCGAATCCGTAACGTTCTGGTCAAGATCCCCAACATAAAGCGACGTCGTCACGAACTGGTTGGCCGCACCACCGTTCGCCGCAGCCGCCGCCGCCGCTGCTGCGTTCGCATTCTGAGCCTGAACCTGAACTTGCGCCATCTTCAACAGAAAAGCCTAAAATTTTTTTTCTTTTCAAAATTTTTGAATTTTTTCTTTCGTTTTCCGATAATCTTCCCTCTCCTCTTTGTTATTTCAGCACCAGAAAATCCGAGGAAGATAAAATAAGCCAACAAAGACACTAACTACTAAACGCTCACCAACTGCTCGATAAAAAACCGCTGAGGAAAAGGAAAAACTCAATCTTTTTTTTGTTGCTTTTTTGGTTTATTTGATAGGGAGGAGAGGGAAGGGAGTGGAGGGATAAATAGTCGGAGATCCGACGGAGGGTGGCAGAGGCCGCCGGTGGTTGGCGGCGCGTGAGATAATTCTGTGGGTGATAAGAGAGAAATGTAGAGAGAGAAAGGGAAGGAAAGAAAATAGGGAAGATGGTTTTTTTCCTGCTGCGGGCAGCTGGAAGAACTGCAGTAAAAGGGTGGGACTTGCCGCTGTGAGTGTTGATATAGTTGGTGGGCTTGGGTGAGCCCTAGGATGATCTGAAGGAGGCGATCTGGACCGTTGATTTGGATGTAGTGGGCCCATGATGACGAGGTCGTATGTGGAAGATCAACGGCTGAGATGTGTCGAATGTGAGTTGTGAGGTACAACTTCTGGTAACGGTAGATTTTCTAGATAAGAGTCATGCTAAGGTAGGTCTTGTCTTGTGGGGTTTGGTGTGGGGGCCGTCGGGCTGTTGGGCAACTGCCACGCGTCATGTCAGCGCGTGATATGCTGATTTACTGGTGGAGTCCACACACAACACATCGGTAAAAACTGAAATTTTTACTTTGCATTGGTGGCTTACAAAATTGTTCTTTATGACTGTCACATATTTAGTCCATGTGTGGTCACTAACTATAATTGGATTAGATTATGATGTACGATTGAATTAGAAGGCATTATTGGATTGACTGAATTACAATGCATTGAAAATGATAAGTATTTTTCATTAGCACTAGAGTCCTGATTTCGTGTCCCGGTTCTCAGGTCTAA
Organism: Prunus avium; assembly: GCF_965620075.1. Classification (NCBI taxonomy): domain Eukaryota; kingdom Viridiplantae; phylum Streptophyta; class Magnoliopsida; order Rosales; family Rosaceae; genus Prunus; species Prunus avium. The sequence continues at coordinate 30,778,427 of NC_142291.1, forward strand.
GGTTAAAGATTGAGAGATTGGAGTGGTAGGATTATGTATCTCACTTTTCTTAAAGGATAAGTTATTCTACAAAAATGTACATAATTGAAGTACGGTAAGATTATTTTTTATCTTATTCGCATTCATTTTTAAACACCAAACATGACATTGGATTAAGTTAATCAAATCTTACTACATATTCTACCCACCAAACGAGTTAATGTACATATACACGTATACTTAACATATATACGCAAGAATATTTTGTGAATGAGAAAACCCAGAATGTTCCATGAGTGAAGGAGAAGATCCAAAGAATGTTTCCTGGAAAATACCGACAGATTGTACAAAAGCATACAAAAATATATTCAATTTTCTTCAATTTATTTAAGGAGTAAGGACTTTTCTTGTTCTCACAATAACTGGAAGAATGAATTTATTTTTTTTTTAATTTTTTTTTTCTAAGGTCGGTTGATTTTGAAATAGTTGGTAGGAGGATAGAACAATGGAATGTCTATTTATTGGTCTAAAAATGGGAAAGGATATGTATCTGGTCAAAGAGTGACCAATAATGGAATTGATTATTTTGGCTAATTTTTTGATGCATCATGACTTCACTTCAACCTTAAACTAACTCTCGTGACGTAAATTCGGTGTATGGAAGTTTTTCTCATTCAATTTACAAGTTTGTAAATAAATAAATAAAAAGAGTTAAAAGTAAAATCAATTCGATACACACATCAAATACACAAGTGGTGGAGCAGTAGACAATGAACCATACATAAAATGGGCAATAAAAAAGAGCTTTTGCACATGCAAATTCTAGCTCTTTAGGTATCCCACCAGAACTGTGTCAAATTTATGCCTTGAGAATTAGGAGGTTAAAAATTGACACTAAGTTGGTTAGTTTGAGTCAACGACGGAATTATATGAATTTCTTAAGAAGTGGGGTATATTTTTCTTTTTTTTTTCTTTTTATAATATGTGGATAGTTAACTGACTTTGTATAAGGAGTTGTAGTGATGGAGTGGACCAAATTTTGCTAAGATGAGATGAGATAATTTTCACCAATTGAAGTGAATTTCCTAAAGATTAGTACCAAATTTCTATGTTTGTAAATATTTACATTGAACTAGAGCCCACCCTAATACAAGCGTTGTTTCGCCCTTAATTCGAGTATCACACTGTTTTTAGCGTCGGGAAGAAGGGTTAGAAGTTTTTTAGTGCTGGCCGAAGCAATTTCAACATAGTAAAAAGAAATTAAAACAAGATCGGATGAGAAAGTGGAGAAGTGGAAAAGTGGAATATGGTTTGTCAAGAGGTTTGAACATGGAGAGTGACACATGGGTTGAAATGCGAAATGTATGCAGACATTTTCAATGGTGTGTATGTGGAAGTGACGCAGAAACATCTAGCTTGTGAAACATATGAAAAAAAAATGTGTTTAATTGCGAAATCTAAGCTATACCCATCAGTTGACAACGTATGGATTGCTGCATGAACCGTATTGGCAGGAAAAATCAACATCATCTAACATTGCATGTCCACGGACCACGGTTCTAATATTATTATGATATTTGGAAAGAAACACACAAGAATGGTCAAGAACAACCGAACTTTATTATTTTGATTTCTCTTATGTTAATATAACACGTAATTATATTCCAGTATGAATAATAAGTTCTCGTGTTCTAGCATCACACTACAATTAGGACGGATTGAGTTTGGATTTACCTTGCAACATGCCAACTTGTCCAACTCTCCAACACTCCGAGCCGCAACTCTAGAGAAGGAAGTTTGAAAACGGCGCGGCGCGTGATAAGTGGAAAGCAGTCATAAGCGACCAAGCGGGCGTGGTCCTACTCTCTCTCCATTTCTCCAACATTTCCTCTTGACACGGAAACCCAAAAAGCAAAAAAAGAAAAAGAAATATAATAAACAACTACATGCGCTCTCTCTCTTAAAAAGAAATCTGAAAATCCCAGCAGCAGCTGCAGCGGAGCCTCCTCTCTATCTCTCTCTCCAGAATTAAAAACAGAACAAAATCATAATTATTTATTTAAAAAGAGTAAATAAATTTTAAAAAATTAGCTTCTTTGCTTTGGTGTCTGCTTAGGTGAGCTGAGCTACATCAAATCAAAAGCTGCGCTGCTCTGCCATGATGGGCTCAATCTCAATCCCTATCCCCATAACTTTCCCCACTTACTCTTCTCTTTCTTCTTCTGCAACTCCCAGCTCTTCCCTTCTTCCGCTTCGTCGATCCCCTCTCCTCGCTCTCTCCAAACGACGCCGTTGCCTCCAGTTCCGGCCTCTGGTTCTCGCCTCCTCAGCCGCCGGCGTCGCCGCCAATTCCCTCCCCAGAAATGGGACCTACACCGTCGGCGATTTCATGACCACCAAGGAGTGTTTGCACGTCGTCAAGCCCACCACGACCGTCGACCAAGGTATAGTATGCCGCAAGCTCAAACCTTCGAGCTCAAGCTCGAGTCTTTGCTTTCTGATTGATGATTGCTTCTTTTTTCTCTGTTTACAGCATTGGATGCTCTTGTGGAGAAGAGAATTACCGGTTTTCCTGTGATTGATGATGACTGGAAACTCGTAAGTAAATCTTATCTTTCTTTCTTTTTTTCTTTCCTTTTTTGCGTTTTCATATATAAATCGTGTAATTGAAGTCTCTATCTATGCATATAAATGATATTAACGTAGAGGTTTATAAGGAAAGAGTAAGAGTTTTTGGTGCAACATTCTATCTCCTTCTGGTGTACCTGGAACATTTAAAAATTTCTCCTCCTTCTGTTAACAAAGCTTATCTTGTGTCTTGATGCTTGATTGTGTTGGTATATTTTCTTAATTGCTTTAGCTTTTTGTGTTTATGGGTTTGTGTTGCTCCCATACACCTTGATTTGAGGGTTTGTTTACCACTGCTGCAGGTTGGTGTTGTTTCAGATTATGACTTGTTAGCGTTAGACTCCATATCAGGAAACATAAAAGGTATGTTGTATTCCATGATCCGAAGATTTAAACTTAAAAAAAAAAAAAAAAAAAATATTTGTGCATTCTGGATTTCCAGCTATAATTGTGCTTTTGCCTTTTGGGGCATGTGGTAAACTCCTAAAAAATGAGCCTCCATACATATATTCACATGAAAGAAATTAAAATTGGTAAGTGGCGACAAATATAAAAGATACAAGTACTCGCACAAAATTTGCGTATGTGTAATTACTATAATTTACTACTAAAAGTTTCTTAATTAGAGTAAGGTCATGACTCATGCGTAATTTTTACCAAACCATAGAAAGATACATATGGTCTTGTTGCTCCAGAGCTTGGCAAAATCCACAAGAGAAAACAAAAACCAAATAAATTCAAAGCTATAATACCATAAAGTGATGAGCCATTTGCAGCAAAGTATCACTTAAAACATTGAATTTCTCACATTTTCAGCTGCAAAATTACTAATTAATGCAAGTTCTTGGGCCTAAGGTTAACATAGGGGTTAAGCGTGCCCTTTTGGAAGCTAAAAGATTGGGGACCTGAGGCGAATGCCTTACCAGGCTGTCCTCAAGGCCTGCCTTAGGCGGTGCTTTGCTGGCTATAATTTTGTTCTTACTGTTTGTTTTTCTGTTTTTTAGGGTGAAATGAATGGAAATTTATTATGATTTTTTTTTTTGATGCTACCAGGTGGTCAAAGTGACACAAACTTGTTTCCAGATGTTGATAGTTCTTGGAAAGTATGTAAAGTTTTCTTTGCCACACATTTTTTTATTTGTATTTACAAGTAATCTCTATTGCAATGCCTGTTTTGTTACTACACTATGATGGATTTTATCTTTTTTGTTTACGTTGGATCATAAGATTGATTTGTTACTCCTGATAATTTTCATATAATATTATAACATGCCCATTGTGCATATGTACACACCACATGTGGATCATGTAGCCACACTAGGCACATTTACTGTCTGTCTTTGCAAGACAGTTGGAGTTGGGAATTCTTCGGAGATATGGCTTCTATAGTTAAAAAGAGGGCTACTCTGTGGAACCCTGCTGTGGTGGCCTCTTTGTGTGTGGTGTGGTGGGAAAGAAATAGGAGAATTTTGATGATTGAGAAGAAGAGGTGTCTTCATTGGGGGAGGGAATTAGATATCTTAGTACTATTTGGATTCACTGTCTAGGAAATTTCCTTTTAGTAAATTTTTTCTGAATTGGTCTGATTTTGTGGGTTAAGGGTTCCGTTAGTTTTTGGTCTTTTTGTTTTGTGGGGCTTTGTTGGTTTCAGTTTGGTTGTTCCTGATGGACCTATTTTGTAGTCTGTTTTCTTGTATTAATAATATTCCCATTTATTATTCAGAAAAAAAAAAAGTTAAAAATTCTATCATATGGAAGCTTGCTAGTATTATGGTTGGTTACATTTGAGCATACCTAACACAGTGATAGTCTTCGCATGACAAGTGATAATTGATAGAGCTCTAGAATTTATGTGATGTTCTTGTTAATTCTTTTTCACTTGTACTATCCTCTTGTATGACTGAGTGAGTAGTGTGAGTCTATATATCAGCAAGAATAATGTCCACTAAAACTAAAGTTGGAGACATGTTGTCGCCTAGAATTGAAGCTGCCCTGTTACAAATTATTTAAAATAATGCTTAGATCAGATGTGTGGTTAGTTGCTTCGTTGATTGCTTTCTAAATCTGGATGAGTATGGCAGACATTCAACAAGATACAGAAACTGCTTAGCAAGAACAACGGCAAAGTTGTTGGTGACGTGATGACACCTGCTCCGCTTGTTGTTCGTGAAACCACCAACCTAGAAGATGCTGCTAGGTAATGGATTTAACTAATTTCCCTAATATCTGTTTTGTTGCTTAGGGAAAATCTCTTGTAGTATAAATGTTTCATTTGTGTTATATGGTTTTATTTGAGAATGAAAGTATGGGTGGCAGGCTGTTACGAGTTTTCTTATGACTATTGTGGAGCTTTAGTTGGAATGGAACTTAAATTTCTCATAGAATTTCTCTGACTTGTGGAAGTGATGATTGTGTCTTTTCATTCTAAGATGTGGTTGCAAGTTAGCTATGCACAGTAAGACAAGAATAATCTGAAATGTACAGTTCGATGCAGTTCAAAGTACAGTCAGCTAAAACCATCATTTGTATTTTGTTAGGTTGTTGCTTGAAACAAAATATCGCCGACTGCCAGTTGTAGACAGTGAGGGCAAACTGGTAATGATTCTTTTCTTTTCCTTTTTTCTTCTTTAAAAAAAAAGTTTCTTATTTGTTGGATGCTATATTGTTGCAAGTTTTTTCTGATTGGTTTCTTCTTCCATTGCAAAAGGTTGGGATCATTACGAGGGGAAACGTTGTTAAAGCTGCCCTACAGATAAAACGTGCTGGTGAAAAATGAGTTTAGTTCAGGGGAACATCGGCGGAGCTCATAGGCATGCATAATGAGCTAAGTCTCATTGATATCATAATTATTTCTGCAAGGCGTAGGCCACACAGCTTGTCATTGCAGGTATTAAGAGGCCACTTAAACTTCATCATTGCTGTCCTTAATAGTATAGATTGCCTTATAATAGGGTTGCACTTGTATTTAGGCTTGTAAAATTATCAACATTTTCTAGGATCAGATCTGTGACTTGCTGACTTGCAGTTGTCCTGAGCCAAATTTTTGTATTATAAAGACCATTATAACCTCAAAACCAATGATTATTTCGTTTATAGTTTATGAGGAGCTTTGCCCCATATCTCTCTATGCTTCCACCAACCAGCCATATAAATGGGTGGTTGAAACGAAATTGAATAATTTCATTTGGGGTTTTTTTGAGGGAGGTTGGGGCTGGGCTAGGCGGTGGACCCTTTGGGGATTACTTATCAGAATGATTTACAGACTAGGATTTTGTTTTGGCATCACCAAATTCTAGTTGTGAAGAGTGATTTTCAAAGCTTAGCTTGGTCCAATATAGTTCTTAAAGTTCGAGGAAAATTATGGATAGATTGTTTGGACAAACACAAACCTCATAATTTTCAAGAATGGCGTGTACAAATTTTCTAAAATAACGGGATTTATAAATTCTATGAACACTAACATATGGATTGTGGGAGGAACAAATCACAAGTTTAAGTTCCACCTAAAATGTGTTATTTCTTAAATTTGAAGAAAGAGTTTTGAAAAAATGTAACCATGGTCACCACTGCTCTTACCATCATTACCCCCATCGAGTTGCCACATTACCCCCGGCACCAATCACTGGAGGACCCATAAAATTTTTAGTGGATGTGTAATTTTGGCAAGGCCTTATTAATAAAAAAATAAAAAAAAAACAAGTGCCCTGGCAATGCAGCGAAGCACACAGTAACACAGCAGACTAACTTCGTTTAGGCTTTTTGTCGAACATCTAGAGCGTACCTCTCAGGTTGAGCAGAGCTGCAATATGCAATACTTATAATGATTTTTCTGGCAAAGAGAGGTGCAGATGCACCTCATTGCACCACGAGCACCAACCCTGCCATTGCCACAACAACTAGCTACCGACTTCAGTCTTTCGTCTTTAAAGCTAATTGTTTGAACTTTTTATTTAGCTTTTCCAGTGTGTTTTAGCTTGACCAACCTTTCAGACCGGAAAAAAAGAAAATAGAAAAGCTTTTCGGGTCCATCTGAGGTTTATTGGCATTGAGTGGAGTCTCATCACCCGTGCCGTGGCCCCTTTTAAGAAGTGGTATATGCACTTTGAGAATAAACAATTTCTACATTTGAAAATAAGATAATTGCGCTTCTTGTTTTGGTAAAGAAGTGGAATTTGCACCTGAGAATTAACAATTTGACTCAACACTCGCATTTCTTCACTAGTTGATTATATTATATGCAACTACACTGGTTTTGAACATTTGAATTTGTGCACCTCTTAATAATGTAATGATTGGAATTAAAAGGACCCAAAAAAAAAAAAATTGGATTCACTTTTCAAATAACTTAATTTCAACCAAAAGAACTTCCTTTTCATGGTTGAATTAAGTATCACCAATTCATACAATGAATTTATGAAAGTGATGATACAATGTTTAAAGTATCACCAATTCATTGATGAAAGTAACGAGTTGGTGATACAATGAATTATGTATCACCAAATTATAAGATCCAATTATTTTATTTTATTTTTTTTGAATTTATGAAAGTGATGATGATATGATGAATGAAGTATGACCAATTCATTGGTGAAAAATAACGAGTTGGTGATATAATGAATTATGTATCACCGACGTATGAGATCTATGAGATCTATCGTGTCTGGCGTCGTACACAGAAGTTATGCTTACGATTAAGAATTAACCAAGCAGATGAAACTAACGTAGGTTAATTAGGACTCAAAACCAACCAATGAACAAACAGACCCTAGAAAACCTTCTTCTACCTAAATACAAAGAATGATATCATTTATTAAAAACGTTTTTGTTTTGGGGATGCATCTATACTTCGGGTGCATTTTTGCTCACTACTTTAATCATAGGTGTACTCTCACCACCATCCTCAATGCTTGACATGTGTCCATAGACATAAACATAGTTAACTTTTGCTTTGTATTTATGGAATCATGATTATATCTATGGACACGTGTCAAGCATTGAGGATGGTAATGAGGGTACACCTATTATTAAAGTGGTGAGCAAAAATGTTCCCACTATACTTCTACTTCAGGAAGCAACCCCCTGACATAAAAAATCAGCAGATCTTTTGTGTATCTTGTACATATCAGCCCTCCCTAAGATAGATTTTCTCTCCATATCATCATATCTTACCAGATGAGCTTGACCACAGAAATCAGACTGACAGACTGTAAAGCTCTTTTCCTGGTTGAGAGCAAAGCCACCTTTTTAAAAAATAATAATAAAAAATTCCAAGCAGCTCTTCGAAACCATGGCCTCCAGAACTCTCGAACATAAGATTTTATCCCAGAGAATACTGTCAAATTATTTGACATGATCCCTCCAGATTCCATATATTTTTTGACAAGACACAGGCCTCCATAAACCATAGCCTTTACAGCTGGTAAAGCTTTTAAAGGAGCGTTTAGAATATCCCATGTTTAAGGCACCTCATAAATAAGCTTCCATCAACGTTGGACCTTCAGCGCAAAGAGAACCTCTCATTCTTCCAAATATATCTGCACTGCACTGCTCCAAAAACATATAGCTCTCACTTTTTTCAAGGGATTCAAATGATTGAAATCTTTACAATCAAGATCGAAGACCCCTTTAAGCATCTTCCTGTTTCGAGCGTCTTCTAGTTGCTTTGATATTAGCTGGCAGCCAATACCATTTCCAACCATCTATAAATTGATATGATTTGACATCTACGTAATCAAAACTTAACTCCTAAACTAGCATTTTGGCGATCAGTAGAGAAATACTAATGACAGTCGCGCACTCATTGCGTGAATAATTTATATCATATGCATATATATAATTATTTGTTAGTGTAAAACGTGATCTAACTTGCAGTCTATTGGTTCATGGATGGAACCAAAACCCTAAATCCATGACTTCTATATATGTTCTGTGCGGACTCTTGATAGTTAACTCATCCATTTTTATGGATTAGCCTAAATTCAGAGGCTTACAAATTGTAATATCCCATTAGTTTGTCCAGTTAAAACACTAATTAGTAAGTGTTTAAGCAATATTATTATATGATGGTGCCGGATTCAACAATATCAAGATAACCATGACGATCCTTCCCTTTTCCATATTGGAATAGGTTCAAATTTGAATGACCTCTTCTTTATCTATATAAAAGAAAACTCAGACAACAACCCCCATCCAATAACATCCCTCAAATTACTTCTTCTTTTTTTATTATTTTTTTAAATGAGAGTCCAACATTATCAATGATCATATCAATAATTTTGCCCAATCCTGCAATCACTAGCTAGTCTTGTCACCATTATCGCCCAATCCTGCAATCATATTGTGGGAGATGTAGAAACCGTACAATGAATGTCCAATTCAAGCCAGCAAGATAAAGATTGATGTTTTACTTTTGCTGATGGCACTATGCATGCAAAAATAAGCATGCAGAATTTGAGGGCCTGTTTGGTATCTTAGTTGGATCTAATTTTATAAGCTCAAAAACAAATTTTAAGTCCAAAACCCAAAAAACCCTCGAGGTATTGTCGGGCGCAAAGCGGGGACCTCTCCCAACAAAGTCTGCTCTATTCGCAAGAGCCTGGGATCGAACCCAGGACTTCTTGTTTAAAGGATCCAAGCCCCTTCCACTTGGACCAACTCCTATTGGTAAAAACACCCCATTATTGAAAACAAAAAAAAGTGAGATTTTACATTTCTCTCTCCCGTCTCTTTCTCTCTCTCCTCCCTCTCCCGTCTCTTTCTCTCTCCTCCCTCTCTCTCTCTCTCTCTCTCTCCTTTTCTATTGTTAATTTCAATTTGGGAATCTATGGTTTTTGATTTTCTGATTTTAATTTCAATTTCAATTTTTTTTAGTTCTTAAAAATAGCTAACAAGTTCTTAGATCTTAAAATCACTATTTCAAAAATCATATTTAAAAAAACAATCATAGTTTTTGAGTAGGATACCAAATAAGGCCTAAGAGGTCCTTAGACATTTTTTTTTTAATGTGTCTTAAATATAGCCATATTGATGATAATTTTGAAATATACAACCCTTCAAATATCAATTCTTGCATTTTCTTTTCTAATAGAAAATATATTTATTCCAATCTCCAAAATATAAACAAAGTCCTCTTGGTAAAATGGGCTATAGACCTTATCAAAAAGAAAAAGGAAAAAGGGGGCTATAGTTTATTATTTGTTTTTTTTTCTCTTAAGGGAACTCCATAGTTTTTCTGAATAAATAATTTCTGTTAAAAAATTATTTCTTGATCGCATGGTCAAATGCTTCAAAAGTAATCAAAGTAACATTTCTTATAAAATGTCAACATTTAAAACATGGTAGATATAATAGCATTTTCGGTGTTTCATTGAATCAACGTTTTGTTCAATAATTTTATACTCCCTACAATTTCACGTGTATGTGAAGTCAAAAAGATTAAACTAAGTACAATAAGTGAGGACAGGAAGAGGAGGAGGGGTTTTGAATGCAAGGGCAAGGAGCTAGGTGCTGTTTTAGCCCCTCAAAATGGTATTGTTCATAAAATCTAACTTCTCAATTTTTTTGTGGTTCTAACGGTGGTGAGGGGTTAGGGGCTAAAACTCAAAACCTTTTATTTTAGTTTATTATTATTATTTTATTTGTGATAAAAATCAAATCAACACAAAAATTTATTTTTGAGCTGTACTTTGGAATAACAATTTTGAGCAAAATGAAAAAAAACAAACAAAGAGAAATGTTTGGAGTAATTGAGAGATTTTTTAGGTGAGAATGTGATGAATAAAAGGGGGGGAAAAAAAAAGTCAGCTAGTCTGGAATTGGAAAAAAACAAAACAAAAAAGGCCAACAACTATAGCCGTTAGGCCATTGCCATTAAGGGCGCCACGTGGCAGCTCCTCAATTGTCATTGCAATTGAAAAGTCAGCAAAAGCTGCGTCCTTTTTTTTTTTAAATTTGAAAAAATGACTGTGGGGCTATTTTTGCTCGGGCAAAACGAGGAGAGATTATAGAATAGTACTGTACCACCACATCAGCTGGTGATACTCCCTTTTAAAATTTGACACGTGTTATTTTTTAAAGAAAATAAAAACTTTTTGGACAGCTAGACTTTGACATCCAATTTTACCCTTTAGAATGAAATTTTAAAAATGAAAAAAAGAATGAACTCTCCCACCCCAACTCAGATGCAATTACCCTTGGCCGCTGCCGCCACTCCTCCTCTATTTCTATTCCTCCGTCCTTCTCTCTCATGTACAAACGACAATCTTATTTTACATCTGGTGTTTGTTTTCACATTCAAATTTTTTTTTCATTTTTCTTCCTTAACAACAGCATCGTAATCATAATCTCAATTGTTCAATTTCCTCAATTCTCATCTCCCTAAAAAAGAATTAAAAAAATTGAAGAAATAGATTATTGTACAGCAGCCAACCACAACCCACCCTGAACCCAGCATTACCTCCACTTGTCGCCGCCCCATCCCTCTATTTGCCTTCCTTCCTCTCAGTTTCTCTCTCCTCTCTTGTCTTCAATTACATTAATGGATGCATGTCCAATTGAACCCAGTCAACTCATATTCGTTGTTTTCTAGAGAGAGAGATGGAGGGAAGAAGAGAAACAAAGAGGAAGAGAGAGAGAGAGGGAGGGGTTGGTGGGAGGAGAGGCAGAACGACGGTGGATGAATTTTGCCGAATTTTAAGTGTTTGGAAGGCTAAAACAGTTTGCCAAGTTTTTTAGTGTTTTGAAGGCTAAAACAGTAACTTCAAATTCAACTATAAATAAGCTATAACTTTTTTTCTAAAAAATGACACGTGGCAAACTTTGAATGGAAATAGTACTAACTGACGTGGTGGTACAGTACTATTATATAATCTCTCCAAAAGGAGCTCCTTATCTTGCCTCTGGCCAGATCACTCCTATTAGACATGTTCCGAGAGACATAGAGAGCCATTAAAAGTACTTCTATCCATTTTTCATGGCAAAGGGCAAGGACAAGGTAAGGGCTGTTACTATTGACATAAATAATGACAGCCCTAGCAAAAGGCTTGTGGTGTTTCTATCTATTGCCATGGCAACCACTATTCACATGAGATATGAGGAGAGGAATTTGTATAAAATTTTGGTGTGGGAAATAAAAAATTTGACTAAGTATTTATTTAAAAAAATTCTGAATTTTGTAAAGGTTTTAATTTTTTTTTTTCATTACTGACATAATCTTTGACGTCAACAAACCCGGACAACAGCTTAGGCTATTCTTGCCTTTGGGTCAGCCCAAGTTTGTGGAGCCCACCAATAGCACTGGCAACATTTGTCCGCTTGTTACCCTTTTTGGGCCTAGGCCCCCCCTTGCCCGAGCAAAGGGTAGAGCGGTGGAACCGCTCTAATATATGAACTTCCCGAACCAGAAGTCTTGTTGTGATGTTTCATTTTCTATGTGTGGTGTGATTGAAAACGAGTACTCAGTATTTAATCAGCAATTCAAATTGGTGGACATTTTGGGTCCAATTTTTATAACTAATAAGTCTCATAATGCAGATGAAATTTGTGGATACGATCTTTTCCCAAAGTAGGGAAGCAGAGAAACAGAATCCAAATGAATCAAGGACTTTATTATATCACTGCATTTTGAAACCAATGTCACATGCACAACCGACTGCGCATAAACAAAAAGTTGAAAAAAAAACATAAACACATGCATAAATTTTTGTCATTGTATATTAATTTTTTTATTTATAAAATTTTCCAATTATGCACAAAATCACTCTCGACATTTACGAATTGCATTATTGATAACAGACCTTACATAAACGAAATGCATTATTTATATATTGATGAGTCTCACACTCTCACATATATGAAAACTCATTTATATAGGTATAGATGATAGATCGTACACAACATTACTCATTGATGCGAGATTGATTTTACATAATTATCAATTCTATGAAAGATAAAGTTAGCAATGTAATTAGTGAATATGGTACGAATGATTTTATCAAACACAACAAAAGTCAAAACGTTGTAAAAATAGTTGTAACAACATAGAATCCATTTGTATAGACAGTTGTAACAACATGGAATCCATTTGTATAGATGGGCCCTAAGTAGATCAATAACGTATGTAATCAGTAAGTGCGGTATAAATAATTTCATCATGCATTACAAGCCAAGCCACGAGGTTGAAGGAAGAGCTAGAACTATAAATTAATTAAGCCGAGGAGACTAGAGCTAGCTAGGTGCAATTGTTATACACCAAAAAATGGATTCACAAGCTGAACCCAAACTTGAAATTTTCTTTTTCCCATACATTCTTGGTGGTCGCTTGATCCCCATGATAGATTTAGCCAGACTCTTCGCATCTCATGGAGTGAAGGCCACCATTGTCACAACCCCTCACAATGTCCTCCTCTTTCAAAACCCCATCCTCAGAGACCAAAAATTAGGCTATGATATTGGCTTCCACACTCTAAATTTCCCATCAGAAGAGTTTGGCCTACCAAATGGTTGTGAAAATGAGCTCACAACCACTAATGGTGACATGTTCATCAAGCTCTTCATGGCTGCTATGAAGCTTCAAGAGCCTCTTGGGAAGCTCCTTTGTGAGACCAGACCAGACTGTCTCGTCTCCGACAGGCTTTATCCTTGGACAGCAGATGTCACTGATGGGCTTGGCATTCCCCGGATTGTGTTCGATGGGAGTGGTTGCTTCTCTCATTGCGTGGAAGAGAGCCTCAGACGCTACGCACCGCATGAGAGAGTTTTATCTGAAACAGAGGCTTTTGTTGTTCCAGGCCTGCCCAACAAGATTGAGCTGAAGAGGTCAATGCTGCCAGATTATGTCAAAGCTGAAAATGGCTTCACTCTGTTCCTCAATGAGGCTCTGGAGGGTGAGATTAAAAGCTATGGGATTGTGGTCAACAGCTTCTATGAGTTGGAACAAGCTTATGCTGATTATTTTCAAAAGGAGATGAAGAGAAAAACATGGCACATAGGGCCAGTCTCATTGCACAACAGAAGCAACATTGACAAAGTTGAAAGAGGTATTAAAACCTCCATTGATGAGCACAGTTGTTTGAATTGGCTTGATTCTAGAGAACCCAACTCTGTTCTTTACATCAGTTTTGGAAGCATGCCAAGAATCACTTCAGCTCAGCTCTTGGAGATTGCTCATGGGCTTGAAGCCTCCAACCACCCTTTCATTTGGGTGATTGGGAGAATTTTAGATTATTCATCCAGAGAGAAGCAACAAGTAGAAAGTGTTCTGCTTCCTGTTGGGTTTGAAGAAAGAGTTAAAAAATCAAAAAGAGGGCTCATAATCAGAGGCTGGGCTCCTCAGCTTCTGATTCTAGAACATCCAGCAGTTGGGGCTTATATGAACCATTGTGGATGGAACTCAATCATTGAAGGTGTCACAGCTGGTGTGCCTATGATCACATGGCCTTTCTCCTCTGAGCAATTTTACAATGAGAGATTCATTCTCAATGTCATAAGGGTCGGGATTTCAATGGGAAATGAGCACTGGGTTCCATTGAAGGAGCTGCCTAGAGTGACCATCAAGAGTGAGAAAGTAGCCAAAGTTGTGAAAAGACTAATGGGCAGTAAAGAAGCTGAAGTTCTGGCCATGAGAATGAGAGCAGCAGAGTATAGAGACAAAGCCATGAGAGCTTTTGAAGAAGGTGGCTCTTCTTATGCAAATGTTGATGCTTTCATAGCTGAGCTCAAGTCTCGCCGGAAAAATCAAAATGGTCATCTGTAATTTGGTACGACGTTGTTTCATTGTCATCAATAAATGATTAATTTGGACTGGATTGTAAATTTGTAAGTTTTCATTAACTTCACCATCTCCTTCATTTATTGTACTTCCTCCATTATTGAAATAAAGAAATGTAGGGCTATTATTAGAGTGAAATACTTACATGAAATTCAGACCCAAAAAAAAAAAAAAAAAACTTACATGAAACACATCTATCTATCTATCTATCCATCTATCTATGTGTTCTTGTGATAGACAAATTTTTTTCCTCGTTGGGGCAATTAAGCATCTTACATTTATATGGTGTGGTACACTTTCTCAAAAGTACAAATAAAGCTCACCTTTGTGATTATCTCATACAAGTTTGAAATCATGCCAATATCTTTTTATCTTCATTTTCCCTCATATTGTGATGCATAACAAGTTTGGGCTTTGCCTTGTGCCTCTGGTTTAAATTGCCTAGTATTTCTGGTTTAGGATAATTTTTTCTCATGACATGAACATACACGACACAAACATGGGAAAACACGATAGATGGGACCATGTCACAATTACTTGAAAGTGTAGGGGTTGTAATGGACAAGTATCTTGGCTTGGATTTTGTCAAATTACAAGCTATAGATGTGGACAAACATAACCTCACATAAAAAAATATATATCACAACAATGTATAATATAAAAATAAGTGATTCACTACTAATATAATATTAATGCCTTTTGAGATAAAACTCCATATCTAAATGAATTCAGTCAACTTGATTCAATCCATGTTTGACCTGATGAGCTGAATAAATTTAGTGGTGGGCTCGTAATGATTCGTTGCACAACACTAATATGGTGCTTATTTTGTTGTATTACATCTCACCTATATTTTCTAATCACATAGTTGACCGCATATTCTATAAACATGTAATTCACAATTCACCAACAGCTATAGGTGAGATGGCCAATCTTTGTGCGTACATCCAGAATCCAAAATAATTATATGGAATTAAAAACAATGTGCAGCCAACTACTTACTTGTTTAGGTCATATATTGTATAATTTTTATGTCTCTCTTGCTTGTAAATCGAAGGGAATCCAAGATTTTTTTTTACTTTTTCTTTTCTTTTCCTTTGAAACTAGTGATGTACCTATAAATATTTTTTTTATAGAATTTTTAACTCCATGCATGATATCGTATGGTGATATATATATATTTAAGCAAATGAGAGTAGATTTCACAGCCTAGTGCACTTATTATTTGCTTATATATTTTACAACAAACGATATAAGTCATTCATATAAATATGAATATATAACAAAATATTCATTTTTAAAATAAATTCTTCAATATTATTTAATAAGAGTCAAATCCTCAACCTTTTACCTCAACGAAAGAGATAGTATATTCCACACGTGGTGCACAACATTTGTGCACGCGTAGTTGTACCATTGGCTTACATGAATGAATCAACGATACCGTAAGTAATAATTAGCAATACTCATTCCCCACATGTTTTTCTTTAGAATGGTGATGCTCTTAATCCGCTCTAATGGAAAAATTATTGCGTGAATTCAATACACTATATCGGCAGGCAAGCTACGTGGTGTACCAGATACACACAATAACTTATTCTCTCACAATGATATTCAGATCCACTCACTTGATTTGGGAGATAAATGAATATATATCCTACTTCGGATTTATACGCTAACATTGAGAGTTTCTATGTGTGTCAATATTATTAAGGTAGTTTTATTCCTTTTAACTATGTTATTTGAGTGTTATTAGGCACTATTATTATTTGCATAAAAAACTTATGAAAAGGAACTTGTAGCTCCAATGATAGTGAGTATTTCTACCACGCGCGAGTTTAGAGTTCAAATCGCTTCTCTACATTTTACCTCCCTTGTATGTAACCCAAAAAGAGGGCAAAATTTCTAATGAACCCTTGCGGACAAACCTTCTATCTATTATTATGAGGCCCCATTGCAATTTTGGGCTTAAGATTGATGCATGTAAAGTAAAAGAGGCCAGAGTGGCGCTTGAATAGACTATGCCTAAATGATCAATTTTCCTTGCTATAAAAAGAAGTATGGTTGGCTAATTATAAGTAGCATGAAAGTGACGGGAGTAACGTTGTCCAAGGCATTACCACACGCACAAACCACCCTTCGATTATGATATGTCATGTCATGACAAAAGCAATCAAGTTTCATGTGATCATTGATATATTTTCTGCAAAAAGAAAAGAAAAAGAAAAACAATAGAAAAGAAAGTTGAAATTTGAATATGCACGTATCGGAACAGCTTTTACTTTTGGTGGATTGACAAATGGCAGTAGGAAGTTAAAGTTTCATCTCAAAATCAATTGGTAATAGGGGGAGTAGTTCAATTCGTTATAAGAACTTGTAAGATTTCTAATTTTTCAATATCAGACTTTTTAGTTTCACATTCTCACACGCCCCGCACGTGTGACGAATGCTAACAATCCTTCTCGTTGGTATATGTGGGATTTTGGGCCTGCTTTGTCCAAAGATAAATATGAGCTCGATATTGATCATGATAACAGTTGGTTCATCCACAAGTTAAGAGTTATGGTTGGTAAACTAAATTTATTTTTGCAAATACGGTTGAGGTTCTTAATATATTTGTTTGGTAACAAAGGGGGCATGAAGCCCAAAAACAAACAAATCCACCAAGCCTGCCGGCTTAAATAGACGGCCCTTTACCCTAGCAAGACCAATATGATAAAATTCGTATCTAGCTAAATTTATCAAATTTACCTAAATTTCATATAGGCTGGACAAATTGTTCAAAAGTAAAATTGCAACAACAGAACATACACCCTCAAAATTCAAATAGTACTTGCTAGTTAGTCAATAACTCCTCCAATCCCCATAAAGAGCATGAAGTCAATAACTTCAATCGTTCTGGAATCTTTCCCAATTCCAATCGTGGGTAGCGGCTTATCTCTAGATTATTGAGCTTCATCATTGCCCCTTCTTCCACTATCAACTCTTCCAAATCATCTAATAATTGTAGACGTAGAATGTGCAACTGAGGAAACCCTACTTCTGAGGAGTAAACCAGTTTTCTTCTGTTGTATGACCCTTCTCCCAAGAAAAGAAACTTCGGGTTTGGCAACCTCTCAAGTTTACCTATTGAATCTTCCTTAAGATCGGAATACAACAGACTTAGCTTGACGAGGTTCTGTGGGAGTTCAGGTAGCTTGTTTATTCTCCCAGCCAAATGGAGCTTGCGGAGATGCTAAAAATGAGAAAGTCTTATGGGTGTTGGTTGGCTTGTTGTGAAAATGGCCAAGACTTTCACTCACTCCCCTAATGATCTTGTTGTTGATGGACTTTGTGACACAAACAATTATGGATGAATCACACACACACACTTAAGAAACCAACCAAGCACAAAGTGACACAAGTATTTTAGAGGTTCAGCAATTGCCTATATCCTCTTGGTGATCCCCTTGAGAAATTCACTAATGAAAGAATAAGTTACAACTTTGGTTTACACAGAAACCCCCTTTGAACTCTATTCTCTCCTAAGCTCTCTTTTCTCTCTCACCCCTTGCTCAACACTTTGATGCACTCGTGAACACTCTCTCACACTTGGTGTTTCCCTCCTTGGTGTCTAGACTCTCAAGACCCAACTCAGCTCCTATCTTGAACTGATTGCCCTCTCTCCCTTCCTCCCTTGGTGAGTTTAACCTCTTGTGGACATTCTAGCTCCCAGCTACTTGACCACCCCTCATAACCACCACAGTACCTTGTGTGACCATGAGCTTCCCTCCTTTGGCCTTGTAAGAGCAACCTTCTCTATCCAAGGAGCCAAGAGAAAGTAGATTCATTCTTAGTGCAGGTACAAACCTTACCTCACTAAGACTCCAAATTTCACCATCTTGCAACTTGATCTTCATAGTCCCTATGCTCAAAACTTCACATGTAGTTTTGTCTCCCAACATAATCTTGCTTGCCTTCTTCTCCTCATATGTGTCAAACATCAACTTATTTGAACACACATGATATGAGCACCCGGAATCTAAAATCCAACTTGAAGTAGAACTCTTACCCGAAGAACTTGCCATGACTTCCCCGTTACTCTCCTCCGTAACCGTTAAAAGTTCATCACAAATGTCATCATCACACACATTTGCTGAACTTCCGGTTTTCTTTATCTTCTCCTTCCATATCGGACAATTTTGCTTCCAATGCTCCTTAGACCCACACTCGAAGCACCCTTCTTTGTCCTTGAACTTAGCATTCCTCCCGTCGCTTCTCTTGCCTTCACGCTTGCTTGAACAGTTCATTGCGAATAGACTCGCATCTTGAGAGTTCTCCTCCGAACGTTGGGACATCCGGTGATGCGTCATCACATCTTGCACCACCTCCTCAACCTTCAAAGTACTCTTCCTGAACATAAGCGTTGTTCGGAAATGCTTATAAGACGGAGGTAAGGATGTTAGAAACATGAGTGCCTTATCCTCCGTATCATACAACACTTCCATTCTTTGCAAATCAGCAACACATCTATTGAAGCTGCTCAAATGCGCCATTAGATTACCTTCCTCTTCCATCCGAAGATTTATGAGTTTTTCCTTGAGGAAGAGCTTGTTGGACAGCGACTTTCCTGCAAACATCTCTTCGAGCTTCTCCCATGTTTGCTTCGCTGTGTCTTGCATCACGTTGATGAGCACCTTATCTGCGATGAAGTTCTCGATGGCTCCTCTAGCCAACTCGTCTAGAACACCCCACTCCGCGTCTGTCATGGTTGCTGGCTTCTTCTCTTTACCTCCCAAGACAACATTGAGATTTTGTTGTGTAAGGGCTGACTTCATCCTCATTTGCCATAGCATGAAGTTTTCCTTCCCTGTGAAAGACTTCAACTTCACCTTCATGCTGACAGCTTGTGGTTGCCTCCGTTGCATAGAGCTACTTCCACCTTCAGCTTCCATGTCACTTGCCATCTTCAACACACTAGCACTTGCTGCTCAAACACAGCTCTGATACCAAATGTAGAGAACTAAAAACCCACACCAGCAAACTCACAGACAAACAAACCAAACAACACAGCAAGCACGCAGATTCTCAATGCTCAAGCAGCAAAATATTCTCACACAGATACAGAAGAAAAATAGAAGGAAGAAGACTAAAGCTAAAACTGATAAGCTTCATTCAATTAATTCAAACAACAAGCAACAGCACAAAGTACAAATAGAGGCAACGCCTCTTCTGAGAGAGAGAGAGAGAGACTTTTTAGCAGAAACAATAAAAACATCCTAGAGACAAGAGAGTCCTAGAGACAAGAGCGCACATTGCCGACAGCATGCCTGATACAAAATTAGCCATAGTAGCATCACTCCTTGAGCCAATAAACAAAACATATCCTACATAAAGCATGGGCATGCTTTTACAAAGTGAATAAAATATTAAATGTGGCTTTGAATTCGGTGGACTTGGTTTAACTCTCAACATGGCCACCCCTGAATTCCATCGACAAGGATTGAAGGCAGTGCAATCTCTATGTTGGAAACCACCAAGTCTAAGTTTGCTCTTGTTAATTCTACTATCTTCAGTTGTTGCAAATTAGGGTCCGTAAATTGCAAATTAGGGTCCGTAAATTCTTCTATCCAACTTCCATCAGAACATTTTAGGGTCCGTAAATTGCACAAGGTATCCAATATGAGATTCATTGGGTTGGTTCCATGGAGGAGCAAATGTCTCAAATTCTTCAACTTCCAAATAACATCGGGGAAACAATACGAATGTGTAAATTTGAAAATTCTCATAGTTATATTTTACTTTTGATGAGAAGCTATATTCTACTTTAAGTGTCTGTAGATTCTTTAGTTTTCCAATCCATCGTGGAAGCTGGAGTCCGAAGGGGACCTGTATCAAAGATAATCCTAGATACCTCAGTTGAATTAGGTTTCCCACTGCACTTAGTGCTTGAGATGGAAAGGGAACACCATCTAGGACCATGAGCAACTTGAAATCCTTGTAAATAAAACCGTTTTTCAAATACCCTACGTTGAATAATTGAAGGGAGCGTAAGTAAGAGGCATACGGCTTTAGAAAAACATACAAATCATGTTCACCATGGATTGTAAGCCTCCGAGATTTGTTGCGTTGTGATGTTGGCGATGCAACTTGGTGCTTACTATAAATTTCAAAAAAACTTTCCTCATTCCCCTTTGAGATAGAGAAGTCTCTGAGAAGATCATGCATGCGAATGGTTTTAACCTTTCCAAGTGAGGTTAATGCTGCCACTTGGATCATGCACCTATCAACCAATTCGTTTAAGCAATTTTCAGCAACACCTTCCGCCGGTTCTTCTCCTTATTGTGGTAAGAATTGTTCTACAACCAACAAGTGTATCAACTTTATTTTTGATATAGAGGAATCCTCGGGAAAAAGACCCAAATGGAGAAAACATGATTTTAAGTTGAAAGGCAAATCATTATAGCTTAGAGCTAAAATTGCAGAAACGCGATCTTGATCAATGAGACGCCAGGTGATGTTTTGAAGCACGTGTCTCCATTCCTTTGCTGTCTTCCTTTTCGTGGACAATAATCCTCCAAGCACCACCACTACTAGTGGCAGACCATCACATTTCACCATCATCTCTCTTCCAATCTTCTCCAAATCACAAGGCATATCCTTTCCTGGGAGTGCTTTCTTGCGAAACAATTCCAAGCTTTCATCTTGTGTTAAAAATTGGGGTTCAAGTGGTTCGCTCGTGGGATCTGCATATAAAGCAACTTCCTTATTTCGGGTGGTGAGCATCACTTTACTTCCCATCTTTCCACTTGGAAATGCAGATTGGAAGCTATCCCAGACCTCCGTTTCCCAGATATCATCAAGAACAACTAGATACCTCATCTCTTTCAACAATTGATGCAACTTCAATACCAACGCCTCCTCTTCCAATTTCTTCAAATCATCTATATTGCAATCAGGATTTGTAGCTACAATTATCCCTTCTAGAGTGTCTCTTCTACTGTAATCTTTTGATACATAAACAAATGCTTTGCAATCAAATTGGTTTTCGATATCACTATGGTTGTACAATTTTTTTGCAAGAGTGGTTTTGCCGAGACCTCCCATGCCCACAATAGAAACCACAAGGCGACGTGGCTCTATGCGAGATAGTTGTCTTAGCAATGTTTTGGTATCTTCTACAAGATCAACCAAATCATCCTCCTCGATACTGGGCAATGTCTGTCTCCACCATCGCAGCCTTTCATTTGCGGAAGCAATCGTCCCTTCATGTCCCTCTCGACCAGTGCTAGTGAACCCAAAATGTTCTTTTTGGCTTGAAATGTTTTGGACCCTAGACTGGATTTTTCCAATCTTCTTTCTGACCTCGTAAAGATTGATCAACTTTGCAGGTATGTTCGATGAACTGTGAGATGCTGCTTTGGCGATGTAATTAAG
Source organism: Prunus avium (assembly GCF_965620075.1). Taxonomy (NCBI): domain Eukaryota; kingdom Viridiplantae; phylum Streptophyta; class Magnoliopsida; order Rosales; family Rosaceae; genus Prunus; species Prunus avium. Next base: position 30,800,217 of record NC_142291.1, read on the forward strand.
TTTCTAAAACATCTTCAGCATCTAGGGCCACTTCTCTTATTTGAGACACCCAATTGCGAAGTCTTTCATTTTTCTCTTTCTTTGCATCTGCGTCCTTGAGAAAACTTTGCATCCACTGCAATTCATCTCGCAGTTGCTCAACCTTGTCACCCACACCTTCCAAGAGATGTGCTTCTTCAGTGATCCAGTTTGTGAGCTTTCCGACGATAGTCGAAACTACAAACTCCGCCATTTTCTGTCTCTAATCTGGCTCCCTCTCTGTATCTTGTTTCCAACAATAAAAGTGGTTATCTCTTAATAATGGAGATTCATTGTTCTAGTTTTTGATTCCCTTAACAAATATAACGTGACAAATGCTTTCGAAAAATTGAAGTTTTTTTTTGTCGTTGTTCAATTGAAGATTCAGAAAAGGCCAAATGGCAAATACCCAAAGGGGAGCCAAAACCCGAGAAACCGAACAGACATGCCAAAACATCACCGAAGAAACTAAAGCAAAAGGGGGATGCTATCCAAAGACATAGACTAGCCAAAAAGAAACACCATAAACCAGATAGGACAATAGATCATGGAAGTGACGGACCTATTAAGGCGCAAGGAGGTGTCGCTGCACCTCCCCTTGCCGGAAAAACCATTGTAGGTGCTTCAAATTGCTCATTTGCTCAACTGGTGTACATATTACCTTATTTCCATTTTTAACATTTAAGTAAATGTCTTTATCCTTTTACTTTCATTTATTTTTATATTATTCAATTTATTTAAGTTTACAATGTAAATAAGGAAGTACCCCCCATTTGGATTCAAATAAAAATACTAGAAAATCAAATTCCCACCAAATCAAAATATGAAAAATCGGTTTTAGTGCAAAATACAATTTAGGCTAAAAATGATGGCTCATTAAGTCAATATATACTTCATACTAAAATCTCATAAAATCAAGTTTTCTTATTTGATGTGTAAGGAATAAAAGCCGCCAAAAATTATCTTGAGAAAATGATTATTATGAAAAACCATTTTTCATACTTAGTCAATATTGCACCTCCGCTAAAAAATTTCTGGATCCACCAATGCATGGAACAGAATATCATATGGTTTGTGCCTCTTACTTAAATTGCGTGTATCTCTGATTTAGGATAATTTCACATGACATGAATATGCAGGACACAAATATAGTAAAACACGGTAGAAGGGACCATGTCACACTTGCTTGAAAGTGTAGGGGTTGTAATGGATAATTATCGTGGCTTAAATCTTGTCAAGTTACAAGCTATAGATGTGGACAAACATAACCTCACATAGAAAACGTATCACAACAATGTACAATATAAAAATAGGTGATTCACTACTAATAATATTAATACCTTTTGAGGTAAAACTCTATATCTAAATGAGTTTAATCAACCTGATTCAATCCATATTTGACCTGATGAGCTTAATAAAATTTAGTAGTGGGCTCATAATGATTCGTTGCAACACTGATGTGGTGCTTATCTTATAGAATTACATCGGTGCTATATTTTCTAATATACGAGCATTTGTTCAAAATTGTAATCATACTAGAAACAACATATATATACTTAAGGTTTTCTTTTATTGAGAAATGTATTTCAATTTTGATAATTTTAGACCAGCAATTTTATCTAGTACGCAATCATGCCTTACAAATTTAATATTGTTAAGAAAAAAGAGACTTGTTACAAGTCACTTGTAACTTGTAACTTGTAATTTAAGTGATTAAGAGTATTTATTCATGTAATCAAGGTCTTAGGTTTGATTTTCTCCTTCCTTAATATCGCTTGTATCAAAATATTATTAAGAAAAACAAAAAAATTCTTGCAATTTGGACTGATTGCAAACGTTTTAAAATGACAAAAAATATCGTCACATGCGATGGTTGTATAACACCACAACTAATTCCATCTATTAATTTAAAGGAGTTTAAGATTTGGACTTAATTGCAACAAACAAAATGTACAGACTGAATTGTGAAAATGAAAATAACAAGGATTAAAAATGTAAATTTGAAAAAGAAAATACACAATGCAACTAAATACAGTGCCCCTAGCAAAGGAGAAAAACTTTCCTGGCACGGGGATGCCAGGTCAATTTTCCAACTCAGTATCCCAAGCCAATAGAATACTGCCACTTGCCAATCTTTTTTAAAAACTTTTAAAAACATATTTTAATAAAAAAAATCAACCAAAAAGTAAAGTTTATCTCTTATCCAATCTCTACATCCGTGCAAGCTCTTTTACTTCTTAATTAATTTTTTGGAAAAACTACATAAAACCCCCCAACCTATAGGGTCATTTAAAAGTTCATACCCGATTTTAGGGATATTTACTAGTACATACTCAACGTCATAGAAACCCTACAAATTGCCCCCTCCATTAGCCAAACCGTTAATGAATCTGTTAAATATTGATGTGTCAAATATAGACCCCATTTTTTAATAAGGTGGACTTACAGGTGGACTTCCATGTAGACAAACAAATAATTAAAAAAATCTTTATTTTTTCAAATATTAAAAAGAGGTAAATTATATTAAATAAATAAAAATTCAAAATTCAAAACAAAAAAATCTCCCATAGTCTCTTCCTCACCCAGCCAACCCCACCACGACCTCAACAACAAAATCGAAAACCAGGTTTACTCAAATGAATCAGAGGGGAGATAATGAGTGGCCATGGCTATAGTGCAAGTGAGCTCATCAAGAATCAACTATGCCTTTGGAGGTATCCCTCCATGGATAAAGTCGGAAGCTTGAATCGTTACACATCCAGAGATACGAAAGGCTCACGCAAATGTTGTGCCTTCTATGGTTGAAGCAAGTATAAGGCCAACATAGGTACGTAGAGATTGTACTTTTATTCATAATATGAACGTTTGAAGGATATGCTATGCTTTGTATTAATTTTGTAATTTTTGTTTGGACATCTTATTTGAACAAGTGTAATGTGCTCATTTTGATGTATTAAGGCCAACATATTTTGCAAAGGAGAACAATATAATCTTTAGTTTGGCAAAATTACGTTTTTGTAGATGTGACGTAGTGTTCTCCTTTTCTTTTTGTTATGTTATTTGGCCGAGGTTACACTTTTGTACAAGAGAATAATTCCGCACTCCTTTTCCTTTTTGTTGTACTATTTGGCCAAAAGACTACTTTTGTACATGAGATTAAGTTTATGCTCTTCCTTAATATGTTATTTGAAGAAGGATTAGTCAATTATAAATCCATTCATGCAAATTACCCACGTTACACTTGATCACAGAAAAAAAAACATATTTCTTCTTTGAGTTATTGATATCATGCGAAAAGGAAAAAAGAACATACTTCTTCTTTGAGTTATTAATATTAGAAACAAAATTGTACAGCAAACTAAATTTTATTAGCATTACTTCATTATTTTAAAAAAAATGTCATTAGTTGTAACAATAAAATACATCACGTCATTAAAAAAAATATAATATAAAAAATTTGTATGGATAGAAGAGAGGAAGGGGAGGGATTGAACAGAGACAAGAACAATTATTTTACAGATGGAATGTTTTTGCATAGGAGACGCAAGAGGGTTGGCAGAAAAAGAAAAGAATGTAAAACATTAATTTAGTTTGGGAAAAAAAAATTAATTGGGGGAGTAAAAGAGCTGGTACGGATGTAGAGATGGGATTTGAGAAAACCTTTACTTTTAGTTGATTTTTTTAATTAAAATATATTATTAAAAGTTTTTAAAGAAAATTGGCAGGTGGCAGTATCCTATTGGCTTGATATAATGAGGTGAAAAACTGACGGGGCATCCCCGGGCCAGGAACCCATCAAACAGTCAACCTCTTCCTCCTATTTTGTCCAAATTGCCCACGACCTTGCTAATTAGAACCTAATGGATCGCACACCGTTAAACTTGAGTTATTTGAGAAACCGTTATGGAGATGATGAATTGAAGAGATCAATTAAGATTTGTTAATTGGTTAAGGCAAAATTAATTTAAACGACACGTGATGTCGGAATAGGCTTCAAACGGGAATTTTGAATTCCGGGCTCGTTGGGTTTTATCCTTTTGGACATGGAGATTGGGTTGTATGAAAACATAAATTAAATTGAGCCCAAGAGGCCCAATTTCAAGGGATGGACGTTCATATGGGCTTTTGGTTTGCTAGAGTCAACTTGTTGACTTAAGAAAAAGATGACTATCATCTTTTTGAAGCCTAAGAGGGTCATTAGTGAAAAACAAGAGAGAGAAAGAAAGCTCTAGTCTTCCAAAAACTCTCTCTACACTTTCATACCATCTTAGTGAGGGATCACTAGCATCATCCTCTCACTAAGCTCATCATCTTCTTCTCAAGCTCTAGTTGGTGAAGAGACTTAGAGGTTACCTATTTTGGTGACTTTTGGAGAACCTCCTAAGTTGAAGTTTTGAAGGAGTCATTCAAGCTTCAACAACAAGGTGGAGATTTTGAAGGAGCCATTCAAGTTTCAACAACTTTGGTGGAATTCGATGATAGGGTTGAAAGCACGCACCAAGGGTAACTCCTCCTTCCAATCTTACTAGAAGTATGTTCTAGGAAAGTAGTACAACTATCACTTGGCTTAAAAGATTCATGGGAAAAGTTTTTGTTTTTGAACTCATAGATGCATGCTTAAGCTTCCGTTGCCATGATTTTAATTATCTATGTTGATGTTCAAATGAAACTCATGATTTTCTAAAGGTTTCCTTCACAAAGGGGAGCCAAAACCCAAGAAACCGAACAGACATGCCGAAATGTCACCGGAGAAACTAAAGCAAAAGAGGGATGCTATCCAAAGACATAGACTAGCAAAAAAGAAACACCATAAACCAGATAGGACAATAGAACATGGAAGTGACGGACCTATTAAGGCGCAAGGCCTGCACCTCCCCTTGCCGGAAAAACCATTGTAGGTGCTTCAAATGGCCTCTTTGCTCAATTGGTGTACATATTACCTTATTTCCATTTTTAACATTTAAGTAAATGTCTTTGTCCTTTTACTTTCATTTATTTTTATATTACTCAATTTACCTAAGTTTACAATGTAAATGAGGAAGTACCCCCCATTTGGATTCAAATAAAAATACTAGAAAATCAAATTCCCACCAAATCAAAATATGAAAAATCGGTTTTAGTGCAAAATACGATTTAGGCTAAAAATGATGGCTCATTAAGTCAATATATACTTCATACTAAAATCTCATAAAATCAAGTTTTCTTATTTGATGTGTAAGGAATAACAGCCGCCAAAAATTATCTTGAGAAAATGATTATTCTGAAAAACCATTTTTCATACTTAGTCAATATTGCACCTCCGCTAAAAAATCCCTGGATCCACCAATGCATGGAACAGAATATCATATGGTTTGTGCCTCTTACTTAAATTGCGTGTATCTCTGATTTAGGATAATTTCACATGACATGAATATGCAGGACACAAATATAGTAAAACACGGTAGAAGGGACCATGTCACACTTGCTTGAAAGTGTAGGGCTTGCAATGGATAATTATCGTGGCTTAAATCTTGTCAAGTTACAAGCTATAGATGTGGACAAACATAACCTCACATAGAAAACGTATCACAACAATGTACAATATAAAAATAGGTGATTCACTACTAATAAAATTAATACCTTTTGAGGTAAAACTCCATATCTAAATGAGTTTAATCAACCTGATTCAATCCGTATTTGACTTGATGAGCTTAATCAAATTTAGTAGTGGGCTCATAATGATTCCTTGCAACACTGATGTGGTGCTTATCTTATAGAATTACATCGGTGCTATATTTTCTAATATTTGAGCATTTGTTCAAAATTGTAATCATACTAGAAACAACATATATATACTTAAGGTTTTCTTTTATTGAGAAATGTATTTCAATTTTGACAATTTTAGACCAGCAATTTTATCTAGTACGCAATCATGTCATACAAATTTAATATTGTTAAGAAAAAAGAGACTTGCTACAAGTCACTTGTAACTTGTAACTTGTAATTTAAGTGATTAAGAGTATTTATTTATGTAATCAAGGTCTTAGGTTTGATTTTCTCCTTCCTTAATATCGCTTGTATCAAAATATTATTAAGAAAAACAAAAAAATTCTTGCAATTTGGACTGATTGCAAACGTTTTAAAATGACAAAAAATATCGTCACATGGGATGGTTGTATAACACCACAACTAATTCCATCTATTAATTTAAAGGAGTTTAAGATTTGGACTTAATTGCAACAAACAAAATGTACAGACTGAATTGTGAAAATGAAAATAACAAGGATTAAAAATGTAAATTTGAAAAAGAAAATACACAATGCAACTCAATACAGTGGCCCTAGCAAAGGAGAAAAACTTTCCTGGCACGGGGATGCCAGGTCAGTTTTCCAACTCAATATCCCAAGCCAATAGAATACTGCCACTTGCCAATCTTTTTTAAAGACTTTTAAAAACATATTTTAATCAAAAAATCAACCAAAAAGTAAAGTTTATCTCTCATCCAATCTCTACATCCGTGCAAGCTCTTTTACTTCTTAATTAATTTTTTGGAAAAACTACATAAAACCCCCCAACCTATAGGGTCATTTAAAAGTTCATACCCGATTTTAGGGATATTTACTAGTACATACTCAACGTCATAGAAACCCTACAAATTGCCCCCTCCATTAGCCAAACCGTTAATGAATCTGTTAAATATTGATGTGTCAAATATAGACCCCATTTTTTAATAAGGTGGACTTACAGGTGGACTTCCATGTAGACAAACAAATAATTAAAAAAATCTTTATTTTTTCAAATATTAAAAAGAGGTAAATTATATTAAATAAATAAAAATTCAAAATTCAAAACAAAAAAATCTCCCATAGTCTCTTCCTCACCCAGCCAACCCCACCACGACCTCAACAACAAAATCGAAAACCAGGTTTACTCAAATGAATCAGAGGGGAGATAATGAGTGGCCATGGCTATAGTGCAAGCGAGCTCATCAAGAATCAACTATGCCTTTGGAGGTATCCCTCCATGGATAAAGTCGGAAGCTTGAATCGTTACACATCCAGAGATACGAAAGGCTCACGCAAATGTTGTGCCTTCTATGGTTGAAGCAAGTATAAGGTCAACATAGGTACGTAGAGATTGTACTTTTATTCATAATATGAACGTTTGAAGGATATGCTATGCTTTGTATTAATTTTGTAATTTTTGTTTGGACATCTTATTTGAACAAGTGTAATGTGCTCATTTTGATGTATTAAGGCCAACATATTTTGCAAAGGAGAACAATATAATCTTTAGTTTGGCAAAATTACGTTTTTGTAGATGTGACGTAGTGTTCTCCTTTTCTTTTTGTTATGTTATTTGGCCGAGGTTACACTTTTGTACAAGAGAATAATTCCGCACTCCTTTTCCTTTTTGTTGTACTATTTGGCCAAAAGACTACTTTTGTACATGAGATTAAGTTTATGCTCTTCCTTAATATGTTATTTGAAGAAGGATTAGTCAATTATAAATCCATTCATGCAAATTACCCACGTTACACTTGATCACAGAAAAAAAAACATATTTCTTCTTTGAGTTATTGATATCATGCGAAAAGGAAAAAAGAACATACTTCTTCTTTGAGTTATTAATATTAGAAACAAAATTGTACAGCAAACTAAATTTTATTAGCATTACTTCATTATTTTAAAAAAAATGTCATTAGTTGTAACAATAAAATACATCACGTCATTAAAAAAAATATAATATAAAAAAATTATATGGATAGAAGAGAGGAAGGAGAGGGATTGAACAGAGACAAGAACGATTATTTTACAGATGGAATGTTTTTGCATAGGAGACGCAAGAGGGTTGGCAGAAAAAGAAAAGAATGTAAAACATTAATTTAGTTTGGGAAAAAAAAATTAATTGGGGAGTAAAAGAGCTGGTACGGATGTAGAGATGGGATTTGAGAAAACCTTTACTTTTAGTTGATTGTTTTAATTAAAATATATTATTAAAAGTTTTTAAAGAAAATTGGCAAGTGGCAGTATCCTATTGGCTTGATATAATGAGGTGAAAAACTGACGGGGCATCCCCGGGCCAGGAACCCATCAAACAGTCAATCTCTTCCTCCTATTTTGTCTCCATCCTAAAATCCTAACCTCCAAAACCATTTCTCAATCTCTCTCTTTCTCTCTGCATCCATGGATTCATCAGAAACTCCAGTTGTCATGTACTTCTTCCCATTTGTAGGAGGAGGCCACCAAATCCCAATGATAGACATAGCAAGAGTCTTCTCCTCCCACGGAGCCAAAGCCACAATCCTAACCACCACACCCGCCAACGGCCTGCGTTTCCGAAGCTCCATCCGCCGCGACCAAAGCCTCAACCTCCCGATCACCATCCGCGTCCTCGACCTCCCAAACGACGCCGTCTCGCCCGACTCCTCCATGTCCGCAGCCCCCTTCACAGACACCTCCGTCCTCCGAGAACCCTTCAAGCTTTTCCTCACCCAAAACCTACCCGACTGCATCGTCATCGACGTCTTCCACCGCTGGGCGGCTGATGTCATCGACGGGCTTAACATCAAACGAGTGGTGTTCAATGGAAATGGCTTCTTCTCTCGCTGCGTCAGCGAGTGTATCGGCCGATACGCGCCGCATGAGCAACTGGGTTCTGATTCTGAGCCATTTCTGGTGCCTCAAATTCCTGATAGGATCGAATTGACGAGGTCTCAGCTGCCCCCTTTTGCAAGAAACAAACCAGGGCTTCCTGATAAAATTGGAAAAGCAGAGGAGAAGGCTTTTGGGGTTGTGGTGAATAGTTTCTATGAATTGGAGCCAAAATATGTGGAGTATTTTAAGACTGTGTTGGGGAAAAAGGCATGGCTTGTTGGCCCAGTTTCTCTGTGCAACAGAAACAATGCCGATAAGACTGAGAGAGGCCAAGCAGCCTCAGTTGATGAACAGAGCCTCCGAAATTGTTTGAGCTGGTTGGATTCTAAAGAACCCAACTCGGTCGTTTACATCAGTTTCGGCAGCTTGGCTCGGTTGCCGCCCGCCCAGCTCCTCGAGATCGCACATGGGCTCGAGGCCTCGACCCACAATTTCATTTGGGTTGTTGGGAAGATTTTTAGATGCGCAGAGAACGAAGGTCATGTTGGGGACGACGAGAATTGGGTTCCTCTGGGATTTGAAGAGAGAATGATGGAGATGAAGAGAGGGATTTTGATAAGGGGATGGGCCCCGCAGATATTGATGCTGGAGCATGGCGCTGTTGGGGGGTTTATGAGCCACTGTGGCTGGAACTCGACGTTGGAGAGTGTGACTGCTGGGGTCCCCATGATGACGTGGCCGCTGTCGGCGGAGCAATTCTACAATGAGAAGCTGATAACTGATGTGTTGGGGATTGGAGTCCAGGTTGGGAGCAAAGAGTGGGTGTCGTGGAATGCGGAGAGGGAGGAGTTGGTGGAGAGAGAGAAGGTGGAAGCGGTGGTGAGGAGGGTGATGGGTGGCGGTGAGGAGGCGGAGGAGATGAGGAAGCAAGCGAGAGCGCTTGAGGAGAAGGCTAGGAGAGCCGTCGAAGAAGGTGGTTCCTCGTATGAAGGGGTGGATGCTTTGATTTCAGAGCTCAAATCATTGAGAAAGAATTAGTCAGCAAAGTTAATGATTTTCCATAAATGGGGCCAACATGCTGTATAATCACATGTCCCATTTGTAGAAACGTTGTAGCAATAATGCACTTTATATCAGCGGACGGGTGGACTGGCTTGAGTTAGGATAGGTAGCCAGAACAGTATGTAAGTGATTTACATCCTCTATATGTGACCTTCATGTCCATACCAGTATCACAAACACAAACATAAACATAAAAAGCACCACCACCCGAATTTTTCTAAAACCCTACACCTCTTCATCTTCATTTCTAGTCCCAAGCATGAGTAGTGAAAACCGAGAGTTGCACATATTCTTGTTCCCTTTCATGGCTTATGGGCACATGATACCAGTCTCAGACATGGCAAAGCTATTTGCAGCACAAGGAGTGAAGACAACCATAATCACAGATTCACAACCCCTCTCAACGCCCCAACATTCTCTAAATCCACCCGATCAAGAAAAACCAACTCCGGCCGCATCGAAATCGAAATCAAAACCATCAAGTTCCCTTCTCAAGAGGCTGGGCTGCCAGAAGGGTGTGAGAATCTAGACTCACTCCCCACACCAGAATTCGCCAATAATTTCTCTAAAGCATTGGGCTTGCTCCAAGAACCACTCGAACGGCTGCTATTTGAAGACCAACCGTCTTGCCTTGTAGCTGGCATGTTTTTTCCTTGGGCAACTGATGCTGCTGCAAAATTTGGCATTCCAAGGCTCGTTTTTCATGGGATTAGTTTCTTCGCTTTGGCTGCATCAGATTGTGTGAGGCGATATCAACCTTTCAAGAACATGTCATCTGATTCAGAACCCTTTGTGATTCCCAATCTTCCAGGGGAGATCAAGATGACAAGAGCCCAAGTGCCTTATTTTTTGAAGGAGAATATTGAAAATGACTTGACCCAGTTAATGAAACAAGCTCATGACTCTGAGGTGGGGAGCTATGGTATTGTTGTCAATAGTTTCTATGAACTTGAACCAGTTTATGCAGATTATTACAGAAAGCTCTTAGGGAGGAAGGCATGGCATATTGGTCCTCTTTCTCTGTGCAACAGGGACAATGAGGAAAAATCATATAGAGGAAAGGAAGTTTCTATTGATGAGCACGAATGTTTGAAGTGGCTTAATTCAAAGAAACCCAATTCAGTTGTTTATGTGTGCTTTGGGAGTATGGCTAGATTCAGTAATTCTCAGCTGAAGGAGATTGCAGCTGGGCTTGAGGCTACTAGGCTGGAGTTCATTTGGGTTGTGAGGAGAGGCAAAAATGATGATGATGTGGGCAAAGAGGATTGGTTGCCTGAAGGGTTTGAGGAGAGGATGGAAGGAAAAGGGCTAATCATAAGAGGGTGGGCTCCACAAGTCCCGATTCTTGATCATGGGGCTGTTGGGGGATTTGTGACTCATTGTGGGTGGAATTCCACATTGGAAGGAATTGCTGCTGGGTTGCCTATGGTGACATGGCCAGTTTCTGCAGAGCAATTTTACAATGAGAAGTTGGTGACCCAAGTGCTGAAAATTGGGGTTGGTGTTGGTGATCAGATGTGGGTGAGTGTTGAGGGTGATAGCGTCAAGAGGGAAGCTATTGAAAAAGCTGTGACTCAGATTATGGTGGGTGAGGAAGCAGAGGAAATGAGAAGCAGATCCAAGGGACTAGCAGAGCAGGCAAGATGGGCTATTGAGAAAGGAGGATCATCCCATTTTGATTTGAATGCTTTAATAGAAGAGTTGAGTTGCCAAAGGTAAAGTTGGACCTCACATACAAAATGAAATTTTAATTGATGGGAAGGGTTTGCAGGGAAGATGGGGTGATGGGTTATTTATCTTATATTATTTTATATTTTTGTTGTAAACTCAAAGGTTATGGATCTCCACTATAAGGATATTGTAATTCCTATCATTATACCTATAAAAGGTTGTTGTAACGTACTATTTAAGGGTGGTAAATAACGATGTATTTCCTATGCCTATAAATAGTAGGCACAAAAAATAAATAAAATATACTTTAGCCTTGAGTTATTGAGAATTATTTATTTACCTTTTATGCCTATAAATATTTTATCTATTTATTTTATAACACTTTATCATCACAAATACTCTCTACAAATACCAACTGAGATCTCCGACCAAAACCCACATAAATATAGTCATCATTTACCTCTCTGAAATAACTCGAAGTCTTCGAGGAGGATTTTGGCCAAGCTGTTGGCTTGCTTTGCTGTCAAGTTCAGAGATGTGATGAGTCAGTGTTGCTGGATGAATCAGCTAGCCAACCAAGTGCGCTTGAGTGTATTTCTTATTCTGATATCACCACCATGGTTGCAAGGGATAAGCCCTCTGCCTTTCTTTTATCTTGTTCATTTATCAAATTATATATATAAGCTTATATTGAGGATCCTACTTATTATAAAATTAAAATAAATTTTTCCAAAGATCATCTACGCTTCAAACTTTAATCAAGCAACCCGAAAATCCCAACAATACGCCTTCCTTCTTTTAACTTCATAATTGATATTTGGCTGCGATTGTTTCTTCTTGTGGGCTTTCTTGCCAATTTCAAACCAACTTTTTTTCTTTATTTTCCTTCGTAAGAATTTACCCATATTTTTTCCTACATAAAAATTCTATTCCATTTCCTTTCCAAAAAAATTTGAAATTTCAATATCCATTATGATTCGAAAAACTCCGAACATTCAGAATTTTCTGAAAATTTCGAGTTGTTTTTGGAAAATTTCGGAACATAGTACAAAAGTTTTAAACATGCCCAACCATTATTATATTATAGTACTTGGATGTTGTTATTCTTTATGGAATAACCATTCTATGTCTATTTGGTCATTAAATTATATTTAGTTCAACATGGAATTAGTAATTGTATATAGTCTAAGCTTGAAACCCCAATATATTTCGGAATTTGAAAATTTTCAAAATCTTGAGATTCCAATCCAACATTTTTTATTTTTTATTTTCAGAATTTTCGAATTTCAAAAGTTTTTAATATCCGAATTAATTTGGACTTGTCAAAAGTAGAAATTTTTATATCGGAATCGGTTAGAATTAGATTTTCCAATCTAACTTGCACCCATAATATGTACAAAAGTAAAAAGAAAATAAAAGGGACAATTTCATGGAGTCCTTTTCTGATATTGATTATGAAGTTCCACCTCATTATTAATGTTATCCAACCCCATCCATATATATGTACACTCACTTCATAGTTTGAACAACACACCAAACTCTCTCATTTATGTCATTCTTATCTATTAACACTTGTAAAGTCTCTATAAAATTTATTTCAACGATCCGTGGGTCGAACTCTTAAACAGTCGCTAATGATACCCTATAATTTTTTTTCAACGATACAAACCATCTATTCAAGTCTTCATTCATAGATAATTTTTGAAAAAAAATCAGATAAATTGAAAATCATTAAGGCATTGCAAACAACAAAATAGACGAACACGGTGCTTGAAGAACAGATTAAATAACAATCATCTAATTGAGTGGTCAAATGGTTTCAAATTGAAGTAATTTTTTTTACAGAAATGATCTTTGAGTGGTTGCTAATGAGTTGCTTTTCACATGAGCTAAATCTGTCCAACTCTATTATTTTCAAACAACCAAATGTTACAATTGATTTTGTTGAAAATGGCAAACTGATTTTAATAAAATAAATTTCATAAATAAAGTAGGTAAGGAAATCATATATATCCTTGTGAGAAGAGGGTCTTCTTGTACACTCACGAGGCTACTTTCACCTAATAGTCTTTGTTTCTTGGACTAACACCTAATGTTCAGGGTGGACCTTTAGGGTGAGTGGAAGGGCCATGGCCTCCAATTAAGGGGGCCCCTAAATTATTGTATATCTATATATATAAACCAAAAGGCAGAGAATGGTGAAACATTCAAAATACCAGAAAATGTCCTTGGTTAATGCAAATATTAAGAATTGAAATTATTAATTAAATGAGAATAATATGGTAAATTCATACATTTTCATATTTAAAAAAAATTAAAATTAAAAGAAAAATCAGATAGTGGATCCTATTTTTAAGGAACACAACTACCCATTATTTTTTTAATTCTAAAATAAAATAAAATATTTTTTAAAAAAGCCTCTTGCAAGCGCGAAAGCGCGTGCAGAGAGGCTAGTATTATATATATTACACAGCAAAAGTGTCCAATTAAAAAAAACACACACACACGATGAAATTAAATGAGGAAACACAATTCCTTTCCAGAGAAGAAACTCCAACACTCTTCTTCTTTTCTCACGCAATGCCTACTTCAGTTTTTCCATAGAAGATTATACTCTCTATTTAGGAGGGTGTATTCAATTAAGATTTTAAAAGAGTTCAATGGAGTTATAAAGTTTATAGAGTTCAATATATTTCAATTGATTTCTATAAATACTACTTAGAGTTTGACTGAATTCCTAGTTTGATTTTAATGGTGTTTGTTAAAGTTTTATGATTTTAAAATAATTGATTAGAGTTCTAAAATGTTATTTTATTTTATTTCCTTTTTTTGGGATGTTTATCGTTTTTCCATCAACAATATCTTTATGTTTCAGAATAATGTTTCTCTAATTCTTCATCAACCATTTCCTCTTCTTTTTTTTTTCCCTCGATTTCTTCATTCCGTAGTACTACTACTACACCTACTTCCATCTCCATTAATGACAACAAAAAAAAAAAGATTCCTGTAGATCGATAAAGAAGGCTATAGCATATATATGACATGATGTAAAAAAACAAATAAAAAATAACAGCAACCAAAAAAAGAAAAGAAAAGAAAAGTAGATTGGGATGCTACTGTACATCGATATATGATGTACAACAACCACTCAAAGATAAGAGATTGGAGCTTTTATTTGGGGGCTTTCTCTATTGCGAACTGCAAGTGTGCGGAGTGGATGCGGACTTCTATTTGTCACCGTTAGATTCCTTGTACGCTGTAGATTTAAAACATCATTGAGAACTTCTATTTCTATCAAACCTTTTCAGTCTTTTGGTAAGAGCCAATATCACAGCTGCTCCTCCGGGTTATAATATTTTTATTTCTTCTTTTCAACACCTTCTCTTCAGTGTGCTCTCATCCCTAGCAATATCACAACTAGACCTGGCATTCGTGTCGTGTTATCAGTGTTCGTGTCGTGTTCGTGTCAACCCGCTTTTCTTAACGGGTTGACACGACACGACACGATAAGAAAACGAGTTGGAAATGCCCAACACGAACACGACCCATTACGATTCGCGAATCACACGACACGACACGATTAACACGATAAGAATTAAAATATTAAATAAAAAAATAAAAACATATGATTTTTAAAATCTTAAAATAAAATATATTTTTTTGTCTGGTCTCCAAACAACACGTTGTCTGCTTCTTGTTGTTGTTTGATCTTCAGCTTTTTCATGCATGCACATTTAAAGGGCTTCTGGGTTTTGCTTCTAGTTCTGCTTCAGCCATGGTTGTGATCTTCATGGAGGCTCCAAATGCTAATCTGGGCTTGAAAATTTCTCAGAGTTTGATCCACGAGTTTGAGCTTGTATGTATCTGCATTGATCGGTGAGGGAGGGAGACAGAAGGGGGAGGTGGCTGGGATGGCTCATGGTGGTTAGGTGGTGTGGTGGCTGCTTAAGACTCTCAAGTTGAGAGAAGAAGAAAGCTTAAAGGTTTCTGGGTTTTGAAGAGAGAGAGAGAGAGAGAGAGAGAGAGATGGGGTAGTGAGAGAATCGGTGGAATGGGGGAGGAAGAGACAAAAGAGAAGAAAGAGAAGAAGAAAAAATAAAAATAAAAAAAGAAAGAGATAAATTTACAAAAATGCCCCTGAGCTTAACGGGTTAACGGGTATTCGCGAATTTACACGACACGACACGATAACTTATCGTGTGACTAACGGGTTGACACGATAGCAACACGACACGATAACACGGACACGAATACTGAAATTTTTTTGCGAATTCGTGTCGTGTTATCGTGTTTCGTATAATATTGCCAGGTCTAATCACAACTGCTCCTCCAGGTTAGAATATTTTTATTTCTTCTTCTTTTTTTTTTGGCTTTATGATATATGGATATTTTCCATTTTGCTTATACAAAGTTTTCTGATTTTCTTATGGTATGGGATTGTTTACTAAAAATATTTGGGTTTTGTTGGAAATCTTGAAGGTTGGAATCGGAAAAACAGACATCACTGATGTATGAGTTATATGGATTTGGCTACTAATTGGTCTTTGTTTTTGATATGCACTTACGAGTTTGGCTTTTGGTTTAAGCATTGCTACAGTATTCTTTGCTATTGTTTACCAATGTCCCATTGACCAATATTTTTGTTATTTTTTGCTTTAATAGATGAAACTTTAGAGATGGGAAGCCCACAAGAATGACTCGGGACATATGAATTTATGGAAGATACTAATGAAAATATATGTGGAAGCAATAATGAAAATGCAACTCGCGATTATCAATCACCAAGGAAATCACCTCATCCTTTTTCTTGAAAGATACTCTCCATGAGGAGAAATGGTTAAGAGAATCAACCATGGGAGCTGGAACGCCCTGGATAAAACCTAATTGGCGGCCAACAGCGGCGGGGTAGTAGATCTCACAACCGCAATGATATTGGTTCCCTTCGCCTACCACGAGACCATAAGGAAGGTCTCAGTTGATGAGAATGCTAGCCCAAAGCTCTTGCCGTTCTTTTCTGTTCTCCAAAGTAGCTGGGGTGGCAAGATCCATGGCCAAATAGCTTGGGTAACGACGATCAAGACAGATGGAAAAATCATTAGGTGACCTCTCTGAACATTCATAGAAGAAGTCTATCATCCATCGATTCGGATTACCAGAGTCTATCATGACTGACCGAGGAACGGCTTTCGTGGGAGAAGCTGTCAAAGCAGCTGCAAAAAATTGGGGAGTTAGGATGGTTCAGTCCACCCCATACAATCCTCAGTCAAATGGTCAAGCTGAGGCCAGCAACAAAGTAATAAAAGGGATTTTGGAAAAAATGATTGAGAAAAATCCTAAAGAATGGTATTCTCTCCTCTCCAATACCCTTTGGGCGTACAGGACCTCTAAAAGGTCCGGCACGGGGACGACACCATTCGCACTCACATACGGCCATGACGCCGTCTTACCTCTCGAGATTTCTGTAAAATCTTTAAGGGTGGCTCGTGTTGCGTAGATTTAGCTCCACCAAAATGGATTAAGCTGCATCCTCAACTTGTGATACTCGCAAGTGCACGAACCGTTGGTAGTATAGCATATGTAAGTGCGAGGTCGATTCCACAGGGATTGGTGATTGAATGATCCAATTTAGTTTCCCTACACAAAATAGAAACAAAAAAAAAAGAACATAAAACAAGGAAGAAAGAAATAAGTAACTCAAGCAAATAAGTTCCCAAGTTCAATTTAGATTAATGGATTGATTCTAGCTAAAGTATGATTAAGCCATGGTGTGTGGTCATAACCTTGTGTTCCTAATTCCCTAATTTGATCATTTGTTGTCTAACCTAAAATTAAGCATTAGGAACCCATTAAGCATAGAAGAACATTTTAAACAACCAAGCATGTATCTAATCCCTGTTGTCGAATGTCCATACATACTCTTCCTATTCATAGTTCAATTCGAATTAAAGCATGGTGTATACTCTTAATTCAAACCAAGATAGCTAACATGCAAGCCTAAATGGTGATCAATCATTCAAACTAGCATATTAACTTATAAGCATAATGAATAAGAACAAAAACCATAATTGAAACTTGGAAACTAATTCAACTTGAAAACTTAAGAAAAGAATTTACATAACAAAGAAAAATAAATTACAACTAAGAAAACATTAAGGAAACTAAGAGAACTTTGAGGAAGAAAGGAAGTGTTTGAGAACTTTGAGGAGGGAGAAGAAAGTGTTTGGGAACTTTAGAGAATTTTGGAAGAACATGTGTTTGAGAGCTTTGAGGATTTTGGAAGGGAATGTGTTTAAGACATGGGGAATTTGGAAGAGAGTGTTTGAGAACTTGGAGGATTTGGAGAAGAAAGTAGAGAGGTGTTTTGAGAGCTTTGTGGATTTTGGAAGAGAGTGTTTAGGAACTTTGAGAATTTTGGAAGAACATGTGTTTGAAAGCTTTAGAGAATTAGAAGAAGAGAAAGGAAAAGTGTTTGATATTTAGTACAAAGAAAATTTAATAGAATGATCTTATTACAACAATTGAGAACTACAAAGGGAAACTAAGAGAATTTGAGGGAGAGAAGGGAAGGGAGCTCTAGAGAAGTGTTTGAGAGCTCCCCCCCCTTGGGGTGTTTACAAGCTTGGGAAACCTCACTATATATAGGCCTAAGGAAGCTGAAAATCTGAATTAAGTATGGCTAATGCATACAACACTTGTTTTATAAAATCTGAAATGGTTGATGCACTTCACTAATGCATACAACACTTCCATTATAAAATCTGAAATGGTTGATGCACTTCACTAATAAATCCCACCAGCAGCCCTAGCTCATCTTCATGTCACCATGACCAAGCTTCCAACCAGAAATAATAGCTCATCCTGAGGTCAGCATGACCAGCAACTTCAAGGGCTTACGAATTGGGCTTCCCTTAAGCAAATTAAGACTTTAAGCACTCAAACTTGAAGTTTAGAATGTCTTCTTTCCAGCCATATATCATTTGGGCCAATCCAAGGTCGGAGGAGGAAGTTAAGGCCAAAACAAATTGCTAACTCATTTTGCGCGCTGATAAAATCCATCCTGAGCATGGCTCTGTGTTTGCTAGGTAACAGACTCCATATTTATCCAATGGGGCTGAATTTTGGATATGTTATATTACACACCCATTGGAACAACTTTCATGAAGAATGTGGCCTCATCCGAGCTATGTAGGTTGCTGAAACAAAGCTTGCAATATGACCTACGAAATTGGGCTGGCAGGGGACTGTAGCCAAAATTGAGTTTGTCTTTAAGCTCTTCATCCATTCATCCAAATTAGGCCCTAACATGCATGGATTGCATCATTTACTATCCAAAGCCCTCATTATTACCTAAAGCTCAATGAACTGAAAGATAAACACAAAAAGGATTAAAAGCACAAGTTTAACTCAAAAACATAACCAAATCATAAGCTAGAAGGGTACAAAATGATATGTAAATATGCACCGATCAAATACCCCCAAACCTAGATTTTGCTAGTCCTCGAGCAAAACAAAAGGAAAACAAAGATAAAAACAAACAAGAAGTTAACTAGACCACTTTCGTAGGTAACTCGATTGCATTGAGCATATGCAACAAGCCTTTAAACCTCTAGGCATCCCTAGTAGGAGGAGTTGTGTCTCCTGAGGGTTTAACAGATACGATACCCACAAACGTTTTACTGACTCTGTAAAACAAGGTAATTAGAAAACTTAAAAGATTGTTAGTCCTTAAGCAAAATAAAAAACAAAAACAAAAAAAATAATTACATTAACAAAAACAAAACAAAAAAAACAAAACAAAACAAAACAAAACAAAAAAATTACAAAAATAAAAAGAACTCAAAACAATCTTTCCGAACATTTTCTGAAGAGAAATGACTCATGCACATGACTCAAAAGTTTTAACAATAAAAGCTCAATTTTAAACATTATTCACAAAGCGGCAAAGTTCAAAACATAATATGCTCAAAGTGTGGTAGTGTGATAGCCAAATGCAACAAATTCCCCAATCTTAGTTTTCACACAATTTCAAAAATCATACAAAGCACAAGTTCAACTTCAAATCTCACCAAAGTTGTCCTCTCACAAAGGAATCACTCGGAAGAGGGCTATAATGCAACACTCAGTTATAAACATGAGATTAGAGTTAAACCATAAAGACTTAACTCGAAATAGAAAGATGAAGAACTTGCATTAATATGATCTCAAGAAGGATGCCAAACACTTAAAAGTAGAAAAATGAATGCAATTCAACCACATGACATTTAAGATCAATTTAGGTCTTTAACATAGGTTGTAATGGGGCCAAGGGTGTAAGGTGAGTAAGAAATGAAAGGTATGGATAAAACAAAGTCCAAGGAACTCAAAATATAAGAGCATAAAACAATTGTTTACAAGACTTCGAATCATCACAATGAGAATTTATTTTTCTTTTACATGATCAAAACTCCTTATACCTTCATTTACATTGATTCACTCCTTTCCTTAAACACCAATTTATTTTGAAGGCCCAAAAATGAAACCCAAAAATGAAATTTCATTCAACCACCACTTAATCACAACTTTTCTCTTTTCTTTCACCAATTGTGTGATTTTTTTTTTTTTCCTTCAAAATGTAACACCAATTCCTAAACTTAGTATGAAAAACACATCCCAATTAAAGCTCATGAGTTCCTTAGAAAGGTAAATATTTGTTTTTCAGGCTAAGGCGAGGAAATATAATTGGTAAATGAAAGAAAAGGTTTACATGTAGGCTCAAAATGGTTAACAATGGAAAATCATGCTTAAGCATGCATAAGGTTAGCTTGAAAGGTACAAACGATCCAAAGAGGGCCTAATATCATTTCTTAAATGTCATGAAATCGAATTGCAAAAGAATGAATGACTTTTAAGTATTCAACCAAATCAATGAATAATGAGATCAAACAACAACTTTGATGACAAGAAAATAAGAGTATGTGTATAACACTCATGAAATGAAGCACAAGGCTCAAAAGCTCACATTTATGGTTATATAAGTCTAATTTATGCTTGATACAATTCTTTGGGTCATGCAAATCCTTTAATTGGAGAATTATGAAACAAATGGCAAGTGCAAAGAAGGTTTCGAACATATCATGCTAGAACGATGCCAAATTAATCAATTAATTAATTTTTTTTTTTTTTACAATAAAAATTTACAAGGAAAAAAAATAAATAATAAATAAAATTCAATTTTCATTTAAGTCATGCAAACATTTATCACAATCTCATCAAATGTGTTCGGAAAGTGAATAAAATCAAAATCAAAATAAAAGCAAGACTTAACAAAATAAAATAAAAATAAAAACAAGCAAATAAAAAAAAAAATTAAATAAAATTAAGGAAAAACCAATTTTACATGCTAAACTCCAATACCCCCAAACCTAGAAATGAACATTGTCCTCAATGTTTAAAAATTAGGAACAAACAATGTCATAATAAGAAATGAAAGGTACTAAAGTAAATATAAACCACACAAAAAAAAAAAAAACACAAATAAAATAATTACAAAAATAAAAATTACAAAACAAACAAACAAATAAACAAAAAAGAAAAAAAATGAAACAGTAAAACACTCGAAACAGAAAGCCCTAAACAGACAAAACAGTAAGCCCTAAACAGACAGTCTTACGCAAACCAAAACCCAAACAATTGAAAGCCCAACCCAAAAGAAAGTTAACCCACCTTGAAACCTAAACAACGGTGAAAACCCGACCCACAATGAAATCCGAAGCCCACACGTTTTTTTTTTTTTATTTTTTATTTTTAAGAGAACATGGGTCATGATGTCTCGGTTCAGTGTAAGGGACCAACTGACAGGGCGAGACACGTGTTGACGCGTAGAGGCGCCGCAGACTCCACAAGCAAAAATTACGGGCTCATGGAAAGGCGCGAAGACTTTACTGAACGCGTTCGTTCAGAAAAGACACGTCGTGATAAATGAGTTGGGTATGGTTGGAAGGCGAGAAGGTTGTGGGACTCAAGGAATGCTGGAGATTCAGAAAATGCTCAGATGCTGTAATGGCTAGGGTTTGTCAAAGACTAAGTCTATAAGAAAGGGTGAAAAAAAACGCAAACTCAGAAACACACAAAAGAGAAAAGAAAGAAAGAAGAAAAGAGAGTGAGAAATCAAATGGCCTCTAACTACCCATTTTCGTTGGATCTCAACCTAGCTCCACCGACTCAGACACGAGGCCAAGCAGCGGCACCAGTATGGATGCCCTACTTTGCTTCCGCACGGGGGCCTGTGACAGTAACTGACTCAATACTCCTGGACAACGATGTTGCCATTGGAGTGGCTAGAAATTTAGTGACCCCTAAAGATATACGTGTTCTGGGGACAAGGGATGACAACCGGGTCGTGAGCGATGCCCTGGCACTGAGCGTGCAGAGTACAGCAACAGTCGCAAGTTTGGGTCATCGCCTACTTGCGAAGTCCCATGAGGTAGAGGTGCTGAAAGGTCAGTTGGCGGCGGAGCGAAGTATGGTTGAGGAGTGTCAGACTGCTATAAAAAGCTTGAAAAGGGAGAGGTCAAGCCGTTGCCGGGGATTTAGCTCCACCAAAATGGATTAAGCTGCATCCTCAACTTGTGATACTCGCAAGTGCACGAACCGTTGGTAGTATAGCATATGTAAGTGCGAGGTCGATTCCACAGGGATTGGTGATTGAATGATCCAATTTAGTTTCCCTACACAAAATAGAAACAAAAAAAAAAGAACATAAAACAAGGAAGAAAGAAATAAGTAACTCAAGCAAATAAGTTCCCAAGTTCAATTTAGATTAATGGATTGATTCTAGCTAAAGTATGATTAAGCCATGGTGTGTGGTCATAACCTTGTGTTCCTAATTCCCTAATTTGATCATTTGTTGTCTAACCTAAAATTAAGCATTAGGAACCCATTAAGCATAGAAGAACATTTTAAACAACCAAGCATGTATCTAATCCCTGTTGTCGAATGTCCATACATACTCTTCCTATTCATAGTTCAATTCGAATTAAAGCATGGTGTATACTCTTAATTCAAACCAAGATAGCTAACATGCAAGCCTAAATGGTGATCAATCATTCAAACTAGCATATTAACTTATAAGCATAATGAATAAGAACAAAAACCATAATTGAAACTTGGAAACTAATTCAACTTGAAAACTTAAGAAAAGAATTTACATAACAAAGAAAAATAAATTACAACTAAGAAAACATTAAGGAAACTAAGAGAACTTTGAGGAAGAAAGGAAGTGTTTGAGAACTTTGAGGAGGGAGAAGAAAGTGTTTGGGAACTTTAGAGAATTTTGGAAGAACATGTGTTTGAGAGCTTTGAGGATTTTGGAAGGGAATGTGTTTAAGACATGGGGAATTTGGAAGAGAGTGTTTGAGAACTTGGAGGATTTGGAGAAGAAAGTAGAGAGGTGTTTTGAGAGCTTTGTGGATTTTGGAAGAGAGTGTTTAGGAACTTTGAGAATTTTGGAAGAACATGTGTTTGAAAGCTTTAGAGAATTAGAAGAAGAGAAAGGAAAAGTGTTTGATATTTAGTACAAAGAAAATTTAATAGAATGATCTTATTACAACAATTGAGAACTACAAAGGGAAACTAAGAGAATTTGAGGGAGAGAAGGGAAGGGAGCTCTAGAGAAGTGTTTGAGAGCTCCCCCCCCTTGGGGTGTTTACAAGCTTGGGAAACCTCACTATATATAGGCCTAAGGAAGCTGAAAATCTGAATTAAGTATGGCTAATGCATACAACACTTGTTTTATAAAATCTGAAATGGTTGATGCACTTCACTAATGCATACAACACTTCCATTATAAAATCTGAAATGGTTGATGCACTTCACTAATAAATCCCACCAGCAGCCCTAGCTCATCTTCATGTCACCATGACCAAGCTTCCAACCAGAAATAAAAGCTCATCCTGAGGTCAGCATGACCAGCAACTTCAAGGGCTTACGAATTGGGCTTCCCTTAAGCAAATTAAGACTTTAAGCACTCAAACTTGAAGTTTAGAATGTCTTCTTTCCAGCCATATATCATTTGGGCCAATCCAAGGTCGGAGGAGGAAGTTAAGGCCAAAACAAATTGCTAACTCATTTTGCGCGCTGATAAAATCCATCCTGAGCATGGCTCTGTGTTTGCTAGGTAACAGACTCCATATTTATCCAATGGGGCTGAATTTTGGATATGTTATATTACACACCCATTGGAACAACTTTCATGAAGAATGTGGCCTCATCCGAGCTATGTAGGTTGCTGAAACAAAGCTTGCAATATGACCTACGAAATTGGGCTGGCAGGGGACTGTAGCCAAAATTGAGTTTGTCTTTAAGCTCTTCATCCATTCATCCAAATTAGGCCCTAACATGCATGGATTGCATCATTTACTATCCAAAGCCCTCATTATTACCTAAAGCTCAATGAACTGAAAGATAAACACAAAAAGGATTAAAAGCACAAGTTTAACTCAAAAACATAACCAAATCATAAGCTAGAAGGGTACAAAATGATATGTAAATATGCACCGATCAGCTCGCCATGCTGAATGGAGTGAAGATGAGTATAATCAGGCAATGGCTCAAGAGCTAGATGATCTCGACGAAGTCCGACTTGAGGCTTTGGATAAATTAAAGGCCCAAAAAGAAAAGGTGGCCAGAGCATATGATAAGAAGACTAAGGCGAAGAGCTTCGGAGTTGGAGATTTAGTATGGAAAACTATTGTCCCATTGGGAACGAGAGATCGTAGTTTTGGTAAATGGTCTCCAACATGGGAAGGACCTTTTCTTATCAACCAAGTTTTAGGAAAAGGAGCATATAGGTTGAGTTATGAGAATGGTCGTCTCCATGATTCACCCATCAATGGCCGTTTTTTGAAAAAATATTACCCTACTTCTTGGGAGATGATGGGGACGTGATCCATCTTGGTCATGTTAAGGGCAAGGAAATGTGTATGACAAATGAAAAGATTTTCCAAGAAACATTCATTACAAAATAGAGGTCATCTTGGTCATCTTGGTCGTGATCCATCTTGATCCATCTTGCTGCTTCTTTCGGCCCAACTCGACCTTCTGCATAATAACGGCATTGGCCGAAGAAACCTTATGCTTCAAGGCTCGACCTGCCTCTAGTTCCGCTTGGGCAATAGAATAGCGGACAATTTTCTTTTCTGCCTCTTTGAAGAGATGAGTGATTGCTTTAGTTGTGATCCGACCAGGAAAAAAGCCAGAAGCAGCCAAATTGTCAAGAGAAGTTTTGAGTCTAGCTCGCTCAGTCTCGTCAGCAAAAGAAGTATAATCCCGATCTAGGTAGGCTCGAACTAAAGCTTCAGCTCCAGGATCTCGTAACATCCCAAAAGTTAAAGATGAGGTAGCTAGTCGGGTTGAAGCATCATTTTTGGAAGTTGAGGCAGCCCATTGATCAAGATAGGCAAAGATATCCTCGACGGCCTGCAAAACAAATACATGTATATAAAGGTGGTTCATAAGAGTGGGAAATCATCCGAGGACAAGTAAATTGGTGTCAAGACTAACCTGAGGAGGTTGACCTTCTGTCCCCGTCTCCATGAATTTATCAGCTGGGTCTCTTCGTGGGGTTGAGATTGAATTCAAATAAGCTGGAAGTTCTATCTCAATAGCCGGTTGAACGGCTGGAGCGTTGCCAAATCCAAGCCTTGTACCCTGAATAACCGAGGATTTTGGTAAAAGGTTCAGGAGAAATTGTATCAAAAAATTACAAATTCAAGGTTACCTGAGTGGCCTCAAGATAGGCCTCAGTAGTGCAGTGTCCGAATGTTAGGGCAGCCCCGCATACACCTCCCATGTCGTCGACAGCTGCCTCATTCTGAAAGTACCACAGAATGTAAGAGTGAGGCAAAGTATAAAAAGCCCAACTGATAAAAGGAAGCTTACCTCAACTCCATGACTAGAAGTCGTAGTCAGCCCACCGAGATCGAGCTCAAGCGTGGAAGCGTGAGAATCCTATATTAAACTACAAGTTAAGGAACTTGCTAAAAAATTAAATAGGAAACACGAGGTAAGAGATGAACTCACTGGAGCAATTGAAGAGGAAACAGCTGATTGAGCAATCGCAGTCGAATGAAATTGGTTGGGTAGTTCCACCAACCTTATTGAGTCTTCAACACCCAAGCCTGTAGGATGTGGGTTCTTTCTGGTTTTTCGCGGTCGAGCGAGTGAAATATTGTCGGCTGGTGGAAACTCAATATCATGGTTGGAGAGGTGCCCATCTTCCGCTGTCCCTGAAAGATATAGGAGGTATAAAAAAATAAATAAAAGGGCTAAAGTTCAACAGAAATCGGCTTACCACTGTCAGAAGAAAGTGCCCTCTTCTCGCCTTGATTGGAACTGGAGTCGGCAAGAGCTATCGACCCCATCTCTCTAGCTCTAGCTGCAAAAGATACAAAGTATCGATAAGGCTTATAGTCCAAAAAAAAAAAAAAAAAAAAAAAAAAAAAGTGGAGTGAAGATTAAAAGTTTACCTTTCTTCCACTGGCTGTAGGAGGATGAACAGGGACAACCTCGGAAGATCCCCGCAATATCAGCTTTGAAGGGTTGCGAGAACCAGGTGGATGACATCCTCTCCCACCAGGACTTGAAGAAATCAGTAAAACCAAATTGAGGGTCCCTAGTTGGAAAGACAAAAGGTGCGGCTAACTCGCGATTATCAATCACCAAGGAAATCACCTCATCCTTTTTCTTGAAAGATACTCTCCATGAGGAGAAATGGTTGAGAGAATCAACCATGGGAGCTGGAACGCCCTGGATAAAACCTAATTGGCGGCCAACAGCGGCGGGGTAGTAGATCTCACAACCGCAATGATATTGGTTCCCTTCGCCTACCACGAGACCATAAGGAAGGTCTCAGTTGATGAGAATGCTAGCCCAAAGCTCTTGCCGTTCTTTTCTGTTCTCCAAAGTAGCTGAGGTGGCAAGATCCATGGCCAAATAGCTTGGGTAACGACGATCAAGACAGATGGAAAAATCATTAGGTGACCTCTCTGAACATTCATAGAAGAAGTCGAAGCAATCCTCGACGTGATGCTTCTGTAAAGGAAGTTGAGCTATTGGCAAGCCTAGAAGTGTGTCACTCTGGAATGTGACTTCAGATGGCCCCAATTCCGGAAAATAAATATGGAGCCATAATTGAAAAAGCCATATTGGGCCCGAAACATTGCATGACACGGGGTTAGGCGACACCATTTGGTGAAGGCCTCTATAGAGATATGCCAGGAAGATGGGACCCAAGGCCACTATTTCGCCATTTGCAAGAGTTTCGGCCAAAGATTGAACTTCTTGGGTAATGTGGCCAGACTTCGAACAAGTCAAGAACTTGCACAACCACATATGTAGAAAGGCCACATGTTCCTCATAAGATACCCCATTCCTCGGAGCTCCGGATGAGGACTTGGCAAAGCGAAAATAAGTTTCGACCCATTTGCTGAAATATTTGTTGGTCTTACTATAGGATAGCTTTGAAATAGATTTTGGAAGGTCAGCTGCTGAATAGTCCTTTCCATGTGGTCGGAGGCCGGCAATCGCGGCTAAATCAAGTAAAGTAGGAGTCATCATCCCAAACCGGAGCTTCATGCAGTTGGCGGAGCATGACCAAAAGCATAAACTTGCTATGAGGAGGGAGCGGTCACAAGGAAAAGTCCCAGTGGCGCATAAAACTAAGGTATCATAAATCCCGATTTTATGCCAGAAGGTTTTCAGCTTTGGCTCCAGAGCTTTGAACCAAT
This sequence comes from Prunus avium, assembly GCF_965620075.1. Lineage (NCBI taxonomy): Eukaryota > Viridiplantae > Streptophyta > Magnoliopsida > Rosales > Rosaceae > Prunus > Prunus avium. The sequence continues at coordinate 30,827,308 of NC_142291.1, forward strand.
CATACCAATCTCTTTTGGGATCGCCGCCCGGATTATTTTTCTTTACCTTGGACGTTGTTCCAGCAGTGGTGATGGCATTAGGAATAGGCACATTTGGCCAACCTTTGATAGGTCGAATTTTCTCCCAAGTCTTCGACCATTCAAATTTCATTTTATAGGGTGGCTGGTCGTCATGTTGTTCAGCCCAAATCACCACCACATCATCCGGCGGTTGAAGTAAGTAAAGAGGGCCCAAAACAAATAAGTTTCCCTGGTGTCGGACGGCAAATGATTCCTTGGGTTGGTTTTGACTTTCATCCATGGCTTTCTTCAATTTGGCCAAATGAGATGTGACTGGGTCTGGCGCCATAATCCTCCTACAAACATCAAGATCAGAAAGCATATAATGGCAAACGCGAAGACTGCTAAGAACACTAGAATTATTCGGGCTTTCAGAAGTCTTGACTGGGAATTAAATGTTTGAAGGCAAACCGGTATGTATAGTACCTTGGGTTTCCTAAAGTTAGGAGCTAATGAGTTCCTTCAAGATTGATGGGTAGTGCCTCCCTAGAATCTAACTCAATCCAAGATAAAATATGCCAGAGATTGGCATAAATCCATGAAGACCAACATCTAATTCCTGACTTTCGATTCCTTTCCCCTTTTGTCAACTAAAGGCTAAGAAATCGAGGGGGCAATGTTTGAGTGTGGTTGAAAATTCACAGCAATTGATTACAGCCCATAAGAATGCTTTCAACAATATAAATGCATCTATTTGATTGTTGTACAACGAATATGAATAAATACATCTTGGTGCTCCTTTCAATAATATATAATTGAGCCTCAACAATATGGTGCACCAATATATTTATTCATATCTATTAATGCAGAAGGCATATTAGATCAAGTTGCATCTGATAAAATGGATTGTTAGCCTCAACTAATGCATTTATATAAATGCACTCAATGGATTGCCTTTATATCCAAAAATATCCCAGTACATGATGTCAATGGCGTGAGAACTTGCTGAAAACAACTCAAAGGCCATCAATTGGCCTATTGTTATTTGTTTAAGTTATATATATATATATATATATATATATATATATATATATATGCATATGTATATATATGCAGACCATGGCTATATATGTGAAAAAAAAAAATATGCATTAAAATCTGAAAATAATTCAAAAGCCATCAATTGGCTTGTTGTCATCAGTCTAAATTTAAATAGGATAAAGAGTTTGGCATACCTGTTGATGGACTAACTGGCTATGGAGGAGCTTACAACTATAGGGGAGGTTGGAGCTGGAGTTGAGCAGATGAAGTGATGAAAGTGGCGTAGGAATTCTCTGCAAAAGGGAAGAGAAAAGATGAAGGGTTGCAACTTTTCAATATAAAACTATGTGTTGGTGGGAGAAAGTGACGGGAGCTTTAGCTTTTGCATGATTACAATCACTTTATATACATATATATATATATATATGAAAGTGGCGCAGGAATTTTCTGAAGATGACTCAGAGGCCACCAATTGGCCTATTGCTTTTTGTTTAAGTTATATATATATATATATATATATATATATATATATATATGTCATGATTGGTATTATTAGACCCACCCACCAATTATTTGGCAAAAATCCTCGGATTACATAAAAAATCCTCCGCCTACGCCAAAAATCCTCGGATTACATAAAAATCCTCCGCCTGCGCCAAAAATCCTCGGATTACATAAAAAATCCTCCGCCTACGCCAAAAATCCTCGGATTACATAAAAATCCTCCGCTGAGCCAAAAATCCTCGGATTACATAAAAATCCTCCGCTGAGCCAAAAATCCTCGGATTACATAAAAATCCTCCGTTGAGCCAAAAATCCTCGGATTGCATAAAAAATCCTCGGTTGTGAGAAATGTTCCTCAATGTAAAAATGTCAGAGTAGCCTGAACTCAAGAAGTATGCTTTGGAGTTCCAGCAGTTGTTTTCCTACAAGCGGCGGAGTTTAAAGATAGGAGAACATTAACATTGAGAGAAATAAATTGTCGGGCAGTTCGCGCGTAGAGTTCCGGAAGGCATTAACATTGGGAGGATTATCAAGACATTGGGGGCAGTTCACGCCTAGAACTCCGGAAGGCATTAATTCTAGGAAGATTTTCAAGATAGAGTTGGTTGAGGCCATTTATCAACCAAATCCATGAACTGATGGAAGCTCTATAAATTGATCGTCAGAAGAAGAGAAGAGGACCGCCAACTGAATACACAAAATCTATCTCTTTATCCTGTACTTTTCAATTCATAGTCTAGGATTTTATCTTTCAAGCTCTTCAGATTATCAAAGTTCTTCGTTTTCCTAGTGTAAGCTTACTTTCTTGCAATTCAATTTCAATTGTCTTTACATTTGAATTTAATTCAAGTCTTTATCACTTTAATATATTTTCCTCGCACTTACATTTCTCGCACTTAGATTTCTATCATTTCGTTTATTGCATTTACATTCGCTGCACTTATCACAAAAATCCTAAAAATAGCTCAATCATCCTTGACCTCAAGGAAGAAAAAGAACCTAGGCCAAGAGGAGGTTCCTTGCTTGGTCGATCAATTGTTTGATTAAAAGTCAGAAGCGCAAACACACTCACACAATCTTTCCATCCAAGCCATCAAGTGGTTTGGTGGTGGCACGCCTACGCATCTCAAGAGAAGAAGGACCAAAAACTCCTTCCATTGGCCTATCTGGCCGAAAAGAGGGAAACATAATTTGGCACGCCCAGTGGGACTAGAAAAGAATTGTATGGTTGTAAACACTAGGAGGAATCCTAGAAGAGATCAAGAGTTTGAAGAGTCTAGACTTCATTCGGAATGAGAGTCAAACATGGCTGGTTCACTTCCTACAAGTTCTCAGTCACAAGATGTTCCGAACAATCAGCAATGGCAAAATGGCCTTGGCCGAAATGCGGCTGTCGATCTCGACCATATGGTGGTCGAAGATGTTATGGAAGTCGCCGAAGGACCAGTCTTGAGGCCAAGTTTGGCCACATCATTGGAACTCCAACAATTCTTCCGTACGATGGAAATGTCGAGCAATCAGAGAATGCAGGAGGCAGCTCAAACTATTGCTCAAACTGTTGCTCAAACCTTGGCTCAAACCATGGCCACTCAGAATGCTCAGATCAATGAGAGGTTTAATCGATTGTTAGGCCAACAAAATGGCCAAAATGGAATACCAGCGGCAGGGCTTCAAGTGGAGGCCCAACCAAACATCTTTGGAGCGAATCCGCCTCAACCAAATGCACCGGCTGGGGGCAACCCAGCTCCAGCAGTCAATGTTCTGCCGATGGGTAATAACCCATATGCGGCGGCCAATCAATTCCAAGGGCTCCCGCAGTTCAACCAATTCCGCCCACAAGTTCACCAGGGGGCAGGGGCCAATTTCGCTGGACCTCATATAAACCAATTCGCCGGAGTGGGTGGATGGAATAATCTTGGTGGGAATAATCCATTACTAGGAAATCAAGCAATCGACCGAGGAGCGGTCGAGCAGATGATCCAAGATATGGTCCCTCATGCTAGAAGAATTGGTAGACCCGTCTACCGGAGGCCATATCCGGAGCATTTTGATCAAGAGGAATTTCCACGAGGATTCAAAGTTCCGGATTTTGCATTATTTTCAGGGGATGGACTCCAGTCGACCGTGGAGCATATTGGTCGATTCACTGCTCAATGTGCCGAAATCGGACATCGCGAGGTCTTGAAATTAAGGCTATTCCCGAGCACCCTCACGGGGGCTGCTTTTTCATGGTATGTCAAAATTCCTCTGAACTCTGTTCCAAATTGGCAGACCATGGAGCAAATCTTCCACGAACAATTTTATCGGCCGGAGCCAGATGTGTCAATGGCCGACTTGGCCAAGATGCGCCAAGGACAAAACGAGTCCGTCCAAGAATACTTGGGGAAATTCAGAGAAGCAAGGGCTAGATGTACGGTCAACATGCCTGAACAGGAGTTTGCAAAGTTGGCTCAAGGTGGGTTGTTGCTTGACCTTCGGAAGAAGTTCGAGGGTATTGAATTCCGCGATATTTATGATCTCCTACTTCGGGTGGATCGATACGAAGCTCTTTTAAAGGAGGAACAACAAAAGAATCGACCGATATCTCGACCAACTTTCTATAGAGATCTACCAAAACCTTCCACATCTAGAACCACGGCTGTCCACGCAGTGGAGGTCGAAAATATGGACTCGAATGAAGCAGACGATGAAGTTTTCCTAGAAGAGGAAGAAAAATTGGCGGGGATAAACTTGGCTGAAATCGTGTTCAGCGAACCACGCGTATGCAAGGCTTTGTCCAAAGCCTCCAAGGATCAGAGGCCAACAACGGTCCAGATTTCTAAGTTTAGTGGAACTTCTCAAAAGGGAGTCGGAACCAAGTCCTATACCTTTGACATTTCGAAAGCCGAACTAATTTTTGACCAACTTTTAAAAGAAAAGATGATAAAATTGCCAAATGGTCATGATATTCCATCGGCTAATGAACTTAGGAACAAGACTTTTTGCAAATGGCATAATGTATGGTCTCATGCGACTAACAATTGCCTTGTTTTTCGTAATGTCGTGCAGGATCTCATTGATCGGAAGATCTTGAAATTTCCAGAGAAAGCTACAATGGGTGTTGATCAGAATCCATTCCCAAATGCTCAGGCCAACATGGTAAATGCCAACTTCCCAAGGCCAGATCAACCTCGACCAAGATTAGACTTGGGTGGCTCCAGAAAGGCAGCAGCTGAGAGAAGAGCAAGGGAGAACTTGATGGATCCTAAGGTGAAGGGTAAGGCCAAAATGTACCCAGAAGTGACAAAGGCTCTAGATGAGAAAATGCCAATTATGGAAGAACCTCCCAAGGCTATTGTACTATGCAGTCGATGTCAATGTGAGGTCTCAGTGGAGGTAGTTCTACCAAAACCCAAGGAGTCAGCCAGGGAACCGACTAAGGAGATGATCAAGGATCAAGCCCAGACAGGTAGACCAAGAAGTGCTGGGAAAAATAAGATTAAAAGTTCGGCTGGGAATTACGGTCCATATAGCCCAAGGGGCATGATGGAGACTAGGCCGAACAAACGGCCATTACATGAGTACCAAGATAGGTACGAGAGGCCGCGATATCAGCCTAAGAGAAGAAATCATCAGATGCCACTCAAGTATGAAGATGTTGATCCACTGAACCCAAGCCAAGATAAAAATAGAAGCATGTGGGTTTCGGTGGGAGAAGGAAAGAATCGAGATGTGGCTTATGTGTCAAGACCTCACCCATCTGATGGTAGTGGTGTCCCAACTTTCAAGATGCCAAACACAAAGGCAGGACAATGGTATAGGAGTAGAGGTTCGAAGGTGCCTCCGATACCATTGAGCAAAACTCAAACAAGAAGGGCTCAGAGACAATATGCTGCCACTTGTAAAGCGGAGTTTGGGTGGGCGGACGAGAGGCAAGCCCAACTTAACCGATTGGTCGACCTTCGAGAGAAGCTTCGACTAGAAGAGTTGGAGTTCGCCAAAGCTGATGCCGTGGCTTCGTTAGAGGCAGCAGCGGCCGAGGAGATGAAAATAAATCGACAATGGGTGAATGGTCAAGTTGTGGTGACAGCCTTAGATGAGCCGATGTTGGAGTTGGAGGCTCATTTGACTGGAGCTTTTGAAGCAAGCAATCTCAAGGCGGAATCTAGCAGGCCAATGAAAGTGTTGGATGATGGACCATCAAAAGTTGAGAAGTTTAAAAAAATTCAATCCAAGGCCAATCCTTCGACCTCCAAGAAGCAAATACCAATTAAAGTGATATCACCACCCGTGGTCGAGGAGAAAAAAGAAAATAACCATGAAATGGTCGAGGATGTCAGAGGAAAACCCCAGACGACAGAAGATAAGCTGACGACGGAGGAGGACCAAGTCATGGTCGATGTCCAAACATCTGTAGTGGAAGAAAAGGCCGAACCAACGGCCAACGAAGAGACTGAAGAGACTTCAGAAAACCTAGGAGGCACCTTGGCCAATGATGAAGAACTTTATGGGGAGAATGAAGAGTATGGTGATGACGAGTATTTTGAAGACCTCCCAGAAGAAGCTATGGAGCAACTAGCTAATGAGTGTAGGGAAGAGATTACCAAGTTGGAAACTGAATTGAAGACAAATAAGACCAAGGTGAGGTTTGGGGACTTCGACGAGGTCGATGCTATGGTGGTCACACTTCCACTATTTTTCGAAGCTCAGCCAGGTCAACCAAACTCCATGGAGGGAGATGTTTTTGATGAAGTCGAGTCCATGGTTTAGATGGGAGAACCAAAGGAAATCGAGGTAATTCGGGAGATTCCAAAGGCAGAGGTAGCTCAACCTCAAATTGTGATGCCAAGTGCGGAGAAGGAAATGCCAGAGAAAGTGTGCTTTGAAATGCCTACCAAGAAGATGTCTTCCCACCTTAAACCTTTATACGTAAATGCTCACTTTGATGGGGTTCCAGTGAGCAGAGTTCTAGTTGATACGGGAGCCACGGTGAATATCCTCCCAGTTTCAGTGATGAGGAAATTGAAGAAAAGCTCAGAAGAACTAATTTCAACTGAGACAACGGTCAGTGGCTTTGTGGGAGACACCACAATATCAAAAGGAATCATCCCACTCCAAGTCAGAGTAGGAGAAAAGGTAAGGGCAACAGCTTTCTTTGTGGTGGAAACAACGGCTCACTTTACCGCGTTGTTAGGTCGAGATTGGATTCATGGAAATATGTGTGTCCCTTCATCGCTCCATCAAACTCTACAGTTTTGGCATGAGGATGGGAGCGTGGAATTGGTTCGGGCCAACTCACGGCCTTTCATGGCTTCAGCCAACGCGGTGGAGGCCAGGTTTTACGAGGATGATCTTGGTCCTCTTTATTTTACAGGGTCAGATATGAACGGCCGACCCACGGGAGTCTCGGCCAAGAAGTTGATAGACTTGGGGGCACACGATGCCCAAACAGATGGGGAGCGCCCCACGATGTCTGATTTTTTCTCTCTTAATGATTGATACAACCATGAAAGAAGAGAATAGAGCCGCGGTGGAAGACACCTTGAGACGGCTATATGGTTTTTGGGCCGAGAGAGCGGCCGAGCATGGGTCCACCGCTCATTTGGTGGAGTTCCTCCACGAAGGCCCTGAAGATGATGCACTTGAAATTGAGGAAGTGGAGTTGGCACCAACCCAGATGGATGATTCAAAGGTGGAAGTCCAAGACCCTTTGTTGGAAATCAACTTGGGGACGGAAGACAATCGTCGGCCAATCTACATTAGTGGTTTGATGGAGCCAGAACTTCGGGCCAAGATGGAAGAGCTTTTAAGAGAGTTCAAGGATTGCTTTGCTTGGGATTACACTGAGATGCCTGGACTAAGTCGTGACTTGGTCGAGCACCGTATACCAACAACGGAGGATTTCAAGCCCTTCAAGCAGCCACCTCGCCGAATGTCGGCGGAAGTAGAATTACAGGTCAAGGAAGAAATTGTAAGGCTTGTTAAAGCCAAATTTATTAGGCCAGCAAGATATGTGGAGTGGCTTTCTAATATTGTACCTGTAAAGAAGAAAACGGGAGCAATAAGAATTTGTGTTGATTTTCAGAACCTTAATCTTGCAACTCCCAAAGATGAATATCCCATGCCCATGGCGGACCTCTTAGTTGATGGGGCAGCCAAGCATGAAATTTTATCCTTCATGGATGGACACTCCGGCTATAATCAAATTTTCATAGCCGAAGAAGACATTCACAAGACAGCCTTTAGATGTCCGGGTTCCATTGGAACCTTTGAGTATGTCGTGATGCCTTTCGGCCTAAAGAATGCCGGAGCCACATACCAACGGGCAATGAATACCATCTTCCACGACATGATCGGTCGAAACTTAGAAGTTTATATCGATGATGTGGTTGTGAAGTCGGAGTCGAGACCAGGCCATTTGAATGACCTTCGGTTAGCCTTCGAGAGAATGCGAAAACATCAATTGAAGATGAACCCAAAGAAATGTGCCTTTGGAGTTTCTGCCGGAAATTTCCTAGGATTTTTGGTACATCAAAAGGGGATCGAAATTGATAAAAATAAGGCTAAGGCCATCATTGATGCATCTCCCCCAAAAAACAAGAAAGGATTGCAAAGCTTGCTAGGCCAAATAAACTTCCTCCGGCGTTTTATAGCTAATTCAGCCGGGAAAGTCGAGCCTTTTTCATCTTTGCTAAAACTCAAGGATGAGGAGAAATTTCGATGGGAAGAAGTTCACCAAAAGGCATTTGATTCCATCAAAGAGTATTTGACCAAGCCACCAGTGCTAATCCCGCCGAAGCGAGGCCGACCTTTGAAGTTATATATTTCGGCCGCAGAAAATTCCATCGGAAGTTTTTTGGCCCAAGACAACGATGAGAAAAAGGAGCAAGCAGTGTACTACCTAAGCCGAATTTTAACGGACATCGAGAGAAAGTATTCACCGGTGGAGAAACTTTGTTTAGCCTTATACTTCACCGCAATCAAGTTAAGGCACTATATGTTGCCTTCCGTGGTGCATATAATCGCCAAGACTGATTTGATCAAGTACATGCTCACTCGGCCAATCATTAGAGGGTGAATTGGAAAATGGACGATAGCATTGGCAGAATTCACCTTCCGATACGTACCTCAGCAAGCCGTCAAGGGGCAAGCTTTGGCTGATTTCTTGGCCTCTCACCCTTGTGTTGAAATAGAAGACATGGACTTCTTCAAAGTCGACATGGTAAATTTATTCCCATGGCGTCTCTATTTCGACGGATCTCGAACATCAAATATGGGGGGAGCAGGTGTCATCATTGAGTCACCCCAAGGATTTCGAACTCGTTATTCATTTCAATTAGACTTTGATTGCACCAACAATCAGGCCGAATATGAGGCCTTGATCATTGGGTTGGAGATTTTGAGAGAACTTGGAATAAATAATGTGTCGATAATGGGGGATTCGATGTTGGTTCTAAAACAACTATCCGGCGACTACAAGGTAACCAGTCAAGCATTGCTTGGCTATCATGCCTTGGCCAGCCAACTAATAGAAGGTTTTGATGATGTGAGACTCACTCACCTACCAAGGGAGCACAACTCACAGGCCAATGCAATGGCCCAATTGGCCTCTGGAGTTCAGATCTCTGAAGGGCTTTCTGAGGAGTTATTCAAAGTTGAAAAACGGTCGTTGCCCTCAGTTTTTGAAAGAGGAATACCAATGGAAGTGATGGCATTGACTGTAACTCCAGATGATTGGAGACACGACATCGTGGAGTATCTGCAATGTCCAAGTGATCCGCATTGCCGGCAGGTTCGACAAAGGGCCATAAGTTATGTGCTCAGGGATGAAGAGCTCTTTCGTATTGGCTCTGACGACTTACTCATGAAATGTCTGGGTAGAATTGATCAGATGGTGGTTATGACTGAGGTTCATGAAGGAATATGCGGAGCTCATCAAGCAGGCATCAAGATGAGATGGTTGCTAAGGAGGCATGGGTACTATTGGCCAACCATCTTGAAGGATTGCATTGATTACGCCAAAGGATGCCAAGGTTGTCAAAGGCATGGTCCGGTTCAACATGTTCCGGCCGGACCCATGAATCCTATTGTGAAGGCTTGGCATTTCAAGGGTTGGGCGATGGATGTGATTGGCCAAATCCACCCGAAATCATCTAAGGGTCACAAGTTCATTTTAGTGGCCACAGACTTCTTTACAAAATGGGTAGAGGCTGTACCACTCAAGCAAGTTACCCAAGCTGAAGTGATAGAGTTTATTGAGAAGTCTATCATCCATCGATTCGGATTACCAGAGTCTATCATGACTGACCGAGGAACGGCTTTCGTGGGAGAAGCTGTCAAAGCAGCTGCAAAAAATTGGGGAGTTAGGATGGTTCAGTCCACCCCATACAATCCTCAGTCAAATGGTCAAGCTGAGGCCAGCAACAAAGTAATAAAAGGGATTTTGGAAAAAATGATTGAGAAAAATCCTAAAGAATGGTATTCTCTCCTCTCCAATACCCTTTGGGCGTACAGGACCTCTAAAAGGTCCGGCACGGGGACGACACCATTCGCACTCACATACGGCCATGACGCCGTCTTACCTCTCGAGATTTCTGTAAAATCTTTAAGGGTGGCTCGCCATGCTGAATGGAGTGAAGATGAGTATAATCAGGCAATGGCTCAAGAGCTAGATGATCTCGACGAAGTCCGACTTGAGGCTTTGGATAAATTAAAGGCCCAAAAAGAAAAGGTGGCCAGAGCATATGATAAGAAGACTAAGGCGAAGAGCTTCGGAGTTGGAGATTTAGTATGGAAAACTATTGTCCCATTGGGAACGAGAGATCGTAGTTTTGGTAAATGGTCTCCAACATGGGAAGGACCTTTTCTTATCAACCAAGTTTTAGGAAAAGGAGCATATAGGTTGAGTTATGAGAATGGTCGTCTCCATGATTCACCCATCAATGGCCGTTTTTTGAAAAAATATTACCCTACTTCTTGGGAGATGATGGGGACGTGATCCATCTTGGTCATGTTAAGGGCGAGGAAATGTGTATGACAAATGAAAAGATTTTCCAAGAAACATTCATTACAAAATAGAGTCATCACACGATAGGCCGAACAACGGTCAAAGAGTTTATCAAATTACATAAACCAGCGAAATAAAGCATGACAATAAAACACAAGTCTAGCTAAGCATAAAACAGGCCAACTAGTGGCCTAACATAAATCTAAGCATTAGGGAAAAAGTCACGGAGGGATCTCGTGAAGTTCTCCCACGCTCGGTTCCCGTCTGCTATGATGGCTAGCAAGCTCGTCTCGTCTTCCCCGAACCACCTTGCAACTTCTGAATCCTGTTGGAGTTGAGCCTGAAGCGATCTGTGATTTCGAACATCCTCGGAAACCTGAGTGATGATGGCATTCCTCGTCTCCTCAAGTTGCTCAATGTGCCTTTGGATTTGCTCAACTTGATTCTGGAGTTGCTTAATTTTGTCACGAGATCTTTCCACCTCTCCATCAATACTCAGAACTTCTTGCTGCTTCTTTCGGCCCAACTCGACCTTCTGCATAATAACGGCATTGGCCGAAGAAACCTTATGCTTCAAGGCTCGACCTGCCTCTAGTTCCGCTTGGGCAATAGAATAGCGGACAATTTTCTTTTCTGCCTCTTCGAAGAGATGAGTGATTGTTTTAGTTGTGATCCGACCAGGAAAAAAGCCAGAAGCAGCCAAATTGTCAAGAGAAGTTTTGAGTCTAGCTCGCTCAGTCTCGTCAGCAAAAGAAGTATAATCCCGATCTAGGTAGGCTCGAACTAAAGCTTCAGCTCCAGGATCTCGTAACATCCCAAAAGTTAAAGATGAGGTAGCTAGTCGGGTTGAAGCATCATTTTTGGAAGTTGAGGCAGCCCATTGATCAAGATAGGCAAAGATATCCTCGACGGCCTGCAAAACAAATACATGTATATAAAGGTGGTTCATAAGAGTGGGAAATCATCCGAGGACAAGTAAATTGGTGTCAAGACTAACCTGAGGAGGTTGACCTTCTGTCCCCGTCTCCATGAATTTATCAGCTGGGTCTCTTCGTGGGGTTGAGATTGAATTCAAATAAGCTGGAAGTTCTATCTCAATAGCCGGTTGAACGGCTGGAGCGTTGCCAAATCCAAGCCTTGTACCCTGAATAACCGAGGATTTTGGTAAAAGGTTCAGGAGAAATTGTATCAAAAAATTACAAATTCAAGGTTACCTGAGTGGCCTCAAGATAGGCCTCAGTAGTGCAGTGTCCGAATGTTAGGGCAGCCCCGCATACACCTCCCATGTCGTCGACAGCTGCCTCATTCTGAAAGTACCACAGAATGTAAGAGTGAGGCAAAGTATAAAAAGCCCAACTGATAAAAGGAAGCTTACCTCAACTCCATGACTAGAAGTCGTAGTCAGCCCACCGAGATCGAGCTCAAGCGTGGAAGCGTGAGAATCCTATATTAAACTACAAGTTAAGGAACTTGCTAAAAAATTAAATAGGAAACACGAGGTAAGAGATGAACTCACTGGAGCAATTGAAGAGGAAACAGCTGATTGAGCAATCGCAGTCGAATGAAATTGGTTGGGTAGTTCCACCAACCTTATTGAGTCTTCAACACCCAAGCCTGTAGGATGTGGGTTCTTTCTGGTTTTTCGCGGTCGAGCGAGTGAAATATTGTCGACTGGTGGAAACTCAATATCATGGTTGGAGAGGTGCCCATCTTCCGCTGTCCCTGAAAGATATAGGAGGTATAAAAAAATAAATAAAAGGGCTAAAGTTCAACAGAAATCGGCTTACCACTGTCAGAAGAAAGTGCCCTCTTCTCGCCTTGATTGGAACTGGAGTCGGCAAGAGCTATCGACCCCATCTCTCTAGCTCTAGCTGCAAAAGATACAAAGTATCGATAAGGCTTATAGTCCAAAAAAAAAAAAAAAAAAAAAAAAAAAAAAGTGGAGTGAAGATTAAAAGTTTACCTTTCTTCCACTGGCTGTAGGAGGATGAACAGGGACAACCTCGGAAGATCCCCGCAATATCAGCTTTGAAGGGTTGCGAGAACCAGGTGGATGACATCCTCTCCCACCAGGACTTGAAGAAATCAGTAAAACCAAATTGAGGGTCCCTAGTTGGAAAGACAAAAGGTGCGGCTAACTCGCGATTATCAATCACCAAGGAAATCACCTCATCCTTTTTCTTGAAAGATACTCTCCATGAGGAGAAATGGTTGAGAGAATCAACCATGGGAGCTGGAACGCCCTGGATAAAACCTAATTGGCGGCCAACAGCGGCGGGGTAGTAGATCTCACAACCGCAATGATATTGGTTCCCTTCGCCTACCACGAGACCATAAGGAAGGTCTCAGTTGATGAGAATGCTAGCCCAAAGCTCTTGCCGTTCTTTTCTGTTCTCCAAAGTAGCTGAGGTGGCAAGATCCATGGCCAAATAGCTTGGGTAACGACGATCAAGACAGATGGAAAAATCATTAGGTGACCTCTCTGAACATTCATAGAAGAAGTCGAAGCAATCCTCGACGTGATGCTTCTGTAAAGGAAGTTGAGCTATTGGCAAGCCTAGAAGTGTGTCACTCTGGAATGTGACTTCAGATGGCCCCAATTCCGGAAAATAAATATGGAGCCATAATTGAAAAAGCCATATTGGGCCCGAAACATTGCATGACACGGGGTTAGGCGACACCATTTGGTGAAGGCCTCTATAGAGATATGCCAGGAAGATGGGACCCAAGGCCACTATTTCGCCATTTGCAAGAGTTTCGGCCAAAGATTGAACTTCTTGGGTAATGTGGCCAGACTTCGAACAAGTCAAGAACTTGCACAACCACATATGTAGAAAGGCCACATGTTCCTCATAAGATACCCCATTCCTCGGAGCTCCGGATGAGGACTTGGCAAAGCGAAAATAAGTTTCGACCCATTTGCTGAAATATTTGTTGGTCTTACTATAGGATAGCTTTGAAATAGATTTTGGAAGGTCAGCTGCTGAATAGTCCTTTCCATGTGGTCGGAGGCCGGCAATCGCGGCTAAATCAAGTAAAGTAGGAGTCATCATCCCAAACCGGAGCTTCATGCAGTTGGCGGAGCATGACCAAAAGCATAAACTTGCTATGAGGAGGGAGCGGTCACAAGGAAAAGTCCCAGTGGCGCATAAAACTAAGGTATCATAAATCCCGATTTTATGCCAGAAGGTTTTCAGCTTTGGCTCCAGAGCTTTGAACCAATCATACCAATCTCTTTTGGGATCGCCGCCCGGATTATTTTTCTTTACCTTGGACGTTGTTCCAGCAGTGGTGATGGCATTAGGAATAGGTGTTGTGTGGATTTCAGCTGCACCAAAATGGATTCAGTTGCATCCTCAACTTGTGATACTCGCAAGTGCACGAGCCGTTTGGTAGTATAGCATATGTAAGTGCGAGGTCGATCCCACGAGGATTGGTGATTGAATGATCCAATTCATTTTCCCTACACAAAACAGAAATGAAAAAGAAAGGAAATAAATAAAACAAGGAAGAAAGAAAATAACTAACTCAAGTAGATAAGTTCCCAAGTTCAATTAGATTAATGGATTGATTCTAGCTAAAGTATGATTAAGCCATGGTGTGTGGTCATAACCTTGTGTTCCTAATTCCCTAATTTGATCATTTGTTGTCTAACCTAAAATTAAGCATTAGGAACCCATTAAGCATAGAAGAACAATTTAAACAACCAAGCATGTATCTAATCCCTGTTGTCGAATGTCCATACATACTCTTCCTATTCATAGTTCAATTCGAATTAAAGCATGGTGTCTACTCTTAATTCAAACCAAGATAGCTAACATGCAAGCCTAAATGGTGATCAATCATTCAAACTAGCATATTAACTTATAAGCATAATGAATAAGAACAAAAACCATAATTGAAACTTGGAAACTTATCAAACTTGAATACTTAAGAAAGAATGTACATTACAAGAAAAATAAATTACAACTAAGAAAACATTAAAGAGAGACTAAGAGAACTTTGAGGAAGAAAGGAGAAGTTTTTGGGAAAAGTGTTTGAGGACATGGAGGCTTTTTGGAGAAGAAAGTAGAAGTAGAGAGTTGTTTGAGAAAGTGTTTGGAGAACATGGAGAATGTTTGTGAACTTGGAGACTTTGGGAACTTAGGGAGTGGAGAGAAAGGTGTTTGTGAAGTGTTTGAGACATGGAGACTTTTGGAAGAGAAGGGAAATGTGTTTGGGAAATTTGGAGAAGGGAGGAGAAGTGTTTGGAGAACTTTAGAGATGGGAGAAGTGTTTGAGAGATTTGGAGAAGAAAATTTAGTAGAATGATCTTATTACAACAATTGAGAACTACAAAGGAAACTAAGAGAATTTGAGGGAGAGAAGGGAAGGGAGCTCTAGAGAAGTGTTTGAGAGCTCCCCCCCTTGGGGTGTGTTTACAAGCTTGGGAAACCTCACTATATATAGGCCTAAGGAAGCTGAAAATCTGAATTAAGTATGGCTAATGCATACAACACTTGTTTTATAAAATCTGAAATGGTTGATGCACTTCACTAATAAATCCCACCAGCAGCCCTAGCTCATCTTCATGTCACCATGACCAAGCTTCCAACCAGAAATAATAGCTCATCCTGAGGTCAGCATGACCAGCAACTTCAAGGGCTTACGAATTGGGCTTCCCTTAAGCAAATTAAGACTTTAAGCACTCAAACTTGAAGTTCAGAATGTCTTCTTTCCAGCCATATATCATTTGGGCCAATCCAAGGTCGGAGGAGGAAGTTAAGGCCAAAACAAATTGCTAACTCATTTTGCGCGCTGATAAAATCCATCCTGAGCATGGCTCTGTGTTTGCTAGGTAACAGACTCCATATTTATCCAATGGGGCTGAATTTTGGATATGTTATATTACACACCCATTGGAACAACTTTCATGAAGAATGTGGCCTCATCCGAGCTATGTAGGTTGCTGAAACAAAGCTTGGAATATGACCTACGAAACTGGGCTGGCAGGGGACTGTAGCCAAAATTGAGTTTGTCTTTAAGCTCTTCATCCATTCATCCAAATTAGGCCCTAACATGCATGGATTGCATCATTTACTATCCAAAGCCCTCATTATTACCTAAAGCTCAATGAACTGAAAGATAAACACAAAAAGGATTAAAAGCACAAGTTTAACTCAAAAACATAACCAAATCATAAGCTAGAAGGGTACAAAATGATATGTAAATATGCACCGATCAAATACCCTCAAACCTAGATTTTGCTAGTCCTCGAGCAAAACAAAAGGAAAACAAAGATAAAAACAAACAAGAAGTTAACTAGACCACTTTCGTAGGTAACTCGATTGCATTGAGCATATGCAACAAGCCTTTAAACCTCTAGGCATCCCTTTGTGTCTCCTGAGGGTTTAACAGATACGATACCCACAAACGTTTTACTGACTCTGTAAAACAAGGTAATTAGAAAACTTAAAAGATTGTTAGTCTTTAAGCAAAATAAAAAACAAAAAAAAAAAAAAAAAAAATTACATTAACAAAAACAAAACAAAACAAAAAAATTACAAAAATAAAAAGAACTCAAAACAATCTTTCCGAACATTTTCTGAAGAGAAATGACTCATGCACATGACTCAAAAGTTTTAACAATAAAAGCTCAATTTTAAACATTATTCACAAAGCGGCAAAGTTCAAAACATAATATGCTCAAAGTGTGGTAGTGTGATAGCCAAATGCAACAAATTCCCCAATCTTAGTTTTCACACAATTTCAAAAATCATACAAAGCACAAGTTCAACTTCAAATCTCACCAAAATTGTCCTCTCACAAATGAATCACTCGGAAGAGGGCTATAATGCAACACTCAGTTATAAACATGAGATTAGAGTTAAACCATAAAGACTTAACTCGAAATAGAAAGATGAAGAACTTGCATTAAAATGATCTCAAGAAAGATGCCAAACACTTAAAAGTAGAAAAATGAATGCAATTCAACCACATGACATTTAAGATCAATTTAGGTCTTTAACATAGGTTGTAATGGGGCCAAGGGTGTAAGGTGAGTAAGAAATGAAAGGTATGGATAAAACAAAGTCCAAGGAACTCAAAATATAAGAGCATAAAACAATTGTTTACAAGACTTCGAATCATCACAATGAGAATTTATTTTTCTTTTACATGATCAAAACTCCTTATACCTTCATTTACATTGATTCACTCCTTTCCTGAACAACCACCAATTTATTTTGAAGGCCCAAAAATGAAACCCAAAAATGAAATTTCATTCAACCACCACTTAATTACAACTTTTCTCTTTTCTTTCACCAATTGTGTGATTTTTTTTTTTTTCTTTTTCGAAATGTAACACCCATTCCCTATGAGTTCCTTAGAAAGGTAAATATTTGTTTTTCAGGCTAAGGCGAGGAAATAAAATTGGTAAATGAAAGAAAAGGTTTACATGTAGGCTTAAAATGGTTAACAATGGAAAATCATGCTTAAGCATGCATAAGGTTAGCTTGAAAGGCACAAACGATCCAAAGAGGGCCTTAATATCATTTCTTAAATGTCATGAAATCGAATTGCAAAAGAATGAATGACTTTTAAGTATTCAACCAAATCAATGAATAATGAGATCAAACAACAACTTTGATGACAAGAAAATAAGAGTATGTGTATAACACTCATGAAATGAAGCACAAGGCTCAAAAGCTCACATTTATGGTTATATAAGTCTAATTTATGCTTAATACAATTCTTTGGGTCATGCAAATCCTTTAATTGGAGAATTATGAAACAAATGGCAAGTGCAAAGAAGGTTTCGAACATATCATGCTAGAACGATGCCAAATTAATCAATTAATTAATTAATTTTTTTTTTACAATAAAAATTTACAAGGAAAAAAAAAATAAATAAATAAAATTCAATTTTCATTTAAGTCATGCAAACATTTATCACAATCTCATCAAATGTGTTCGGAAAGTGAATAAAATCAAAATCAAAATCAAAATAAAAGCAAGACTTAACAAAACAAAAAAAAAAAAAAAAAAAACAAATAAATAAAAAAATTAAATTAAATTAAGGAAAAACCAATTTTACATGCTAAACTCCAATACCCCCAAACCTAGAAATGAACATTGTCCTCAATGTTTAAAAATTAGCCACAAACAATGTCATAACAACAAATGAAAGGTATTAAAGCAAATAAAAAAAAATCACCAAATCACAAAAGAAAACAAAAACAAAATAATTATAAAATAAAAAATACAACACAAACAAACAAACAAACAAAAAAATGAAACAGTAAACCCTAATCACACAATTCCGAAACCCAAAAAATTTTTGAAGCCCAAACGTTTGTTATTATTATTATTATTATTATTTTAAATAAAATGAAACTTGAATTGGGAGAGCAAAGGCGGGATTTCTGAAAAGAAAGTGTGTAGTCCCTGATGCCTTGGTTCCTGGGAAGTCACGGGTGAAAGGGGTGAGGGACGTGTCGCCGCGCAGAAGCAGCTGTCACATCCCCCAAGCCAGAATTATTGGCTTCTTGGGTGAAGCGGGACGACTTTTTCACTAGAAGGTGGTGAAAGGTGAAAATGCAATTAAGGGGGGTTGGGAAACGGGTGCGACGACATATAGAGATAAGCCGTAAGGGCCGCACAGAACTCAGAACCGCAACGGCTAGGGTTTAGCAAACTAAGTCTATAAAAGGTAAAAAGAAAGGGTAAAAAAAACACAAACTCAGAAACACACAAAAGAGAAAAGAAAGAAAGAAGAAAAGAGAGTGAGAAATCAAATGGCCTCTAACTACCCATTTTCGTTGGATCTCAACCTAGCTCCACCGACTCAGACACGAGGCCAAGCAGCGGCACCAGTATGGATGCCCTACTTTGCTTCCGCACGGGGGCCTGTGACAGTAACTGACTCAATACTCCTGGACAACGATGTTGCCATTGGAGTGGCTAGAAATTTAGTGACCCCTAAAGATATACGTGTTCTGGGGACAAGGGATGACAACCGGGTCGTGAGCGATGCCCTAGCACTGAGCGTGCAGAGTACGGCAACAGTCGCAAGTTTGGGTCATCGCCTACTTGCGAAGTCCCATGAGGTAGAGGTGCTGAAAGGTCAGTTGGCGGCGGAACGAAGTATGGTTGAGGAGTGTCAGACTGCTATAAAAAGCTTGAAAAGGGAGAGGTCAAGGATAGTGGAGGTGAATCGACACCAGCTAGAAGTATTGCGGGACGAGAATAGAAACCTATCAAAGATGGTAGAGTTGTACTCTCGCGACATGCGAAAACAGCTGGAAGACCTAGACCGACCGGGTAAACGCAAACAAGCAGATCGCGAGAGTAGTTACGCTCAAGCTAAGATTGCGATCTTTGGGAGCTCAAGTGATGAGCCCCAAGAAGCTGTGCGTGAAGCCCCGGAAGAGGACAGCCAGAGGGCCAAACTCAAAGCTCCAATGGTCGAGACACCAAGCACCGAGAAGAAATGATTTCCTACTGCATTATTGTTGTTTTTATTTTATTTTGTTGCTTTTGTATTTTCGTTATTTTATTTCGGAAATAAAAGAGTAAGGTTGCAGAAAGAAAAAGAAAAAGAAAAAGAAAACAAAGACGGCAAACGGAAAAGAAAACACATTTCCCTAACTAAAATAAGATAAAGATGATAGCCGAAAGGGAAAAGCAAAAACACAAAGCTCTAGAAAATGAAAGTAACGGGCAAAAACATTAAACACCAGAAAACACGGAAAAAAGAAAAGTAAAGTAAAAGTAAAGGTGCTCCCCCTTGAAGCGATTAGGTCGAGCATGCCCGGGAAATCCGAAATGGTGTTGGCTCTCTCTCATCAGCATATGTCTATTTAAACCACACCTCTGCAAGCGGATGATACCCAGCATTTCTTCCTGCAACTCAAGGAAAAACATCAAAAAATCCAGAAACAGAAAAAAAAAAATGGCATCCTCATGCACTCACCTTGATGATCTCAACCTTGAGCTCTCACTTGCACCACCGAATGCCCAGACAAGGGCTCCTCCAACTCCTGTCTTCCCAAACTCCACATATCATCACGGCACGGCCTCAAACTTTGCTGAGGCAATACCGAACTTTTCTGAGGCACTGTCGAATAGAGCAGTGCTGCTAGGAGGCATGATTAGCAGCAAGCTCACTCCGACAGATCATCTGCATGTGGCACAGAGGTCTGATAAGGCAGCGGTAGAGGAGTCCCACAATTTAACTGTGCTCCACGCGGTCTCCGCTACCAATTTGGGCATGCGATTACTGGCGAGGACAAGGGAGTGTGCCGCGATGAGCGAGGAAATAGCTTCCTTGAAGGCTATGGTGGCGGACTTGCAGAAGCGGCTCTACTGTGCCAATCAGCACGTGGAAGCACTGCAGAGAAAAAATGAGGACCATGTGGAGCTGCTGCAGATTCTACAAGTGCGAGAAAATAGAGGCAAGCCATGATGATGATGGAGATGAAGAAGATGAAGAAGATGATGAAGAAAATGATGATGATGTTGTTTTTTTTTTTTGTTTTTTTTTATTTTTTATTTTTTATTTTTTTTGTTTTTTATTTTTGTTTTTTTTTTTGTTTTTATGCAATGTTTGAAATAAAAATGTGTTTTAACACTCAGAAATAAACTAACTAACCATACCACGTAAATAAATAAATAAACTAACATAACAAAAAAAACAGAAACAAAACAAAAACAAAGACTCAACAGAAAAGAAAACAAAGAAAATAAAATAATAATAAAAACTTAATTTAAAAACACACGAATATACAAGCAACTCACGGATGACCAGTTAAGGGCCTCAGAAAACACAGCCAGGGGATCCGGGAAGGTTGGAGGGGTCACAATGGTCCCGCTTAAAACCCAAACTTCTTAGACACCGAAGGTGTCGCCTAAAGAACTCCTAGACACTGTATTGACGGAAGTGCTCACTGGAGTTACCATAAGTCAGCTCATATGAAAAATCTTTTTAAATTTTTAAATTTTTTATTTTTTTTAAATTTTTATAAAAAAAGAAACAGAAATTTAAAATAATAACAAGTAAAGAGAAAGGATTGAAATGCTCCCCCTTGAAGCGATTAGGTCGAGCGTCATGCATTTGGAGGTCGCGACTTCTCCCACTACTCCACACTTCCTATCTTTGAAGTTGCCATCTCTCTCCATTTTTATTAAGCTGTCATAAATTGCTAAAACAAACACACAAACTTGAAATGGAATTAAAATGATTAGGAAATAAAAACTAAAATGAAAAGGAAAATCAACACACATCCAATTCCATGCTTCAAAGCAACAAGCACCAATGGGTTGTGTAAGCTGGGACTTAAACCCAGTTCTCTTGCTTGTTGGGCAATTGTCCTTTTCTGTTGGACTACAAACACAACTGGTCCATTAACGTTATTAACTTTAAAACAAGAAATTGTTTAGAAAAACATGAAAATGAAAAATAAAAATAAATAAATAAATAAATAAAGTAGGGAAAAGAAATAGAACCAAACTATGCTGCCAATCCCCGGCAACGGCGCCAAAAACTTGTTGTGTGGATTTCAGCTGCACCAAAATGGATTCAGTTGCATCCTCAACTTGTGATACTCGCAAGTGCACGAGCCGTTTGGTAGTATAGCATATGTAAGTGCGAGGTCGATCCCACGAGGATTGGTGATTGAATGATCCAATTCATTTTCCCTACACAAAACAGAAATGAAAAAGAAAGGAAATAAATAAAACAAGGAAGAAAGAAAATAACTAACTCAAGTAGATAAGTTCCCAAGTTCAATTAGATTAATGGATTGATTCTAGCTAAAGTATGATTAAGCCATGGTGTGTGGTCATAACCTTGTGTTCCTAATTCCCTAATTTGATCATTTGTTGTCTAACCTAAAATTAAGCATTAGGAACCCATTAAGCATAGAAGAACAATTTAAACAACCAAGCATGTATCTAATCCCTGTTGTCGAATGTCCATACATACTCTTCCTATTCATAGTTCAATTCGAATTAAAGCATGGTGTCTACTCTTAATTCAAACCAAGATAGCTAACATGCAAGCCTAAATGGTGATCAATCATTCAAACTAGCATATTAACTTATAAGCATAATGAATAAGAACAAAAACCATAATTGAAACTTGGAAACTTATCAAACTTGAATACTTAAGAAAGAATGTACATTACAAGAAAAATAAATTACAACTAAGAAAACATTAAAGAGAGACTAAGAGAACTTTGAGGAAGAAAGGAGAAGTGTTTGGGAAAAGTGTTTGAGGACATGGAGGCTTTTTGGAGAAGAAAGTAGAAGTAGAGAGTTGTTTGAGAAAGTGTTTGGAGAACATGGAGAATGTTTGTGAACTTGGAGACTTTGGGAACTTAGGGAGTGGAGAGAAAGGTGTTTGTGAAGTGTTTGAGACATGGAGACTTTTGGAAGAGAAGGGAAATGTGTTTGGGAAATTTGGAGAAGGGAGGAGAAGTGTTTGGAGAACTTTAGAGATGGGAGAAGTGTTTGAGAGATTTGGAGAAGAAAATTTAGTAGAATGATCTTATTACAACAATTGAGAACTACAAAGGAAACTAAGAGAATTTGAGGGAGAGAAGGGAAGGGAGCTCTAGAGAAGTGTTTGAGAGCTCCCCCCCTTGGGGTGTGTTTACAAGCTTGGGAAACCTCACTATATATAGGCCTAAGGAAGCTGAAAATCTGAATTAAGTATGGCTAATGCATACAACACTTGTTTTATAAAATCTGAAATGGTTGATGCACTTCACTAATAAATCCCACCAGCAGCCCTAGCTCATCTTCATGTCACCATGACCAAGCTTCCAACCAGAAATAATAGCTCATCCTGAGGTCAGCATGACCAGCAACTTCAAGGGCTTACGAATTGGGCTTCCCTTAAGCAAATTAAGACTTTAAGCACTCAAACTTGAAGTTCAGAATGTCTTCTTTCCAGCCATATATCATTTGGGCCAATCCAAGGTCGGAGGAGGAAGTTAAGGCCAAAACAAATTGCTAACTCATTTTGCGCGCTGATAAAATCCATCCTGAGCATGGCTCTGTGTTTGCTAGGTAACAGACTCCATATTTATCCAATGGGGCTGAATTTTGGATATGTTATATTACACACCCATTGGAACAACTTTCATGAAGAATGTGGCCTCATCCGAGCTATGTAGGTTGCTGAAACAAAGCTTGCAATATGACCTACGAAACTGGGCTGGCAGGGGACTGTAGCCAAAATTGAGTTTGTCTTTAAGCTCTTCATCCATTCATCCAAATTAGGCCCTAACATGCATGGATTGCATCATTTACTATCCAAAGCCCTCATTATTACCTAAAGCTCAATGAACTGAAAGATAAACACAAAAAGGATTAAAAGCACAAGTTTAACTCAAAAACATAACCAAATCATAAGCTAGAAGGGTACAAAATGATATGTAAATATGCACCGATCAATAGGCACATTTGGCCAACCTTTGATAGGTCGAATTTTCTCCCAAGTCTTCGACCATTCAAATTTCATTTTATAGGGTGGCTGGTCGTCATGTTGTTCAGCCCAAATCACCACCACATCATCCGGCGGTTGAAGTAAGTAAAGAGGGCCCAAAACAAATAAGTTTCCCTGGTGTCGGACGGCAAATGATTCCTTGGGTTGGTTTTGACTTTCATCCATGGCTTTCTTCAATTTGGCCAAATGAGATGTGACTGGGTCTGGCGCCATAATCCTCCTACAAACATCAAGATCAGAAAGCATATAATGGCAAACGCGAAGACTGCTAAGAACACTAGAATTATTCGGGCTTTCAGAAGTCTTGACTGGGAATTAAATGTTTGAAGGCAAACTGGTATGTATAGTACCTTGGGTTTCCTAAAGTTAGGAGCTAATGAGTTCCTTCAAGATTGATGGGTAGTGCCTCCCTAGAATCTAACTCAATCCAAGATAAAATATGCCAGAGATTGGCATAAATCCAAGAAGACCAACATCTAATTCCTGACTTTCGATTCCTTTCCCCTTTTGTCAACTAAAGGCTAAGAAATCGAGGGGGCAATGTTTGAGTGTGGTTGAAAATTCACAGCAATTGATTACAGCCCATAAGAATGCTTTCAACAATATAAATGCATCTATTTGATTGTTGTACAACGAATATGAATAAATACATCTTGGTGCTCCTTTCAATAATATATAATTGAGCCTCAACAATATGGTGCACCAATATATTTATTCATATCTATTCATGCAGAAGGCATATTAGATCAAGTTGCATCTGATAAAATGGATTGTTAGCCTCAACTAATGCATTTATATAAATGCACTCAATGGATTGCCTTTATATCCAAAAATATCCCAGTACATGATGTCAATGGCGTGGGAACTTGCTGAAAACAACTCAAATATATGTGAAAAAAAAAATGCATTAAAATCTGAAAATAATTCAAAAGCCATCAATTGGCTTGTTGTCATCAGTCTAAATTTAAATAGGATAAAGAGTTTGGCATACCTGTTGATGGACTAACTGGCTATGGAGGAGCTTACAACTATAGGGGAGGTTGGAGCTGGAGTTGAGCAGATGAAGTGATGAAAGTGGCGTAGGAATTCTTTGCAAAAGGGAAGAGAAAAGATGAAGGGTTGCAACTTTTCAATATAAAACTATGTGTTGGTGGGAGAAAGTGACGGGAACTTTAGCTTTTGCATGATTACAATCACTTTATATACATATATATATATATATATATATATATATGAAAGTGGCGCAGGAATTTTCTGAAGATGACTCAGAGGCCACCAATTGGCCTATTGCTTTTTGTTTAAGTTATATATATGTCATGATTGGTATTATTAGACCCACCCACCAATTATTTGGCAAAAATCCTCGGATTACATAAAAAATCCTCCGCCTACGCCAAAAATCCTCGGATTACATAAAAATCCTCCGCTGAGCCAAGAATCCTCGGATTACATAAAAATCCTCCGCTGAGCCAAAAATCCTCCGCTGAGCCAAAAATCCTCGGATTACATAAAAATCCTCCGTTGAGCCAAAAATCCTCGGATTGCATAAAAAATCCTCGGTTGTGAGAAATGTTCCTCAATGTAAAAATGTCAGAGTAGCCTGAACTCAAGAAGTATGCTTTGGAGTTCCAGCAGTTGTTTTCCTACAAGCGGCGGAGTTTAAAGATAGGAGAACATTAACATTGAGAGAAATAAATTGTCGGGCAGTTCGCGCGTAGAGTTCCGGAAGGCATTAACATTGGGAGGATTATCAAGACATTGGGGGCAGTTCACGCCTAGAGCTCCGGAAGGCATTAATTCTAGGAAGATTTTCAAGACAGAGTTGGTTGAGGCCATTTATCAACCAAATCCATGAACTGATGGAAGCTCTATAAATTGATCGTCAGAAGAAGAGAAGAGGACCGCCAACTGAATACACAAAATCTATCTCTTTATCCTGTACTTTTCAATTCATAGTCTAGGATTTTATCTTTCAAGCTCTTCAGATTATCAAAGTTCTTCGTTTTCCTAGTGTAAGCTTACTTTCTTGCAATTCAATTTCAATTGTCTTTACATTCGAATTTAATTCAAGTCTTTATCACTTTAATATATTTTCCTCGCACTTACATTTCTCGCACTTAGATTTCTGTCATTTCATTTATTGCATTTACATTCGCTGCACTTATCACAAAAATCCTAAAAATAGCTCAATCATCCTTGACCTCAAGGAAGAAAAAGAACCAAGGCCAAGAGGAGGTTCCTTGCTTGGTCGATCAATTGTTTGATTAAAAGTCAGAAGCGCAAACACACTCACACAATCTTTCCATCCAAGCCATCAAGTGGTTTGGTGGTGGCACGCCTACGCATCTCAAGAGAAGAAGGACCAAAAACTCCTTCCATTGGCCTATCCGGCCGAAAAGAGGGAAACAATAATTAAACAACAGATCAGCTAAGTTCATACGAAGACCAAGTAGAACCCAAACCCAAATCAGCGAGGATATCCCTATAAAAAGAAATAGAAAATCAATGTGGAGAAGAAGGGAAATGACGTATTGCATATACAGAGTCACAAATAGCAATTGATGAAAGCATCAGATGAAGGCACGGGGAAGAGAAGGTGTTGTGGTGGAAGAAAGAAACAGAGGTTAGTAGATTGGAGGAGTAAGCGCGGGAAATTTTGGCTCTTACCAAAAAACTGAAAAGGTCTGATAGAAATAGAAGTTCTCAATGATGTTTTAAATCTACAGCGTACAAGGAATCTAACGGTAACAAATAGAAGTCCGCATCCACTCCGCACACTTGCAGTTCGCAATAGAGAAAGCCCCCTTTTATTTGTAACAACAACAGCGACTATTGGGAAAAAGAGAAACACACGTTGGGAAGATATATGAGATATATTGTACAACAACAACTATTGGGAAGATTATTGATGAGAGATCATACATATATGAAAGTGTAGTAGAAAAAGAGGAGATTTTTTACCTCCACTTGACAAGTACACACGTTCAAAGACTGGAAAGTGTAGAGCACTTTTTGAGTTTACATAAGATTTGTCTGGGCCTTTTGTATTTATACTTACCACTTTAAATTCTAACGAATTGACCAACTCATTAATTCCTTCAAAATAAATGACTTTTTGAAGACACCTAAACTTTGTTTGACTTCTAAAATATTATAATTGGATACACCTAGATTTCGATATATTTTTTAAAGTCAATTGAAATCTGAATTGAAAACATCTAGATTTTTAAACTCATTTAAAATCTTAATTGAATCCACTCAGCCCTTAATCCACCACCATATTATTGTATGTTTTCCCAATTTCTCTTCAAGCTATCTATTATTTTCAGTTTCTCTCATCCCTCTTTTCTCACATTATAATCCTAAGAATCGATCTCTCACTGAAAAGCTCTCAATTTTTGACCAAGAGAATAAGAACATGAGAATTTAGAAAGGTAATCAGATTTATGAATTTCTCTTTATATTTTTTCCTATTCAGCAAATTATTTTTTCCCAACCCTAAACCGTATTTGTTGGTCTATGCTGAGCTTTGTTCTTGCTTTTTGTTGTTGGGCTTGACTTGTGAACTTATTGTCAAAGAATAGGTTATTTTATTGAATGTTATAAACTATGTATGGACTTAAATATGATTCATTTACTTTTGCTTTGTTAGACTGAAATTATTATGTTTAAACCAAAAAGAATGAAAGAGTCACTTCATATATAGGAGTTGAAGGAAAAAACCTAACTGCCGGCCCCATAAGTTCACAGTGGACGACCAATTATGTACGATAAGCTATACTAGCAAAAGCAATTATTTGCCACCAAGTTTGATGATGGTGTGCAGCTGAAGTGTGACAATGTGTCTATCTCCCATTCCTTAGCCATTTTGCTAAAAGGAATTAGCCTTTTAGTTGGAGTGGGGAATCGTAAGAGCATGTCCACCCATTTTGCCCGGGCTTCTTCTCTCGCGCTGGAGGCGTGCTGGGCTTGACTGGGGGGCCTCCTACCCGGTTTGATGCTAACGCTGGACATGCTCTAAATCCTTCATTCTCTTTATTGTGAGGGGAACGCAAGTATTATTTTAATATATATATTATCCTAGGTTGTCGATTGCAAAGCCCAATATATATTGCTTTTCAAAATTTTGGGAGAGCATACCTCCGCCACTCGGATCACCGCCAAAAACTTGTTGGTAATTTTTAACAACAATATTAAAACCTTGCAAGTGCACAAATCAAATGATAGTATAGTAAGCAAGCAAGGGTCATTCCCACAGAGATTGTAATCTAAAGAGATGTTTATCAATGTCACACAAAGAAAACTAGAACACAATTAAACACGAAAATAAAATAAAGATTGAAATCACAAGGACTTCCACACACACGCCAACACCAAGGGGGTTTTGATTTGATTTTGTAAATAAAAGAAAACAAAACAGAATTTAAATTAGAGTTTAAGAGAAATTAGTTTAAAATCAATCAAGAACAATAGCTAGGACTCACTATCCACCTCCAAACAATCAATCAATCCATAAACAACAATAGATAATCAATTTCTAGCAAGCATATGATGACGACACTCACAACAAGATCATGGCATTTGACTCGAGTTGTATGATTCTCTCTTAAGTGTATGTAAAGTGTATGGCATTTACATCAATACGTGTATTCTTAATTGAAATCCAGTATGGCATTTACTCAAATTAACAATCAAGAATCCATTAAGATCAAAGAGAATATGAGTGTCACAAAAACCCTAAAACATGGCATTTGTTATTAGGAATTCAAGAATCGATTTCCCATAACTAGTTCTTAACCCAATTATTCGTTGCCAACAAGAACACATTCAATATGGCAATTGACCTATGTTCTACAACAATGTAATTCCGATACATGCTTCAAAGTTAGCTACTCAAAGAAACAAAATATCAGAATTCACATAACATCGAGAAACCGAAATCATCCCGCTTGTAGAAACTGAAAAATCCATTCAAACTTGTTTATAGAATTGAAATCATGTTTAGGGCTTCAAGATTAAGCCCTAACTAACAAGAAATTAGTTACTCATGTTCTGGGATGAACTCAAAAATAAATACATAAGAACTGAAAATTAAAAGAAGAAAGGAAAAGAAAGAACTCGCTGGCAGCTTTTTCCTCTTGCGCGGTTGATCTCCTTCGGACGTGAATCCTCTGGAATCAGTTTTGAAGCCTTGTAATTGATAATGTCAGCGTACCAAGGGTCCTTGGCTTCGAAGGTGAAGAGTTGCTCATCGGGGAAACTTTCACGTAGAGGAAGCACGTCCTCTTCTTCATTGGATCCGTGCACCAGCCTACTCAAATGGTCAGCCACCACGTTTTCACTCCCTTTCTTGTCTCTAATCACCAAATCAAATTCTTGAAGCAAGAGAGTCCACCTAATCAGTCGCGGCTTGGCGTCCTTCTTGTGGAGGAGGTACCTAAGTGCTGCATGATCAGAGAATACAATTACCTTAGTGCCAATAAGATATGATCTAAATTTCTCTAAAGCAAAAATAACAGCAAGCAACTCCTTTTCCGTAGTTGAATAATTCAACTGAGCATCATTCAAAGTCCGGGAAGCATAATAGATGGCATGTGGTACGTTGTGCACTCTTTGTCCAAGCACGGCCCCCACTGCATAATCCGAGGCGTCACACATCAACTCAAAGGGAAAATTCCAATCTAGAGGCTGCATGATAGGGGCAGATGTCAAAAGCTCCTTAAGCTTGTTAAATGCAGCCAAGCACTCTTCATTAAACTCGAATTCCACATCTTTGCCAAGCAACCGACATAGGGGCCTTGATATCTTTGAAAAGTCCTTGATGAAACGCCTATAGAACCCTGCATGTCCTAGGAATGACCTAATCTCCTTCACGGTTTTGGGGGGCTGCAAGCTTCTCACAATGTCGATTTTTGCCTTGTCCACTTCAATTCCCCTACAAGAGATAATGTGACCCAAGACAATACCCTGCTGTACCATGAAGTGGCACTTCTCCCAGTTGAGCACTAAATTGCATTCCTGACACCTTTTCAACACTAAAGAAAGGTTGTGAAGACAAATATCAAATGAATCACCAAAAACAGAAAAATCATCCATAAATACCTCGATTATCTCCTCCACCATATCAGAAAAATGACTATGACCTGCAAGACGCTCAAGCATTTGATCAATAAATGGTAACGGAAAGTGATCCTTACGTGTCGTGGTATTGAGCTTTCTATAATCTATGCATACTCTCCAACCCGTTTGAATTCTTTGAGGCACCAACTCATTGTCTTCATTCTTCACAACGGTAATTCCGGATTTCTTGGGAACAACTTGGACGGGACTCACCCACTTGCTATCCGAAATGGGGTATATAATTCCCACGTCCAAAAGCTTCAAAACTTCCTTCTTAACAACTTCTTTCATCACCGGATTCAGCCTCCTTTGGGCTTCCCTTGTAGGTTTAGATTCTCCTTCCAAAAGGATCCTATGCATGCACTTTGTAGGGCTTATACCTTTGATGTCTGCAATGGTCCAACCTAGGGCAGTCTTGTGCTCCCTTAGAACTCTAATTAGTTTGTCTTCTTCAGATGCACTCAAATTAGAAGCAATGATTACAGGCAGCGTCTTTTCATCACCTAAATATGCATATTTCAAGTTCTCTGGAAGGGGTTTTAGCAGACTATTATCTACTCCAGATTATTATCTACTCCAGATTTGGATTTTAGAATAGGGAGCTCAGGAGTTGGAGAAGAAATGAAGAACACAGAGAGATTTCAAAATGAGCAGATGAAAAATTGGTAGAAAAATGTGAGTCTGTAATCTCACTTTTTAATTCCACACTCAAACACGCACACTACATGCTTGATATAGAAACAGTTAGGAATAAGAACATTCCTCTCTTACATCAGCTCAATCTAACCATTCAAACCTCTACCCTATGAGATAAGAGACACATGGCAAATACAAACACTCATACCTCAGCTTAAGATCCTAGCCATCCATTGAACTATGATTTAATGGTTCATATTTAAACACTCAGCTAGCATACTTACAGAACCTAAACAGAACATTTCAGCTAATTACACTTATATTTCAACAGTTGCCGCTAGCACTTCTTCTGTTCCTCCTCAACTGCCACATTGTCTCTTCAGCATCCACCATCAAGACCCTGCCGGGCTTTTCCGGCGAATCCCGTTCGAACTTGAAACCGGGTTCGTACTTTTTAAACTGAAATATAAAATTATAGGCTTAGTCAGTTGTATACAATCTCGTATATACAATTTTATACATTATCATGTTGGTTCCAGCATGAATATTATTATATCAGTTCATACGTACAACACATCGATGAGAATAAAAGCTATGGGGTTTAATGATATGAAGGTACCTAGGGGTGGGCGATTCAGATGATGTGCAGCTCTTTTATTACTTCGTGGAGTCGGAGAGAAATCCCAAGGAAGATCCTCTAGTGCTTTGGCTCACCGGAGGTCCTGGCTGCTCTTCTTTTTCTGGGCTTGTATATCAAATTGGTACATGATCATAAGCTCACTTCTTAACCTTGTCCTCTACTTTTGCTGATGGATTGAGTTCTTTCTTTTTTGGAAGGTCCATTGGTATTTAACTACGCAAATTCTAGTGGGAACCAACCAACATTTGTGTTAAATCCATACTCATGGACAAAGGTATGTATGCGTATAGTTAGTGCCAAAACTTTGTGATTTGCTAATAATTATTTTACCCACCCTAAGGCACTGAAACTTTTTCAGCTCGCGAATATAATATTTTTGGATCAACCTGTTGGTACTGGATTCTCATATGCAAAAAGTTCTCAAGGATACATGACAGGTGATGCATTATCAGCAGCGCAAACTGATGAATTTCTAAGGAAGGTGAAATAATGGATTAATTAAGTTACACTAATGGATTGAAAATTATGTATAAATCTCATTAATTAATTTACTATTTAATTTACTATATATATACAGTGGATTACAGGTCACCCTCAATTTCTGAAAAATCCACTGTACATTGGTGGTGATTCATATTCAGGCAAGACCGTTCCCATCAT
Source organism: Prunus avium (assembly GCF_965620075.1). NCBI lineage: Eukaryota > Viridiplantae > Streptophyta > Magnoliopsida > Rosales > Rosaceae > Prunus > Prunus avium. Next base: position 30,858,385 of record NC_142291.1, read on the forward strand.
TACTCAAGAAATATCCAACGGTAAACTTTTGTTGTGGATGAAGACGTTTTCACATAATGTTACTGCCTTTTTATTTATTTATTATGAACAAGTCTTCTTATATCTAAACTGTTGTAGGAAATGAGGTTGGGCTTGAACCACCAATGAATCTCAAAGTACGTAAGAATTCAATCTGACTTGAGATGCTTGTTTTTCATTTTTTCTTTTTACTTTTTCTGGATCAAAAACTGATATTCTAAACTAAAAGGAAGGGGTTTTCTCTCACACACAACTAAAATGTCATGGGGGTTCAGACATGAGGTCAGTCTTCAAGTCAAAAATTGGTTTAAAGACGCTTTTAATCATTTGCTCGTAGACTCTTTGTTTGTATATGTTGTGGTCTTCTTCATATACCCCCTCCTTATCTTATCTGTCTCCGCATGTTACACGTGAAGAGAGAGAGAGAGAGTGAGGGGCAGAACAATGTAGAAGGCTGCCAGGCTTAGCTGGCCGAAAATCCCAATATTTTCTTCATGCATCAGCCGTTCTTTTCGAGCTTTCTAGCTTTCTAGCCTAGCCCACTCCAGCCCATGAGGACAAATTTGTTTTAGCCCAAGGTAACCCAGACTTAAAAGCTTCACTGGTGCACATTCTGAATAAGGATGGTTTACCCAGCCCTCACCCCTAGTTTGCATAGAGGCATTTTGCAGGTGGCGACGTTTAGAGCAGCTCTGCCACGTCGGTGTTATGGCTACTTGCAGCTTGCATTTAGTTTGTTTTTGCTCGTCCTGTCTGTCTGGGACTTTTTTCCTTGTTTGGTTTCGTTTTGGTGGCTGCGTTTTGGCCTGTTAATGAAATCCTCCCTTTTGACCCAGAAAAAAAAAAGCTGGTCCAATCACTGAAAATGCAAATAATGCTAGGGGATATAAACCGGTGACATGCAACTTTTTATCCTTGTTTAAGCTTTGGGTTGTTGTCGTTGATTTCCACTCATCTGATTTAGCTTGGGATTAATGCTTTTCTTTGACCATCATAGTTCTTTGACAATTTGAAACCCCCAAGTCGAAAACCCAATTAATTTAGAAGGGAAAAAAATCCATGAAACTAATCAAAAGAATCAACTATGCTTCACTATCTCGCCGCCCACGGCCCGTCTTCTTTCTTTTCACTTCAATTGTTTCATTTGTGTAGAACATCAACAATTTAGAAAAAATGCCGCAAATTTTAGGCTTAAATTCATTTCTTAATGTATACTTTCAGCTTTGAATTTAGACTCAAACTTGTAAAGGTTGGTTTTAGAGTCGAACTCATCTCCTGCTCCTAAATGCCCCTCAAGTGACTCTAAAACCGACATTTGTGTATCATACGATTATGAGTCAGTTTTAGAGTAAAATCCGTCTCCTCTCGAAAAATTACTATAACAGTAGAACTTAAAAAACAAGGGTCATTTTTCTTTTGACTTATTGAACTAGGTGATTTGAAAATAACCCCGAGAGGATATATGTGAAGCATATGTTTCTTCAATCTATATAGTAGACAATAGAAATATAAGGGGCTTTGTAGCTCAAGAAGTTAAGAGCACTTATCTATGCATTCAATGTCTCAAATTCGATTCCCCCTCTCCAATATCGCTTGTATATAATGTTTTTATATATAAAAAAAAGTATACAATATCGCTTGGGTATATGACTATTTCACTTTAAAGTTTAACTTCAATTCCTCATTTTTATTTATTTATTTCAATTTAGATTTAAAATTCTTGATTACGTTTTTCATTGATAACTAAATGCTCTTTTGTATTGAACACAGGGTTACATATTAGGCAATCCATTTACAGATCCAACATATGACGTGAATTCACGAATTAAATTTGCTCACAATATGGCCCTTATATCTGATGAACTCTATGAGGTAATAAATATTCTCAACTATATTTTCCTTTTTCTGCTTATAATTTTTTAAATACGAGACTTGAACTCTTTTTTCTCTATAGATATATGTTTCTAGGTATTTGTATTATTATTGCACTGACAGAAGCACATTTGTATTTATAAGTTATAACTTAGGTATTCAGACCCCAAAAAAAAGATATATATATATATATATATATAGTAATTATTTTTCTGCCTTTGTTAGTGAATTAGATTAAATTTAAAGAAATATGGGCGGATTAGTATAGAATGTATGTAGCAAATAATGTAATTTTCGTACGAATAATGTTGGAAAAGAGAAATTAATAATCAATTTTTATTTATTATTGATAGATAATATAAGATCTAATCACTTGGTATTATAGTCAACTAAAACAAATTGCAAAGGGGAGTATGTTCAAGTAGATCCAAGCAATGCACCTTGTGTGGAAAACCTTCAAGAAGTCACTCAGGTGAGAATTACCTCAATATTAATGTTCTTGGTTTACATTTATTTATTGGCCTAATGATCGATTTGCCACTCGAATAAACTTGTAGTGCCTTCAAAAGATAAATAGTCCCCAAACATTGGAGCCAATATGTAGCACATTGTCTCCAAAACCAAAAGGATCCAAATGGGATCAAAATTTTGTTGGGGAGAACTTCTTAGATATGCCTCATCGCTATCCAGAACCATGGTGTCGTGTAAGTTTTTTGCTCATTCTCTCTCTCATTTATACCTAACAACATAACTAAAATCCCCAAAATTGAAATGGCATAAACAAAAAATGAGTCATATTATACAGACTAATTAAAAATATAGTTTACAGACTAATTAAAAATATAGTTTAGTCATATATTTATATACATCATTGAAATATGCTGCATGCTAATATCTTACTACCCTTACTTTCTTTGCAGGCTTATAACTATCTGTTCTCCTTCATTTGGGCTAATGATAAAACAGTCCAAAATGCTCTTCACGTTCGAGAGGTAAGTTAATTAATTTTGAGAATTACAATACCTATATAAAATATTCACGATTTTATTTACCATTACAACCTGCAGGGAACAATAAAGGGTTGGGAAAGATGTAATCAGAGCTTCTCTAGCAGTTATGCACATGATGTTAGAACTAGTCTTGACTATCATCGAAACCTCACCAAGAAAAACCTCAGAGCACTGGTTTACAGGTACACCTATTTCCACCCCCTAGTCTATTTCCCCACCCAACTATGTAAATTTGAAAAAACACAATCCTATCATTCCATCCACTATTTTTCATAAAATACTCTTTAATTATTAATTCAAACAAATTCTCTTTACTAATAATTAGTAGTTGAGATATGGAGACGATCAAGTTGTGTTTGACGTATTGGATAAATATTTTAGTCTAATATTTTGATTTTCTAGATCTTTTAGTTTTTTATTCTTTGCCTTGTTTTTTTTTGTCAAACATTAGAATAGGTGGGTTACATGAGTTGAGGTTTTTTCCCCAAGTCCTTAGAAGTCATTTTACAAAGGGGTAAATTTGTCTTAATTTTTTTTGAAAATAATGTAGATGGGAAAATAGAACAGAGGTGGTAATAATAGCACTGATCCTATTCTTAATATTAATTTTCCACATTTCCAAGTGTTGTCTATTCTTAAAGTACCACGAACGTCATGCCAAAACTTATATAGCTATGAGCTATTTAAAAAATTTGCAAATAATTTGATGAACAATATCCCACAAACGCTAACTACTTGTTTTGCCCTACTCCACAACCATCTCACATAATTCGAACTTTTTACTTTTTAGGTCATCATTGGAAGATGATCCCTGCAAAAGTTCATTTAAATTAGAGAACGTTTAGTTGTGATGAAATAAATAGATGAACACAATATTTTCAATAAACAAGAAAATGTTCACGATACCAATTATTGGGTGAATGATTTCCAATTTGGATGAAATTTCGCTTGAATGATTTTTCAACGAGGACCTAGAAATTAGTAGGTTCGGATTATAAAATTATATTGTTAGTATGACCAAAATAAGTGGTTATTATCGGACTAATTGATTAGTGTTTGAGCTCTATTGAATAGTTGAATAATTCCTCTCTCCTAAAGATCAAAGTTAATTTGTAACAGTGGTGATCATGACATGCTTGTTCCATACGTGGGCACTGAAGAATGGATAACATCTCTAAATTTGAGTATTGATTACACTTGGAGATCATGGTTTGTCAATGGCCAAGTTGCCGGGTTGGTTTTGCTACTATCAATTTCACTCCATCATATCATTGTTTTACAATTCATAATTTCACTGCAATTTCTAAATACATTATTATTATTATTTTTATTTTTATTATTTTTATCACAGGTATACGAAAGCATATACAAGGAAAGCGTACAGTTTGACATATGCGACTGTAAAGGCAAGAAGAGAAAATTAATCCTTCCCAATTATGTTTCTCAAGAAGTAAATAGTGGAAATTAACTTTTGTTTAACCTGTACAGGGAGCTGGCCACACAGCTACAGAGTACAATCCTAGGGAATGTTTTCCCATGATTGATAGGTGGTTTTCATATTACTATATTTATCCCATTAATTAGCTGCAAACTTTATGATTGAAAAGAGTTAAGAAAATTCGTGCATTGGATTTGGAGGTGAAACTTGGCTATCTCACCTATTATTACCTTGCTTGGCTATCAAGGCTGCAGGAAAGAAATCAATAATTGCAACTTGAAACTAAAGTTTCAATATTTTGTGCCCCGGCTTCTTTGATGCTGCAGCCTGTAGTGCTTTGGTGAATAAATTTGTAAGAATATTGTCACTTAGATGCTCGTGGCGATTGCATTTTCTTGTTTTGTTTTAGTTGTTAGGGTTTAGTTTATTTTGGATATTCTGGATTTTTACTAGGAAAATGCTAGGCTTACCACATTTTTCATACCACATTCATACCACCTCTCTAATAGAGGTGGGCCCCATTGTATTGGTGGGCTCCACCTCTATTAGAGAGGTGGTATGAATGTGGTATGAAAAATATGATAAGCATAGCATTACCCTTTTTACCATGTTGGGCTTTATTTGTAACCCTTTTTAACAAATAAAATTGTCACTTAGATTAGATGTCAATATCAAGAAATGAATAATTGATAAACATTTAAAGTTACAAGAGAAGGCCTCAGTAAAGCTCTCAATTGAAAACCCCAATAGCTCAAGCCCAAAACAACAAAAAGCCCCCAAATTACAACAACCCTAAAATCAAACCCCACACGAATGAAGCAGTCGCTGCCACAAGAAGACCAAAGTCCAAAGAAATCAAGGAACGAGATCTGTAGAGGATAGGTTTGGGTTTGAGCACCATTTTCTTTTATGCTCTTAGCTGCAAAAAACACAAATAATTGTGGTCTATGTTCGAAGGCCGTGGTACAACCATTACTAGGCTGACGATGTTGTCTATAGGAATATATTCATTGCTATAGGACACGAAAGAAATATTCGTGTAAGACAATATAAAGCATGAAAAACAGTATTTGTACTTGTATTCTGCTAAGTTACTTCAGTGACTTCATCAATTGATTAAACATATGAACATGCACAATTATAGAATCGTGCTCAATGCTATATATTTTATTTTAAAAAATATTACAACCCAAGTGCACACGCGCCTAGACTGGATTCCACTTTTTTTTTACACACTAAATGCAAACATGCCGGAGCAAAAATTATAATAAAAAAAATGCAAACATGAAAAATATTGAAGAATATAAAGTCCCACATCAGAAACTTGACAAAATAAACTACAATTTATAATAAGTGGTTCCACTTCTAATAACATCGAGGCCTTTTGTGATAAAACTCCACACCTACTGGGCTTTGTAAATGGTTAAGTTAAGGACAATATCGGTGTTGCTAGTAGCGGGCTTGTCTCTCTGAAAATTAACAAAAAATTCTAAATAAATACAATGACACATAAAAAAAAATAATCTTACGTGTCATTGTGTTATTAGTCAGGATAATAAAAAGTGATATCTCCGTTATATGAAAGTTTCTCTCTTAAGTCGCCACCGCTCCACTACTTGCCTCTATGACTGTTGGAAAATGAATATGAGAGTTGAAATCTCTTTTTTGATAGTCACACACACCCCATGTGCACTACTTTATCAACACTTTTTTTTTTCTTTATCAAACATTCTCCACGTCAGCACCCAGCATTTCATAATCAAGATTATTATATGTCATTATTTTCCTATATTTTGAAAATTTTATACTTTAGTGATTTTCAACTTTGGAGAGGAAGGAATTGGTGAGGAGAGAAGGGGAAGCCGAGAGGAGAGATGGGTGGTGGTAAGGAGCATGTCTTTCTTTTCATATCGTCTTTTAGAAAACATGCATAGAGGTTAATCAAATTTGTACATACATCACTTTTAGGATTATAATTTATCGTTTGAAGAAGAAGAGAAGGAACATGAAAGTGAAAAATAAAGCGATATGGTCAGTCTCACAATAATTTACGGTCATATGAGTAGATTTATCTAATTATAAAATAAAAGTTTGTGGGAAGTGTTAAAATTGGGATGGAGTGACAACCACACAATTTTTTCCTTTCATTAATAGAGAAGTATATATCAATACACAAATGACCACTTTTGAAATTGTTGGCACTAAAACTGAACAGATAGAGATGAGTGCAACTTACAAGTGGTGAGGACGATCTAGCAGATCGATTGAGTGATAGATGCAGATTCTTCTTGTCCTTGGATGCAGATCCTGAATAGAAGAGAGTAGAGACTCGTGAGGTCTATGGAACCGGTGTGGAACCAGCCTAAGACCCTCCGATGCTAAAGTAAGTTTGTTTTCTAAGAGCCCACGCTGTTGACAATATATTAGTATAAAAGTCAAGCTGGAAAGTCTTACCCCTGTATTGTAGTGAATGGGCCTATTTATAGAGGGGATTTTGTATGCTCTTAGCACTTAATTTCGATGTGGGACTCGTGGGAGGGCCCTACGAGGTTGACACGAGTCCTTAGATATTTCGGGCGGGTGCTTCGAGGTTGATTCTGCAGAATCGGTGGGGAATACTGATTGTAGACTGTGCTGGGCCTGTAGCGATCTTTTGCTGCTTTGAGATAGTACCATCGGTAGCCGATGCTGATTGTTCGGAGCCTTGGACACTTGGGGAGTTTAAGTGATCCACGTATCAATTGATAAGTGGAGGATCAGATATGGTACAAACAGAAATCATGTTTGATATTATTCGTTAATTTCCTTATCTTCCTTTGTTTGATGAACTTTTCAAGATCTGTGGCTTTGACTGTCTAGAATGCTTAAAGTGGACTTTTCTCGTCGTTTTGTGAACATCTTCTCCCTACACAACTCTACTTTCCTGGTCGCATGTTCTTCAGAAAGTCTCGAGAGCTATGATGTAAGCGATTATGTCACCTTGAAAAACCCCTCTGTCTTCTCCATTTGGGCTGTCAATTACCTTTCGTTCTTTCTCGATAATCACAGCATGCATTATGAAGAAACTCATACACGCATCTATTATCCATGCATCACACTGAGATTGTCTAAAACTATATCGTGACAACAATATCGATCACATATCGACACTTATTATCCAACTTCGAATTTGTAGTATTCTTAATCAATCTCATCACATGACTAGTCAATTAACTTGACTAAATCAACAGACGTATCCAACGGGGAAATGCAAAATTTTCTTCCTCAGTCAGTATACCAAGGAAAAATCCCAACTCTTCTTGATAACATCAAATTCTCACATAGCCTACTTCTATATTTGACGTTCATGTCGAAGCTAAGTATCACAAACACGAAGACCAATTTCATCATAATTTTTATAAAACCTATACTTCATCTTCTTTTCAACTCCCAAACATGGCTAGCCAAAACCGACCATTCCATGTATTCTTGTTCCCTTTCATGGCTCATGGCCACATGATACCAGTCTCAGACATGGCAAAGCTATTTGCAGCTCAAGGAGTGAAGACAACCATAATCACAACCCCTCTAAATGCCCCAACATTCTCTAAAGCCACCCGATCAAGAAAAACCAACTCCGGTGGCATCGAAATTGAAATAAAAACCATCGAGTTCCCTTCTCTAGAGGCTGGGCTGCCAGAAGGGTGTGAGATTCTGGACTCACTCCCCACACCAGAATTACTCTATAGTTTCTTCAAAGCAGCGGGCTTGCTCCAGGAACCGCTCGAACGGCTTCTACTTGAAGACCAACCGACTTGTCTTGTGGCTGACATGTTTTTTTCTTGGGCAACTGATGCCGCTGCAAAATTTGGCATACCAAGACTGATTTTTCATGGGACTAGTTTCTTTTCCTTGGCTGCATCAGATTGTGTGGGGCGATATGAGCCTTTCAAGAACACTTCATCTGATTCAGAACCCTTTGTGATTCCCAATTTTCCAGGGGAGATCAAGATGACAAGAGCCCAGGTGCCTGATTTTGTTAAATACAATATTGAAAATGACTTGACCCCGTTGATAAAACACGCTAAGGAAGCTGAGGTGAGGAGCTATGGGATTGTTGTCAACAGTTTCTATGAGCTTGAACCAGTTTATGCGGATTATTTCAGAAAGGTATTGGGGAGGAAGGCATGGCATATTGGTCCTCTTTCTCTGTGCAACAGGGACAATGAAGAAAAAGCATACAGAGGAAAGGAAGCATCCATTGATGAGCATGAATGTTTGAAGTGGCTTGATTCAAAGAAACCCAATTCAGTGGTTTATGTTTGCTTTGGGAGTGTGGCTAAGTTCAACAATTCTCAGCTCAAAGAGATTGCAATTGGGCTTGAAGCCTCTGGGGTGGAGTTCATTTGGGTTGTGAGGAAAGGCAAAGATGATTGTGATGTGGGCAAAGAGGATTGGTTGCCTGAAGGGTTTGAAGAGAGGATGGAAGGAAAAGGGCTAATCATAAGAGGGTGGGCTCCACAAGTCCTGATTCTTGATCATGTGGCTGTTGGGGGTTTTGTGACTCATTGTGGATGGAATTCAATGTTGGAAGGAATTGCTGCTGGGCTGCCTATGGTGACATGGCCAGTGTCTGCAGAGCAATTTTACAATGAGAAGTTGGTGACCCAAGTGCTGAAAATTGGAGTTGGTGTTGGTGCTCAGAAGTGGTGGATTAAAGTTGTGGGGGATTGTGTAATGAGGGAAGCTATTGAGAAAGCTGTGACTCAGATTATGGTGGGTGAAGAAGCAGAGGAAATGAGAAGCAGAGCCAAGGGACTAGCAAAGCAGGCAAGAAGGGCTATTGAAAAGGGAGGTTCATCACATTCTGATTTGAATGCTCTCATTGAAGAGTTGAGTTCTCATAGGTAAAGGTGGACCTCACATACGTACAACATGAGATATTACTTTGATGGGGAGGGGTTGCAGGGAAGATAGGGTGTTGTGGTTTTTTTCCCATAGTTAATGCAATTTTGCATATCGTTTGAAAAAGAAAAGCATAAAACCGATATTAGGTTGATGAATTTGTAAACTTTGATGAGAAGAATGGTTAAAATGTTTACTAGTTGTTGGATTTTTGAAATAGCCCCTTTGTGTTGATGGAATATGAGAAGATGAGATTATGAGAAATGAAATTATGAGAAGACGAGAAGATGATGAAGCAGCAGAGCCAGAGGGCACCTCTTGCCCCAACTGCTGCCAAAAAAGACGATTTTGCCCATCGATTTTACGGAATAATTGATAGGACTTTGACGGTAGGATCGTTTTGATACTAAATGGAAAGTGGAGAACTGTTGAAATGAAAAATTTAGTCTGTGGATTAAAATGAAACTTGAGCAACAATTGGGAGACCATTTCGGTCAAAAACCCTAATTTTATTCATAAAAATAAATACGATTAATTATGTTTCCTTAATGTTACCGAAAACCTAGTCATATTTCGCTATAAATAGATTTCGATATACTAATATACTATAACGGGTGTGTGCGTTTCTGCACCTATTTGGGTACGTGACAGTGGACATACAACTTGGACACCTAGATTTTCTCCATGCAAAATTTGCATGAAAATGTTAGGAAGCAGCACCTACCTTCTTCAAAGGCCCCATTGTTTAGCGTGGGTCCCTTCCACCTTCATCATCAGACCCTTGAGGGCCAGACACAAGCATCCCAGCTTCATCACTTGCCACCACTCCACTATTTGCCGTTAGAGTTTTCTTTTGTTATGGCAAAAAGGGATCTAAGCTCCAAAAACAACCTTCACTCAAGGAAGTGGATCATGAAATTGGTCGAGCCCAAAGGCAAGATTTACTTGGGCAAGTTGACATTATGCTAACATCATCAACCAATTTAAATACCAACAAAATTTTTATAAAAAAAGGAAAACAAAAAACAAAAAAATAAGAATTTTTTTTTCTTCTATAAATACATAGCCGTGTTCTTCACTTTTCACACCAAAATCCATACAAATTCCTCTCCTCACATCTTATGTGAATAGTGATTGTCCTTGGATTGCTATGGCAATGGGTGAAAATGCATTCAAAAAATTGTTAAAGCAGTCACTATTCATTGCCCTTGTACTTTGTCATGTTACAACAGATGATGAAAGTGCTCTTATATATGACTTTTGGAAAATGAATATGAGAGTTGAAATCTCTTTTGATAATCACACACACCCCGCGTTGCACTACTGCATCAACACATTTTTTTTTCTTTATCAAACATTCTCTATGTCAGCACTCAGCATTTCATAATCAAGATTATTATATGGCATTATTTTCCTATATTTTGAAAATTTTATTCTTTAGTGATTTTTCAACTTTTGAGAGGGGAATTGGTGGAGAGAGAAGGGGAAGCCGCGAGAAGAGTGACGGGTGTTTTTTATTTCTTTCGAATCGAATAATTGGTCAATATACTTGTTCTGAATTTCAATTTAACAAACTTCATACAAACTTCATAGTGGAAATAGAACATGTCTTTCTTTTCATCTCATCTTTTATAAAACTTACATAGGTGAATTAAAATTTGTACATAAATTGCTTTTAGGGTTACAATTTAACGTCCAAAGAAGAGAAAGATGAATATAAAAACGAAAAATGAAGCGATATGGCCAATTTGTCGATAATTGAGGGGAACATGAGTAGATTTATCTAATTATAAAAGTTTGTGGGAAGTGTTAAAATAGGGATGGAGCGACAACCACACAATTTTTTCCTTTAACTTCTTCATTATAAAGATCAGTGTCAAATACACAAATGACCACTTTTGAAATCATAAGTTCAATATTATTCATTAATTTCCTTATCTTCCTTTGTTTGATTTTTCCTAGATCGGTTGCTTTGACTGTTTAGAGTGCTTACTTTTCTTCTTGTTTTGTGAACATCTTCTCCTACGCAACTCTACTTTCCTGGTCGCATGTTCTTCAAAAGTCTCGAGAGCTATGATGTAAGTGATTATGTCACCTTGAAAAGTCCTAATATTATGTGCTTACCAAGTAAGTTCCCCGTGTCTTCTCCATTTGGGCTCTCAATTTGTCTACATCCACTTTAAACCAAGCGCAATTTTCCCTTTTCAGGAGTTAGGAATACCTTCTACTTTTTTTAATGGCAAAGAACTTTTCAATTTCTTTTACATTAAAAATCTAGTGCACGTCTATCTTTAGCAAAATGCCAAATGCCAAACTTAGTTTCAAACATACCATGAAGATTAGCATTTGTACTCTTGGCATCCGTCATTTACCAAAAATTAGAAGAAAATGAAATCGCTAAACATTTAAAAAAAAAAAAAAAAACTATAATTAGAATCGTAAATCAAGTGAAGTGGTGTAGTATGAATGTGAGTGCATTATTCATAGTCTGGAACGTGCATAACTTGATAAAATGTAAAGATTCCATAAGTTTATGTTCCTGAACTTTTTTAATGATTTGATTCCATTTACCTTTCGTTCTTTCTCAATATTCACAACATGCTTTATAAAGAAACTCATACACACATCTATTATCAATGCATCAAATTGAGATTCTCTGAAAATATATCGATAACACGTCGGTACATATCATCACATTATCGATCCACACTTATTATCCAACTTGGTATTTGTAGTTTTCTACTAATGAATCAACTTGACTGACAGACTTTTATCAACCGACGTATCCAACGGGGAAATACAGAATTTTCTTCCTCTGTCAGTATTGGAAAGAAAAATCCCAACTCCTCACATGGCCTACTTCTATATATGACATTCATGTCGAAGTTAAGTATCACAAACACAAACACAAAGACCAATCCCATCCCAATTTTTATAAAACCTATACTTCGTCTGCAATTCAACTCCCAAACATGGCTAGCCAAAACCGAGAGTTGCATGTATTCTTGTTCCCTTTCATGGCTCAGGGGCACATGATACCAGTCTCAGACATGGCCAAGCTATTTGCAGCTCAAGGAGTGAAGACAACGATAATCACAAACACTCTAAACGCTCCAACATTCTCTAAAGCCACCCGATCAAGAAAAACCAACTCCGGCGGCTGCGGCATCGAAATCGAAATCAAAACCATCAAGTTCCCTTCTCAAGAGGCTGGGCTGCCAGAAGGGTGTGAGAATCTGGAATCACTCCCCACACCTGAATTAGCCAGTAATTTCTTCAAAGCAACGGGCTTGCTCCAAGCACCACTCGAACAGCTTCTGCTTGAAGACCAGCCAACTTGCCTTGTGGCGGACATGTTTTTTCCTTGGGCAACTGATGCCGCTGCAAAATTTGGCATTCCAAGGCTGGTTTTTCATGGGACTAGTTTCTTTGCTTTGGCTGCATCAGATTGTTTGAGGCGATATGAGCCTTTCAAGAACACTTCATCTGATTCAGAACCTTTTGTGATTCCTAATCTTCCAGGGGAGATCAAGATGACAAGAGCCCAGGTGTCTGATCTTCTTAAGGACAATACTGAAAATGACTTGATCCGGTTGCTGAAACAGTCCAGGGAAGCTGAGGTGAGGAGCTACGGGATTGTTGTCAACAGTTTCTATGAACTTGAACCAGTTTATGCCGATTATTACAGAAAGGTGTTGGGGAAGAAGGCATGGCATATTGGTCCTCTTTCTCTATGCAACAGGGACAATGAAGAAAAAGCATACAGGGGAAAGGAAGCCTCCATTGATGAGCATGAATGTTTGAAGTGGCTTGATTCAAAGAAACCCAATTCAGTGATTTATGTTTGCTTTGGGAGTATGGTCAAATTCAATAATTCTCAGCTGAAGGACATAGCATTTGGGCTTGAGGCTTCTGGGCTAGAATTCATTTGGGTTGTGAGGAAAGGCAAAGATGATGATGAAGTGGGCAAAGAGGATTGGTTGCCTGAAGGGTTTGAAGAGAGGATGGAAGGAAAAGGGCTAATCATAAGAGGGTGGGCTCCACAAGTCCTGATTCTTGATCATGGTGCTGTTGGGGGTTTTGTGACTCACTGTGGGTGGAATTCCACATTGGAAGGAATTGCTGCTGGGCTGCCTATGGTGACATGGCCAGTGTCTGCAGATCAATTTTACAATGAGAAGTTGGTGACCCAAGTGCTGAAAATTGGAGTTGGTGTTGGTGCTCAGAAGTGGGTTAGGCTTGTGGCAGAGAGTGTGAAGAAGGAAGCTATTGAGAAAGCTGTGACTCAGATTATGGTTGGTGAAGAAGCAGAGGAAATGAGAAGCAGAGCCAGGGTACTGGCAGAGCAGGCAAGGAGGGCTATTGCAAAAGGAGGTTCATCACATTCTGATTTGAATGCTTTAATTGAAGGGTTGAGTTCCCAAAGTTAAATTTGTACCAGATATTCAAATAAGACTTCACTTTATGAATGTATATTGTGATACTTGATGAATACTTAGAATCAAACAGTCTTAGCTAGAACATTTATTCAGAAAAGAATGATGCATTTTGAGGATTGGTTTCTATGTTAATTTATTTTTCATAGTTTTGACTAAAAGTTGTTTGTTTTTGTCTTTTGAACAATTATGAGGAGAGAAACTTACCAACACTTGGGATGCAATTATAATGGTATCTCAAGTTAATCATGCACTATCACAGTACGTGACTCATTTGAGATACCGTCACACAAATGACATTCTCGTTTTTAAAAAAAAATTGTAACATTTTCTATCCGCTTTTACTTTGACCATTCTTGACCATGCATTTTTACCTGTCTCAGTGCTAGAAATGTCTTCTCCATTTGGATTGTTAATTTGTTTTTACATAGAAATTTAGTTGACAAATAGTGAATCACGTGCTTAATACGTGACATTCAAACGAAAAATTGGATAAAATTGCATGAAAACTACCTACATGTGCTTTATTGGCTATTTAAAATAGTATGAAGGCTAAATTAACTGAAAAAAAATCATCTAAGGTGTTAAATTCAACAAGAGTGATAATTCAGGAGGTGTTCGTCAGTTTACCTTTGACAAAATGGCATGTTGTTTTTTTCATCATCACATAAAGAACACTTATAAATTTCTTCCACACTGAAAATCTAGTGCGCCTCTAGCTTTTAGCAAAAAGCCAAATGCCAAACTTACCCTAGTTGTAAACACGACCATGAATTGTCATCCGACACATCTGTGGCATTGGGAAGACTTGTGAGACGCCTAGCTGGTCTATTATCTGACATCGACATGGGCAATTTCAGCCAATGAATTGGTATTCTAACATCAGCGATTATTTCTTTCCTCCATTAAAAACTTAATCGAAGTTTTTGTTCTTATCTCCCGTGTCACATGACTAACAAATCAAAGTATGTTATTTTTGTCAACAACAGTGTACAGTCAGCCAAAATTTTCTTCCTCTTCGTGGTAGCTTCGTATCCTGACAGAGCCTACTTTTATATATAATCTTCATGTCCATCAAAGTTTCACAACCACAAATATAAACACAGTACATCTCCACCCCAATTTTTCTAAAACCCTATACTTCTTCATCTTCATTTCTACCCCCAAACATGGGTGGTCAAAACCGAGATTTCCATGTATTCTTGTTCCCTTTCATGGCTCATGGCCATATGATTCCAGTCTCAGACATGGCCAAGCTATTTGCAGCTCAAGGAGTGAAGACAACCATAATCACAACCCCTCTAAACGCCCCAACATTCTCTAAAGCCATCCGATCAAGAAAAACAAACTCCGGAGGCATCGAAATCGAAATTAAAACCATCAAGTTCCCTTCTCAAGAGGCTGGGCTGCCAGAAGGGTGTGAGAATCTGGACTCACTCCCCGCCACACCAGTATTAGCAGATAGTTTCTTCAAAGCAGCGGGCTTGCTCCAGGAACCGCTCGAACGGCTTCTACTCGAAGACCAACCGACTTGCCTTGTGGCTGACATGTTTTTTCCTTGGGCAACTGATGCCGCTGCAAAATTTGGCATACCGAGACTAGTTTTTCATGGGACTAGTTTCTTTTCTTTGGCTGCATCAGATTGTGTGAGGCGATATGAGCCTTTCAAGAACACTTCATCTGATTCAGAACCCTTTGTGATTCCTGATCTACCAGGGGAGATCAAGATGACAAGAGCCCAGGTGCCTAGTTTTATTAAGGACAATACTGAAAATGACTTGACCCGGTTGCTGAAACAGTCCAAGGAAGCTGAGGCGAGGAGCTATGGGATTGTTGTCAACAGTTTCTATGAGCTTGAACCAGTTTATGCCGATTATTACAGAAAGGTGTTGGGGAAGAAGGCATGGCATATTGGTCCTCTTTCTCTGTGCAACAGGGAAAATGAAGAAAAAGCATACAGAGGAAAGGAAGCATCCATTGATGAGCATGAATGTTTGAAGTGGCTTGATTCAAAGAAACCCAATTCAGTTGTTTATGTTTGCTTTGGGAGTGTGGCTAAGTTCAACAATTCTCAGCTGAAGGAGATTGCAATTGGGCTTGAAGCCTCTGGGGTGGATTTCATTTGGGTTGTGAGGAAAGGCAAAGATGATGATGATGTGAGCAAAGAGGATTGGTTGCCCGAAGGGTTTGAAGAGAGGATGGAAGGAAAAGGGCTAATCATAAGAGGGTGGGCTCCACAAGTCCTGATTCTTGATCATGGTGCTACTGGGGGTTTTGTGACTCATTGTGGGTGGAATTCAACATTGGAAGGCATTGCTGCTGGGTTGCCTATGGTGACATGGCCAGTGTCTGCTGAGCAATTTTACAATGAGAAGTTGGTGACCCAAGTGCTGAAAATTGGAGTTGGTGTTGGTACTCAGAAATGGATTAGAGTTGTGGGGGATAGTGTGAAGAAGGAAGCTATTGAGAAAGCTGTGACTCAGATTATGGTGGGAGAAGAAGCAGAGAAAATGAGAAGCAGAGCCAAGGGACTAGCAGAGCAGGCAAGGAGGGCTATTGAAAAAGGAGGATCATCCCATTCTGATTTGAATGCTCTCATTGAAGAGCTGATGAGTTCCCATAGTTAAATTTGGACCCCACATTGAATAATGAGACCTCAGTTGATGAGTATTCTAGATTAACAATCTTAGCAAGAACATTTACTCATAAAACAATGATGCATTTTGAGGAGATTGGTTTATTTTATTTGATTTTCATAGTTGACTTGTTTTGTATGCTTTTGGCTTGGTGGCGCCCTTGAAATATGGAGCATGATGAGTCAATCAAACATAAAATCCCAACGTCACATTTCTTTGCGTTTCAGTTTTGTCTACCAAGGTGCTACGGTGCTCAGGGGGTTTGAAGATGAGATCATTAGTCTATAAATCAAGATCCTTTTGCAACCGGAATAGACTCCATTGATGGAATAATTTTTCTCCTTTAATTCTGTGGTCTAGATTATGTTGTGCCCTACACCAGGCTCTCCTCTGTTTTATGTGAATAATATCCCAAATCATCTCCATCAACCTTTGACTGAGAATACAAACAAGCATCTCATCAGCTTTTTACGGTCGTCCCAATAAAACAAGCTATAGAGGTAGGGACCTTTGTAGATCTTAAGAAAGTGAAAAATAAAATTGTAGGTATTAATATTGATCAACAAAGCTTTTCTTTTTCTTTTGTCTTTTTTAATTCACTTCGGCAAGTATGTAGATTGACCTAAAAAAAGTAAAAGAAAGCTGCAATGTGAACAAATGATGTAAGACAATACGTATGCAATGATAACAAGCCATATTTATGGGTCTCGCTTTAACTTAAAGAATCATTTTTCCTCGTCAATTAACCACCAGAAAATCTTCGCCTTAATCATTATTTTTTATTTGGCTTTTTATCACAAATAGTCCTTTAGTTTACAAAATTATCACGAATCATCCTTTAGGTTTTTTTGTGACACTAATAGTCCTTCAGGTTATCATCTACCCGTCAAAATGGTCCTTCCAGTTAATTTCCGTCAAAACTAACGTTAAAAAATCACTGCCCATTCGACCAAACCCAACCCTCAGAACTCTGTCCCTCCATTTCCTCCTGGGTCCTTCCATTTTGGCGCCCCAGTACATAACCAATCTTGAAAAGTAAATTCTAAAGAAATTAAAACAATCCAAGCTCAAGAGAAAGACCAACAATGGAGAACTCCAGAGAAAGACTAAATTCATACTCATGGATCAATATGAAATATAGAAGAAGTCCTGCAAATTCATTATCGATGGCACATCAAATACTGAGTTTTTTGAGTACTGATGTGATTCAATAGTTTTCAACATCCAGTACGGAACAGAGTATGACTAAGACTTCATTTATAGCTGCAAATCTCAACGTGGCCGCCAATTTATTCACACCTAATTATGGTTACCTTTCAGTACCAAGCTAAGCTTTTGCAGAGTGTCTTAATCTTGTGGCTAATTGCTTATAGTTGTCCTCATTCATTATGATTACCTAGGGGAAGAAAAACATGTGTAAAAAGAAGAAGACAGTAGAGTAAGCTTAAGACATCAAATATACAGTTTGTTCATAGCTAACTCAACTCTGTTTCTTTTTTTTTTTTCTTTTTCTTTGGTCTTCTTTTCCCCTTCTGCTTTCCTATATAAAGGCACACAATGCAACAATTAGAGCAAGCTCTTTGATTCTTTGGAGTGCCCTCAAATCCTCACACACTCCTTAGTTAAAAGAGCTTAACTCCCAGAATGGCAGCCCCTGATGCTTTCCTCTTGGCCTCTGTTTTTGGCGTTCTATGTACCCTAGCTACTTAGTTCTTCTACCTCCTCTAACCAACCCCCCCTGTATTAATAATTGGGTTACTTTTTCTTTTCAATTTTGGCTTGGTTTTCAATTCTAAATTCTCTCTCTCTCTCTTCCTCTGTTTTTCATTTTCACAAGTAACATCGTGGCCTTCGTGGTGTACCTAGCGCCACTGTAATCTCTCTCTCTCTCTCATGCACATATGGGATTTCCTGCATCGTCTGTAATTGTTGTCTAACTTTTTGCTTGAGCTCGGATTGTTTCAATTTCTTTAGAATTTACTTTCCAAGATGGGTTATATACTGGGGCACCAAAATGGAAGGACCCAGGAGGAAATGGAGGGACAGAGTTCTGAGGGTTGGGTTTGGTCGAATGTGCAGTGATTTTTTAGCGTTAGTTTTGACGGAAATTAACTTGAAGGACCATTTTGATGGATAGATGATAATCTGAAGGACTATTAGTGTCACAAAAAAACCTGGAGGACGATTCGTGATAATTTTGTAAACCTGAAGGACCATTTGTGATAAAAAGCCTTTTTATTTTTGGCTTGTCAAAAAATAAAAAATTATGAAAAAGAAACAACAAAGCACTCCCTCCTAGTCCCAAGACCTTACTTATGCTGAGTTTTATTAATTTTTTAAAGGAGTTTGTGCTAAAATAGCCCCCTTTCACAACTTTTATTCTATAATAGTCCTACCCCATAGAGTGTCTCCTTGTTGTCCTTATAGTTCATTTTTGTTTTTGAGTACAAACGATATTCTAAATTAGAGGGGAGGGGGATTTCTCACACACACACAACTGTGGTATCGTAGAGATTCGAACCTGAGACTTCTAGTATGGAAGTTAGTGCCCTTTTTCATTGGGCTAGACTCCGTAGGCTTATATTTCCCTCTTTGTTGTCCCTATAGTTCTTTGTTTGTTGTTTGTTCTTATGGTGCGTCTTTAACGTAAATGGGGTATTTTAGAATAGAAGTTGTGGAAAGGGGCTATTTTAGCCAATTTCACTTTTTTAAACTATTCCAATGTATTGAAAAGAGGATCGAACTCAAGTACAAAAAACCGGCATGCTGCTTCCCCAACTGACCTAAACTTATCTGCTACTTCAGCACCTTAAAACTTTGTGCATCACAGCTATATCCTCCCAAGGCCCCATGGAAATTGAATCTCATCGGCAGCTTCACATGTTCTTCTTTCCATTCATGGCTCAAGGCCACAACATACCCTTCATAGACATAGCCAAGCTATTTGCTTCTCATGGTGTAAAATCCACCCTAATAACCACCTCTGTCAATGCACCACTCTTCTCCAAAGCAATCCAAAGCAGCAAAAATTTGGGGTTTGAAATTGAACTTCTTGTCATCAAATTCCCAACTGAGGAAGTTGGGTTGCCTCAAGGATGTGAAAGCAGTAACTTGGCTACAACAATTGAGATGAAGGAAAAGTTCTTCAAAGCCACCTTCCTGCTTGAGCCACAGATTGAGCAGATTTTAGACCAGCACCGCCCTCACTGCCTTGTTGCTGATTCTTTCTTTCCTTGGGCTACAGATGTTGCTGCCAAGTTCGGAATTCCAAGGCTCAATTTTCAAGGGACTGGTTTTTTCCCTTCGTGTGCTTCACTGACTGTGATATTGCATCAGCCTCACAAGAAGGTGGAATCTGATTCAGAACTTTTTACTATTCCTAATTTCCCAGTTGAGATCAAGATGACACGAACCCAAATACCGAGATTTTTTGAGAAAAATTCTGAATCAATAATGACCAAATTATTCAAAGAATCCAGAGAGAGTGAGGAAAGGAGCTATGGGATTATTGTTAATAGTTTCTATGAACTTGAGCCAGATTTTGCAGATCATTACAGGAATGTTTTTGGGAGGAAGGCATGGCATATAGGCCCAGTTTCTCTATGCAACAAGGCAGCAGAGGATAAAACAGAGATAAGGGGAATGGAAGCCTCCCTTGATGAACATGAGTGCTTGAATTGGCTAAACTCTAAGAAACCCAATTCAGTTGTTTACATATGTTTTGGAAGCCTGACCAATTTTGCTGATGTTGAGCTGCTAGAAATTGCATTGGGGCTTGAGGCTTCTAGGCAGGAATTCATTTGGGTTGTGAAGAAAGAAAAGAAAGAAAAAGATGAGTGGTTGCCTGAAGGGTTTGAAAGTAGAATGGAAGGTAAGGGACTAATTATAAGAGGTTGGGCTCCACAAGTGCTGATTCTTGAGCATCAAGCAATTGGAGCCTTTGTGACTCACTGTGGGTGGAACTCTATCCTTGAAGGAGTGTCTTCTGGGGTGCCAATGATCACGTGGCCGGTGTCCCCCGAGCAGTTTTACAATGAGAAGTTGGTGACTGATATACTTAGAACTGGGGTTTCTGTTGGTTCTAAACAGTGGGCTTCATTTGTAGAAGTGAAGAAGGAAGCCAGTGTGAAGAGGGAAGCTATAGAGAAGGCTGTGACTCTAGTCATGGTGGGTGATGCAGCAGAGGAAATGAGAAGCAGAGCCAGGACACTTGGAGAGATGGCAAAGAGGGCTGTTGAAGAAGGTGGCTCATCATTCTCAGATTTAACTGCTCTAATTGAAGAGTTGAGGTCCCTTGGAGCTTAAAGATTTCGCCAAAATACCAGCATTTGTTTGACTAAGTAAGAATTGTTTGTTCAAAGTTTAGAACAAGCTTAGAGCCTTATATTGTTGTTTCTTTCTGTGAGTATCTTCAGCATATCTTAGACAAGTTGTCGATCCTATTTTCCTTTCGATAAAATATTCTCATATGGCAGGCTAACTTTAAAATAAAAAATATCAAAAGAAAGTAAGTCTTCATGCTTAAAAAGCTTTTTGTAGATCTATCAAATTCAGCAGCTCCACCTCCAATTGTGCTTGGGGATCAAGGGGGTTAGGAGATGTTGTGATATTCTATGGAATGTCTTGGTGGAAGTTGAGCGGTTATGCCCTCCACTCTTGGGGTGTTTCCTGTCCCATGAAATTTGAGAGATTTTTCTCTATCTTGATCTTATTAAAGCACAGGATGCTGCAGAATTAGGGTCATCCTCATCTGTAACTCCTTGTTAGTTGGGTTTCAAGTTATATATTTGTTTTCTAACTATCTTGTAATACTTGTGTTTAGTTAGTGTTGTTGTTACAGTCTCTGTATTGCAAGAATCTCCTTCCGGAGCTGTGTTCTTACTATTGTATCCTGGGTTTGTGCCCTATTCTTCAATTGAATCTCTACTATTTCGAAAAATTAAAAAAACAGCTTTTTGTACAGAGTATAAAGCTAGTGAATTTCATACTTTAGAGCATCCAAGAGAAAACTAATTGACTACGGATGAAACTTTAAACTACTGTGACTTGTGTAGGGGCTTTTTTCTCCCGGCAACAAGTGGGCTGGGCTGATGCAGTTATCCCCTCTGTTTGAGTTCGAAAATTAAGCCCCAAAATGCTTCGAAAGGGCAGCAGAGCCTTAGGAAGTATTTTGGTTATCTTCTCCAACAAAAATAATAAAAAGTTACAGATAATTTCTTCACATTCACAGATGAACTTTTGGACTTGGCATGAGGGGCATGTGACATGAGAGCAAAATTACCATGGGTTTAGCACTTTGGGAAAGGAAAAGTTTGTGGGTTCCTATGAAGGTCAGAGGTTCTAATGGAAGAGAGGAGAGGTTCTAAGGAGGAGAGTTTTGGGTGATTTTCGCAGCTTCCGGCAGCTCGACAGTGACTCTGTCAGAGCTGTAGCAATTTTGCCAAAACAGGGGAAATGGGCTAGCAAAGCACGAAAATTGGCTGGGTTTGCAAGAGAGAGAAAGCTTGCTCTCTGAAGGTGGTGGGTTGGTTTGTGTTGGGTAGGAGAAGCCATATTTATAGTTGCTGGGGTTTGTTCTTCTTCAAGAAACCCTAATGGTTTCTTCCCATCTTAGCTAAGTTTTCCTCTTCCTTTCTTCTCCTCCTTCTTGACTTATCTCATGGTGGCAAAGCCAACTCTGCCCTATCCCACAAAATCAGAGATTTTGGGTGCTCTAAGTTTCTTCCAGCGGCTACCTCAAAGGGGAGCCTCCCCTTTTCACCCATCTTCTTTCTCCTCTTTCTTCCTCTTTCCATGGCCAAACCTGATGAGGGAAAGGAAGTAGATGTGCCTGCTGGTCTAAGAGATGGCATCCTCCCTTGCGTGCCAAAATCCCTTGGTTTCTTGAATTCTTGCATTTGGAACTTGTTCCCAGCAGCCACCCACGTGTAGATTTCCAACGTTCCTTGGTGGTTTTGTCTCCAAACTGGGTGCCAGGGCTTGAGCTGTTTTTTATCCTAATTATGTTGGCTTTTGGGACAACCACAAGATCTATCCAATGGATGGGATAACTTTGTCAAGTGTTGGGCTTATTTTGGCTAGTTTGTTCTAATTGGGTCAATGGGCTTATTTTGACTAGGTTATTCTAATTGGGTTAATGGGCTATTTTGACTAGTTTATTCTAATTGGGCCAATGGGTTATTTTTTGGTTGAGGCAATGGTCCATCTTCTTTCTTGTGCTTACCCATGTTTGGGCCTAAGAAAATGGGCTTGAGTCGAGGCCCCCCAAGCGACCCGAGACTTCCATTTCTTGGCCCATCGATGGGTCCCATGATAACTTGTTACCATCCATACCACAACCCACTCAAGCAAGCCCCGGGCATTTGAGTGGCTTGGGCCCACTTAAGCTTGCAGTGCAATTGGGTGTGAAATAACGATTTTGCACTTGGCATGGCATGTTGCTCGGCATGCTTTTGATTACGATGCTTGATAAGACAATTAGCATGGATTCGCAGAGCTAAATGCTTTTTATGCTTTTAATCTTATTTTCTAGCATAATGGATTTTCATTTGGCATGGCATGGAAAGTATAACTCGTGCATGGCAGATTTTTGCGTGCTCCAAATTGAGTCTTTTCTCGATAATATATCGCTTTGGGCTTATGAATTTACCCGGGCCCAACCATAAAACAACTTGGAATTTTTAATGTGAGATTTAATATGATATAAAAGCTTCATCAGCTATTGGGTTTAAAATATTGTCCCTATATTTGGAGTGATGAACATGGATTGAATCTTTGTCGGCATAATAATACAAAAATAAAGATAAAAATTGGAGGGTATCGAACTCTAAACTTATGAACCCTCTTGCACCACACGGGCTAACCACTGGTCAAGATTGCCATGTCAACAAAGATTGATTAGACTATGGAGCAGTAGTGTTAAGAGTCAGTCTATTTTCTTAGAGCTAAAAGCTTAATCTCAGTGTATAAATACACTTGTAACAACACTTCTACTCATTCAGATGAATAGAAGAATCAATTTAGCATTTTCTCAATCTGTCTTCTCTGTTTTCTTTCTACTCTTACATGGTATCAAAGTCAGGTTCATCCACATGTTAAGTTTGAAATTTCGCCACACGTGGGGTCACGCCGGGCATTTGTTCTATCTATTTGTCTCTTCTGAATTCATTCAGCATATTCGGTTGTAATCAGATAACAAAACCATTTTTGTCTTGCCTTAAGAACCAGCTTTGCTTGTCACTCATGTAATAATGTTCACTTAACAAATAATTTATTGCAATCCAAACTTGTTTCCGATCGAACCCAACAACAAAGCCTTGCCAAAGAAAAAAAACAAAAACAAAAAACACAACAACAACAAGGCCTCCCAAGTCTAAGTATCTTACTTATATAAATGGATACTAAACCCATCAGAAGCTTCACATTTTCAGTTCATTTTTAATGGTCAATTCAAACTTCATCACCAAAATCATTGTGTAACAAATGGAAACTAAACCCCATCAGAAGCTTCACATTTTCTTCTTTCCATATATGGCTCAAGGCCATATCATCCCCCTCATAGACATTGCCAAACTATTTGCTTCTCATGGTGTAAAATCCACCTTAATAACCACCGCTCTCAATGCACCGCTCTTCTCCAAAGCAATCCAAAGCAGCAAAAATTTGGGGTTTGAGATTGAAATTCTTGTCATCCAATTTCTAGCTATTGAAGTTGGGTTGCCTCAAGGATTTGAGATTTCTAGCATGGCTACAACCCATGAGATGCAAGAAAAGTTCTTCAAAGCTACCTTCCTGCTTGAGCCACAGATTGAGCAGATTTTAGACCAACACCGCCCTCACTGCCTCGTTGCTGATTCATTCTTTCCTTGGGCTACAGACGTTGCTGCCAAGTTCGGAATTCCAAGGCTCATATTTCATGGACCTGGTTTTTTCCCTTTGTGTGCTGCAACCATTGCCATATTGCAGGAGCCTCAAAAGAAGGTATCATCTGATTCAGAAGTTTTTACTATTCCTAATCTCCCGGTTGAGATCAAGATGACACGAAACCAAGTACCGACTATGTTGGAGAAAAATGCTGATACAATATTGTCCAAGTTGTTCAAAGAATCCAGAGAGTGTGATGAAAGGAGCTATGGTATTATTGTTAATACTTTCTATGAACTTGAGCCAGCTTTTGCAGATCATTACAGGAAGGTGTTTGGGAGGAAGGCATGGCATATAGGCCCGGTTTCCTTATGCAACAAGGCAGCAGGGAATAAAACAGAGATAAGGGGAATGGAAGCCTCCCTTGATGAACATGAATGCTTGAATTGGCTCAATACTAAGAAAATCAATTCAGTTGTTTACATATGTTTTGGAAGCCTGACCAATTTCAGTGATCCTCAGCTCCTTGAAATTGCATTGGGGCTTGAGGCTTCTGGGAAGGAATTCATTTGGGTTGTGAGGAGAGAAAAGAAAGAAAAGGAAGAGTGGTTGCCTGAAGGGTTTGAACAGAGAATGGAAGGCAAGGGACTAATTATAAGAGGTTGGGCTCCACAGGTGCTGATTCTGGAGCATCAAGCAATTGGAGGCTTTGTAACTCACTGTGGGTGGAACTCTATCCTTGAAGGAGTGTCTTCTGGGGTGCCAATGATCACATGGCCTGTGTCCGCCGAGCAGTTTTACAATGAGAAGTTGGCGACTGAGATACTAAGAATTGGTGTTGCTGTTGGTTCTCAAAAATGGGCTTCATTAGTAGAAGTGAAGAAGGAAGCCAGTGTGAAGAGGGACGCCATAGAGAAGGCTGTGGCTCAAGTCATGGTGGGTGATGAAGCAGAGGAAATGAGAAGCAGAGCCAGGGGACTAAGAGAGCTGGCAAGGAGGGCTATTGAAAAAGGAGGATCATCATACTCTGATTTGAATGCCCTAATTGAAGAACTCAGGTCCCATAGTTAGTATTGAAAAGGATTTCAGTTTTTTTTTTCCTGTGTCTTATGTCTTATATATAAGAAAAATTTGAGTGACAAGTATATTTGAGGGACACCCTTGTAGGGCTGTATTTCAATAATCCGAACTGTTTAGTTTTTAGATATTCTCTCAAAGATCATCTTTACAAAAACTAAAAAAAACTATAAAAACTATAAAAAAAAACTTGGATCCGAAATCATTTGATCACTCAATTAGATGGTTGTTATTATTGTATTTTCTTGAAGTACCGTATTCATTTATTTTGTAGGTCCCGACTAAATGCCGGAATGATTTTTAATTTTCCTGATTTTTGGAAGGATGATCTATGCAATTGCAAGGAGCTCACAATCGTTGGAACCAAATTCAGTTCTGTACATATGTTTTGGAAGCATGTTCAATTTCACTTGTGAGCTCCTTGAAATTGCATTGGGGCTTGAGGGTTGTGGGAAGGAATTCATTTGGGTTGTGAAGAAAGAAAAGAGAGAAAAGGAAGAGTGGTTGTCTGAAGGATTTGAACAGAAAATGCAAGGTTAAGGGACTAATTATAAGAGGTTGGGCTCCACAAGTGCTGATTCTTGAGCATCAAGCAATTGGAGCCTTTGTGACTCACTGTGGGTGGAACTCTATCCTTGAAGGGGTGTCTGCTGGGATGTCACTGATCACATGCAGGGGCGGAACTAGCCCAAGGGCTGGAGCCTAGGGACGGTTTTGGGGAAAAAAATAACTAAACATATATAGCCTAATATTTTAAACTAAAAAAAAATAAAAAAAATATACAATTGTATACCCTACCACACCAATAGGCATAGTCAAAGGTGTTCCACATTTGTATTTGGTTTCAGAGCTTGTCCCAAACATCAACTTTAACAATGGGCTGAATTTATAGAGGTGAAGAAGAAAGCCAGTGTGAAGAGGGAAGCCTAGAGAAGGTTGTGACTCAAGTCATGGTGAGGGATGAAGCAAAGGAAATGAGAAGCAGAGCCAGGGCACTTGGGGAGATGGCAAGGAGGGCTGTTAAAGAAGGCGGTTCATCATTCTCAGATCTAACTGCCCTTGTTGAAGAGTTGATGTCCCTTAGAGGTTGAAGCTTTAGACAAACATGCCAACATTGGAAGGAATTGCTGTTGGGGTGCCAATGATCACATGATGAACAATTTTTTAAGGAGAAATGTTCAAAATTGGGGTTAGTGTGTTGAGTGTGTAAATCCCACATTGGAAAATTAAAGTCTCGAATAAGAGTTTAAAAAATTTGATAATCACATTCTAACATGTGTTGGTGATCAATAAAGGAGAAGCTTTTGTTAAAGCTCTAGTTGAAGAATTGAGTTCCCATAGTCAAAGTTGGACCACACATTCCAATTAGAGTTCACTTGATAAATAATTTAGATTAGCAGTCTTTTTTGACACAATCTAGCAAGTATATTTTCTTTTAAGATAACGGTGCATGTTGACGATGGAATTTATTTAATTTTCATATTTTGACTCAAACTTGTTTGTTTTCTTGAATCAAACTAAAATATTAAAAAATTACTAAACCAAACTCGTAATGTTAATAAATGATGTAAGAGCCTTGACCAAAAAAAAAAAAAAAATGATGTAAGAGACTACGCATGCAATGAGAAAAGTCATTCTTGGCTTTCCTTAAAGAAGCATTTTTGAAAAAGAAATAAGCACTTCATCTTCATCATTCTTATTGTGCCAGTCTGCTTTGTGCACTACAACAACAGTACTTCCATCAAAGTCCCCATGGAAACAAAATCCCATGAGCAGCTTCGCATTTTCTTCTTTCCATTTATGGCTCAAGGCCACAGCATACCTCTCATAGACATAGCCAAATTGTTTGCTTCCCGTGGTGTAAAATCCACCTTAATAACCACTCCTCTCAATGCACCACTTTTGTCAAAAGCAATCCAAAGCAGCAAAAGTTTGGGATTTGACATTGAAATTGTTGTCATTAGATTCCCAACTGAAGAAGTTGGGTTGCCTCAAGGATTTGAGATTACTAGCATGGCTACAACCCGTGAGATGAAAGAAAAGTTCTACCAAGCTACCTTCCTGCTTGAGCCACAGATTGAGCAGATTTTAGACCAACACCGACCTCACTGCCTCGTTGCTGATTCATTCTTTCCTTGGACTACAGACGTTGCTGCTAAGTTTGGAATTCCAAGGCTCATATTTTATGGACCTGGTTTTTTCCCTTTGTGTGCTTCACTTAGTGTGATATTGTATCAGCCTCACTTGAAGGTATCATCTGATTCAGAAGTTTTTACTATTCCTAATCTCCCGGTTGAGATCAAGATCACACGAAACCAAGTACCGACGTTTGACCAAAATGCTAATCCATTCTTGTCCAAGTTGTTAAAAGAAACCTGGGAGTGTGAGGAAAGGAGCTATGGGATTATTGTTAACACTTTCTATGAACTTGAGCCAGCTTTTGCAGACCATTACAGGAAGGTGTTTGGGAGGAAGGCATGGCATCTAGGCCCAGTTTCCTTATGTAACAAGGCAGCAGGGGAGAAAACAGAGATGAGGGGAATGGAAGCCTCCCTTGATGAACATGAGTGCTTGAATTGGCTCAATACTAAGAAACACAATTCAGTTGTTTACATATGTTTTGGAAGCCTGACCAATTTCAGTGATCCTCAGCTCCTTGAAATTGCATTGGGGCTTGAGGCTTCTGGGAAGGAATTCATTTGGGTTGTGAGGAGAGAAAAGAAAGAAAAGGAAGAGTGGTTGCCTGAAGGGTTTGAACAGAGAATGGAAGGCAAGGGACTAATTATAAGAGGTTGGGCTCCACAAGTGCTGATTCTGGAGCATCAAGCAATTGGAGGCTTTGTAACTCACTGTGGGTGGAACTCTATCCTTGAAGGAGTGTCTTCTGGGGTGCCAATGATCACATGGCCTGTGTCCGCCGAGCAGTTTTACAATGAGAAGTTGGCGACTGAGATACTAAGAATTGGTGTTGCTGTTGGTTCTCAAAAATGGGCTTCATTAGTAGAAGTGAAGAAGGAAGCCAGTGTGAAGAGGGACGCCATAGAGAAGGCTGTGGCTCAAGTCATGGTGGGTGATGAAGCAGAGGAAATGAGAAGCAGAGCCAGGGCACTTGGGGAGATGGCAAGGAGGGCTGTTGAAGAAGGTGGATCATCATTCTCAGATTTAACTGCTCTAATTGAAGAGTTGAGATCCCTTTGAGCTTGAAGCTTTATAGAAAAAATACCACCATTTTGTGTTCTTTTGCTTTTAACATTGTGGGTGGAACTCAACGATTGAAGGAACTGTTGTTGGGGTGCCAATGATCACATTGCCGGTATGTGATGAGCTATATATCTTATAATGATAAGTTGGTGACCCAAGTGCTAAAAATTGGGGTTGGTGTGATGAGAGTGTAAATCCCACATTGCAATTCTTACATGAGAGTTTAAATGATATTGGATATCTCCAATTAATTCTGAGTTTGATTTGAATGCTCTAATTGAAGCACTGAGGTCCCATAATTAAGGTTGGCAAGAACAGTTTCTTATGAAAGAATTATGCATTCAGCACTGATTTTTTCTACTTAATTTTCATATATTGAATAAAAGTTGTTTGTTTTTTTGTTGACCCATGATGAGACATTCATTCAGCATATTCGATTGGTAAGGTCGGTGGATTAAATAAATTATTATAATCGTTCCTATGTAGATAGAATCAAACTAATATCTTAAAAGAATACTTAAATAAACCTGTAATGTGAACAAATGATGTAAGAGACTACGCAAGCAAAGAGATAGCAAAGTCATTTTTGGCTTGCCTTAAAGAAGCATTTTTTAAAATGAAACAAGCCCTCCCCTCCCCTCCCAAGTCTCTATATCTTATACTTCATCAGCATCATTATTATTGTGCCTGTCTACCAGAGTTCCCATGGAAACAAAATCCCATGAGCAGCTTCACATTTTCTTCTTTCCATATATGGCTCAAGGCCATAGCATACCTCTCATAGATATGGCCAAAATATTTGCTTCTCATGGTGTAAAATCCACCCTAATAACCACTCCTCTCAATGCACCACTTTTCTCAAAAGCAATCCAAAGCAGCAAAGAATTGGGGTTCAAAATTGAACTTATTGTCATCAGATTCCCAACTGAAGAAGTTGGGTTGCCTCTGGGATGTGAAAGCGCTAGCTTGGCTACAACCAATGAGATGAAGGAAAAGTTCTTCAGAGCTACCACCCTTCTCCAGCCACAGCTTGAGCAGATTTTGGACCAACAGCGCCCTCACTGCCTCCTTGCAGACACTTTCTTTCCTTGGGCCACAGATGTTGCTGCCAAGTTTGGTATTCCAAGGCTCATATTTCATGGCACTGGTTTCTTCCCTTTGTGTGCTTCACTTAGTGTGATATTGTATGAACCTCACTTGAAGGTTTCATCTGATTCAGAAGTTTTTACTATTCCTAATTTTCCAGTTGAGATTAAGCTGACAGGAAGCCAAATACCGGCTTTTCTCAAGACAAATGTTGAAACAGAATTCACGAAGTTGTATAAAGCATCCAAAGCCTGTGAGGAAAGGAGCTATGGGGTTATTGTTAACAGCTTCTATGAGCTTGAACCAGTTTATGCAGATCATTACAGGAAGGTGTTTGGGAGGAAGGCATGGCATATAGGCCCGGTTTCGTTATGTAACAAGGCAGTAGAGGATAAAGCAGAGATGAGGGGAATGGAAGCCTCCTTTGATGAACATGAGTGCTTGAATTGGCTTAATTCTAAGAAACCCAATTCAGTTGTTTACATATGCTTTGGAAGCATGACCAATTTCACTGATCCTCAGCTCTTTGAAATTGCATTGGGGCTTGAGGCAAGTGGGAGGGAATTCATTTGGGTTGTGAAGAAAGAAAAGAAAGAAAAGGAAGAGTGGTTGCCTGAAGGGTTTGAAAAGAGAATAGAAGGTAAGGGACTAATTATAAGAGGTTGGGCTCCACAGGTGCTGATTCTTGAGCATGAAGCAATTGGAGGCTTTGTGACTCACTGTGGGTGGAACTCTATCCTTGAAGGAGTTTCCTCTGGGGTGCCAATGATCACATGGCCCGTGTCCGCCGAACAATTTTACAATGAGAAGTTGTTGACTGAGATACTGAGAATTGGGGTTGCTGTTGGTGTTCAACAGTGGGCGACATTTGTAGATGTGAAGCAGGAAGCCAGTGTGAAGAGAGAGGCCATAGAGAAGGCTGTGACTGAAATCATGGTTGGTGATGAAGCAGAGGAAATCAGAAGCAGAGCCAAGGCGCTTCAAGAGATGGCAAGGAGGGCTGTTGAAGAAGGTGGTTCATCTTTCTCAGATCTAACTGCAGTTATTGAAGAGTTGAAGTCCCTTAGAGCTTGAAGCTTTAGCCAAACAACTAACGTTTTGTGTCTGTATGTGTGTTTTTGTTTTTGGTTTTTTATCATTGAGAAGGAAAAGTATCTATTCTAATTATTTAGCAACAGAATTGTGAGTACAATATGTTAATAGAATCCTAATGCAAAACTGGAGGCATCTATGTATTGGGAAGAAGATACAAGCCTTGGCCCTTTAAGATTCAGTTAAATAAATTATGTATGTACAAAAATAAGATAAATACAAACCTCCTTGTTTTGAAGGGTACAAGGAGAGGAGATTAGATTATCACTACTCTTCTTCATTAGGAGCCAAATAAGAGAGAGAACAAAACCAAAAAGTATACATTTTCAAAGGCTAGGTTTAGAACTGACAGATTAATCTATTGTAAATCATTGACTACACAAACTGGACACATTTTTTTTAAAGCCCTCTGTGCCTTTCCTCCCAAGTCCCAAAGTACTATAATATACCAAGTGTATCTCCTATCTCTTTCAGTCAAGCCTTATCAGTTCAATCTCTTCTCCAATCATAACCATCAGTTCAATCACTTGTTGGAATTTTATGAAGTAAGGGTGAGAGAAAAGAGAATCCAAGAAGGAATTCTAGGGTATTTACAAGGACATTAGAGGGTTTGAGTAAGGGTGAGAGAAAAGAAAGTTAGGGTTCTTGTGAGAGCTAAAGGGGTTCTAGATTGTAACCAAAGCCATTTTTACATATACTAGTGAATTTCTTGGGTGGATCCCCAAGATGACGTAGACACGAGGCCAAACTCCTATAAATCTTTGTGTTCTTGTGTGTTTGTTTTATTCTCTTCGTGGTGTGTGCGCTTTATTCTCAAAGGAGTTTGTATGTGTACTTTATTCTCAAGGGGTTTGTGTGTGTGTCGTTGTATAGTTCATCAACGACAAAGTCTTGGAGTGTTTCCACACAACACTCTTGGCTAATTCTCACCACCTTGAGTTAATTAGCTAGATAGCTAACTTATTAGAGCATCCGCAATGGGCTCCATAAACCACCTCCTTAGACAAATTTTAGGGAGGAATTGTAAAAATGCAACTCCAACCATGCTCCCTATCCACCTCCTAAAATAGGGAGTCCTCTAGGAGCTCCTAAATCTGAGGAGAGAGAAAGTACTCTTAGGGGCTCCCTATAATTTAATGCTGTCTTATTTAATGAGTATTTCAAACCTTTATTTAATGCTAACTTTTTTTTTTTTTTAATAGAGATGGACCAATCAAAAAAGAGTTATAGCATTTATGACTCTCCAAATTAGGGAGTATGGTTGGAGTTGAAATTTTTTAGAGAGCTCCTAAAATAGCTTTCTTATATTTTTAGCTAAGAAATAGAGAGCATCATTGCGGATGCTCTTAGTCTTATTAGTTTAGGTTGCTAGCTTCTAGCTTAATTACAATGAGTAGGTTTAATGCCTATTTATAGATTATTGAACCCACTAGATAGGTCGGTTGTATAGCAAACCGACTTCAACATGTAATTCTAGCCGGAGTATATTGTGGCTCTTGTCTAGAATTTTCTACTATTTTCATTTATGTTTATGGGGTCATCTTCTAGTTTGTGAGACTATTGTATAATTAATCATAAAATTTTGAGTTCTTACATCATCACTAATATTTTTCACCATTGTTGTCCTCGTTAGCACACTACCTCTATTAGCATTCTACAATGCATTATCTAACAAATAAAATAGTCATTTTCTCAATGTAATCGTGTGTCGTTTGTGTGAGCAGAGAGATAGACACAAAAAATAAAGGGTAAATTACTCAAATGGTCCTCAAATTTGTACTCGATTTACATTTTGGTCCCTAAACTAAATTATTCATTCAAATGGTCCACCAACTCTTTATTAATCGTCGCTTTGGTCCTACCATTACATTTTAGGGATCTTTAGTAATATACCCAAAATAAGGGCTGAAATTATAAAAAAAACCCCACATGGAATGCACTTTATAAACATACCCAAAAACCATTTACTACATAATAAATGAGTGTTGAAGTTCCTATATATTACATCTCTACCATTAATTAACTTAAAACAAGCCCAACACAAAAAGCTCAAAAAAAACTCAAAACAAGCCCAACCCAAATTTTTTTCAAAAACCCAAATTTAAAAAAAAATATCGCGAAAATCAAGGAGCTTTCCTTACAACCCTTCTCCATCGAACCTTAGTACATTGTTAATACCATTTCATAG
Source organism: Prunus avium (assembly GCF_965620075.1). Lineage (NCBI taxonomy): Eukaryota > Viridiplantae > Streptophyta > Magnoliopsida > Rosales > Rosaceae > Prunus > Prunus avium. The sequence goes on from NC_142291.1 coordinate 30,891,186, forward strand.
AAGTACACTGTTAATACCATTTCATAGAAGCACATTGTTAATACCATTTCATAGAAGTACATTGTTAATACCATGTTATAGAAGTACACTGTTAATACCATATCATAAAAGCACATTGTTAATACCATTTCATAGAAGTACATTGTTAATACCATTTCATAAAAATACATTGTTAATACCATGTTATAGAAGTACACTGTTAATACCATGTCATAGAAGCACATTGTTAATATTATTTCATAGAAGTACATTGTCAATACCATTTCATACAAAAAAATTAAAAAAACCCAGCAAGACATCCAATATCTTTTGCAGGAACCACCTCTAATTGTCCAAAGTTTCACCACATATAATCACAAAGGCAAAAGGAAATACCTCTACAAGAAAGAAAAAAAGTACACTGTTAATACTATGTCATAGAAGATGTCGTGAGTACTAAATTCTCCAGAAGCTCTGATTACCACCTAGTAAAACAACATCCAAACTTACACAACTACGTAGTGCTTACATTATCAATGATAGACTCAAGAAGATCTCTGACAATTTCAAGTCAGATTCCATCATTATGGCAATCACCATTTGCTTAACCTGAAACCAAACAGAGGCTGCTTAATTTAAATATCGTGTTCATGTTCATACAAGGTATCGAACGTAAAAATACCCATAAAAACATAAATTTCCTTGGAGATTTAGACAGTAAAAAAGTAGTACAAGACTCACTTCTTCTCGCTCAATGAACCCGGTTTGTCTTAGATCATAGAGCCTAAATGCAACTGCAAGTAATTAACAAACAATATAAGATAACAAGAAAGACACACACACAACATTTAGCTTTGCCTCTTATAACAGTAAGACTTACAATCAATTTTATTATCTGTATGGGCATATGGATGGAAGACATTGAGTGCATGAACAAACTCATCAAATTCAAAGACACCATTTCTTTTCATCAAAGAGATCAAAAACCTGGAAAAGCAAAATACAGTTCGCGTAAGTAGGTGCAGGGAATAATATATATATATATCCTAGTCAATTAGTTCAAGATGTTGGTATGAAGCATATACCCTGTCCAGGAAAAGATTTTCACCATAGGGAATAGTGCTAGTTGAAACTCTTCCTGCAACAAAATCATCATTCAAATAATTACTACAATGCATGAAACTAGAAAGAAACAACAGATTTCTTCATAATTGAATTTGAATGATTCAAAGAAATTTGGCTGACCTTATGAATCTATATGTAGTCAATAATTGAATTACTCAGCTTTTTAAATAGCTCCTACAATACCTCCAGCTCATTAACAGTAATTGCATCATGATTTCATGCAAGTAAACATCACAAACAACATTCAAAATTCTTATTAACTAATCATTTATTTCTTCTTCTTCTTTTTTTCCCAAAATTCCCAAAGCAGAAGGAAATAATTCACAATTCAAAGTTCTGCATATATATATAGTTTTCTTAATCTTCTGAATATTTTAAATAAATAAAAATTCATACATATGGTTTTATCGGAGAGGACAGACATATCGTCGAATGCAAAACTGCGTTTGGTTGGGCAGGGATGGTCGCTGAAGCAATCGGTCATAGCAAAAATCAACACCTCTATGATCGCCACAAACGATATAAATGCCTTGCAGATCCAGTCGCCCGATGATAAAGAACTCAATCTTTGTCTCAATCCCCTGCTTAATTAATCAAAAAATAAAAAATTAAGCATAAACACTGAGAAATGAAAATTCGCCCATTTTAATTTTTACCGAGAAATCCATTGTTGTCTGCAACACGAGATTGGGCCTCGTTGACGGTGATGTTATGGCCGTCGAGGTTCTGGCCGTTTATGCCTTCGATTGCGTCCTTCATGGCCTTATCGTTGTTGAAGGTGACGAAGCCGAAGTGCCTGGACCTCTCGGTCTCACGGTCGTTGATGATCTTCGATTCGGTGGTGGAGGAAAGAGTCGGCATCATGGATCAGGACCTGAGTCCACCTCCTGAGTTGTAAAACGACCTTGCCTGTGACTGAGATGCGAGATGCGATTGAGCTATGAGATCTGGAAATAGCTGCAAGATCTGTGAGAAAGTGAGTGAGAGATCTCACAGACCAGCTCTGAGATTTTGAAGGAGCAATCGTCGATTATCTTAATTGAGCCTCAGAGCTGGGTTTATTTTGGGCAAAAGGGCAAAATAATAATCCAACATTGCTATTAAATTTAAAAAATCTACGGTTGTCAATTTTTGGGTTTATTTTGGGTGTGTTTATATACAGTAAATAGTATAGGGTATATTTATAGTTTTATGTCTAGAAATGGGTATTTTACTAATTTTCTATACATTTTATGTTAAATTTAGTCATGTGAGCAGCACATGCTACATTTGTGGGGGTAAATAAGACTTTTGACCTATTTATCACCCCTTTATCACCACTTTATCAACACTTTATCACCTATGTATCAGTGTATCACCACTTTATCACCTATTTGGGGAACATAGGACAATTATGGACAGTTTTACCCTTACATTTGACAGCAACATTAGCATAATTTAACGGTAGGATCAATGGAGCAATTAATATAGAGTTGATGGACCATTTGAACGAATAATTTAATTGAGGGACCAAAATGTAAATCGGGTATAAGTTTGAGGACCATTTGAGTAATTTACCCAAAAATAAAATACACCAAATTGCGTACAAGTTAGTTTGCTCATATAGGATTACATGGTTAATATTCTATCACGAAACATAAGTTATAGCATCAGTGACATGATCAAGTTTGATTTCCTTAAATTTTGTTCAAGAACATGATACCATATATACATATTTAAGGAAATGAATCAACTTAGAAGTATACATAGATTTTCAGGCTTCTTGGATTCCATACCACTAAGCTTGCAGCCATAATCATGCTCTCGGAGGAAGCCGTCTGAAAAAAGACTCAAGCCAACATTGATGATAGCAAGCACAGAAAAAACTTGACATTATCTAGAGCTATGGGTGCACACTTAATCGTACATACTGCATCTTGTACTGCCATGCTCAAACCAATCCAATGAAATAAGTGCTTCCCTATGTCTATACACTACAAGAAAATGGGCTTTAGTTGACACTTAATAGCTGACGCTTTTTGCAAAACCATCACCTCTTCTATGAAGCTTTGACGCTTTTTAAAAAGCGTCAACTACACAGCATGTTTTCATGACGTTTTACCTGAAACGTCAAGTATGTATCACATTCCTTGACATTTTTATAAAGAGCGTCAACTCTATATCACTTTTCCCTGACATTTGAGAAACAACGTCAATTAAAACCCTTATATATCTGACACTTTAAAAAATAAAAGTATAAACCGTCAAGAAAACATACTAGTATTAGAACAAAAAAAAAAGGGAATAAAAAAAGAGGGAAAGCTGGTAGGTTTCTCTTTCAGATCCCAAATTCACTAACTGTGTTAGGGTAGGATTATTTTTTTAGATTTCACCCTCGCGCTCGCCTCACTGTCTCTATCTGCAGCTCTCTCTTCTCCATAGCTCTCCCTTCGTTTCATCTCTGTAGTTCCATGGTCTCTCAATCTCCTTTCCAGACTTCGTTTCAAAACCAAACTTAAATACCCAAAATCTCAGCCACAATCGCGCCCCTTTGCTCACATCAAATCTCACTGTCTCCATCCACAAATCGCCCCTTTGATTTGCCAAACTCTTATTGTCTCCATCCACAAATCGCCAGTTTGCTCTCCCTAACTCTCATTGTCTGCTCCTCTTTCCTTATCTCAATTCCAGAACTAAACCCTAAAAACTCTCATCCCCAATTTACAAAAAACTCAAATTCACCTTACTGTCTCACACTTTTATTATCACCTAGGACAAGGCGACAAGTGATTGATGATGAGAACCCCCAATTTGTTTCGTATAGTTCGCACCGAATGGCAAATACATTCTTGCACTTTGGATGATACTTTGGTAAGCCCAATTCTTCCTTTTTCTTTTTAATTATGTTTGTTGGGTTGTATTTGAGTGGCTTTCACTGCGAATGCTCACTTCAACATATAAAATTGAGCTCTTAAAAAGTCATGGGTTGGTTAAAGCTAAATGGAATAAATTTATGTTTTTGAATTTTAGGTTTAGGAGAGGAAAGTAAAAGCTGAGTAATTGCGTATTTTATCAGCTATTTTGATTAGCTTCATATAAAGTCTTGTCCAGACTCTGGGTATTTGTAACTCTTGAACTTTGTAAGTTGGGACTGAAAAACTGATGTTGGAAAGGGATCTTAACAATTAATTTTTTTTGAATGTTAAAGCAAGCACTATAAAAAAAATTGATTATTTGCGTCAGATTTGTTGTTTCAAGCAAGGACTATAGAAATATGATTATTATTATTATTTTGTTTTTGTTGTTAGTGTAATGAAAATGATCCAGATTCATACACTGGGTACAGCTCTAATTTGGCCAAATCCCTACACTCTATCAATTTTATTATTTTAGTTTCTTCATATTTTCAATTATTATAATGCTTAGATAATCCGACACTTCAGCATGACTACGAATTTCTCTTACAAGCCACATGGCTAGAACTTGTTTCACCAATTTACATTTTGATGGCAGGAACATCAGTTACTTGATCTTCTGGCCCTATTCATACAATCAAGGGTTTACTTCTTGATGGATTAATTCAATTAATTTAGTTATGGTATTTTTTAAAAGAATTTAGAGGCATTGGTATCTTGCTTTATTCAAAGTAGGTATGACTTTGAGGATAAATTTGTGACTTCTGTATGTGTAGGGTTAAGTGGAAAGCCTTATGGAGATACTGGAGTGCATCCTCAACCAGGGCAGCTGCATGAGCCTTTGGAATTGAGGCCAGGAAGGGGAGTTATCTGCTTTGTGAGTATCACTCATCTTGCAGCCCATTTCTTCTTAATGCTTTTTAAGGTCATCTTGATTCGCATATATTTCCATTGTTTTGGGTTTCTTTTCATATATATTTCTACTGTATTGTGTAGCAGTCTCAAAGAATATGCTACCTCGTCAATTTCATCCCATTGGGTGTTGTTTGGTAATATTTAATTTTCTTTTAAACCAGAGAAGTTTCTTAATAAATTATTGCTTATTTTTCTGAGACCTGAACTTCCTCTGCTCAACTGTTACTCCTCATTTTCCTATTATTTAGGCTCTGAGTTTTTCAAATTTTATTTTGAGTTTAGTTCTCTAACTTAGGTTGTGATGTGTGCATGTTCTGTTTTATAAAATCTAGATAGACCAATCTAGATAGTTCTTTAACTTAATTTAAATTGTTTTTCTTACTTCATTTAACTTTTAAGCATGCAGATGCTAGCATGACTTTTATTTTTTTTCAATAGACTGATTCTCTTCCCACATATAGAATGCTCTCTAGGTAGTTCAACCCACTTGGTGACACTTACTTTGCTTGAGAAATTTCGTACTTCATAATTTACTGAAAAATTATTAGCAACATGATAGTACTAACATGTGAAATGGCTATATAGACACATAAGAAGATATTTGTCTATTTATATACTCTTCTTTATGGATGATTCTAGGACTTATAAGTCTTGTGAAGTACTCGTAATATGTGTTTTAACCTGAGTAGGAATTTATTTCCATGCCACAAGAATTGTCCATCAAATTCTCATAGGTTTGTCAATAGCACTAGCATGCACATATAGACACTACAAGAACTTTGTTTCTTAATTTTGTTTCCTAAAGATTTGTTGGCATTGTGCAGATGAATAACAAGTTCCATTTTGGAAGCCCATACATCAGTTGATTAAGCTAGTCTCTCTGCCCTCTATATCTCCTTTTTTCTTTTTTACAATTCATATTCTACTTTCTGTTTTCAACCAGTAAAAATTGATTTTAGACATGGGCTAGCCATTGTCTTCTAAATTATGTGCAGAAAATGGTTGCATTTATAGAATACCCATGGGCTTCAAGTTGCATTTATAGAATACCCATGGGCTTCTAGTCACTGGTTAGTTGTTGATTTGGCATTGTATATTACTCTTGGACTAGTTGTTGATTTGGTTTAGACTTGGTTTAATTATCAGAGTGGTTGTTGGTTCACCAAAAAGATTTGGCTTAGTTTAATTATGCTTGGCATTTGAGGACCCAATGCTTGCTTTTATGGTTTATACATTTTATTGATCGTTTCATAATGCTAATTATGAACGTTTAGTTTCGTTGTGCATTTAAGAGTACACATTTTGCATATGTAATTCGAAAGTTTGTCGCTGAAATTTCTGAGAATTTGAAACTAGATTAAGCACACATTCCACGAAGTTCGTATATTTTCTTCTAGCAAGTCTGTCTATTAACCCCCCTTATCTGAAATTAATTGTTAAAAGTTCTGATTCATCTTTAATCATTATCTTACCCTTGTTGAATAACACTCCGCTTTCTAATTTTTATTTGAAGTTTGAGGTTTCAATTTCAATCGTGGGCTCTGATTTTACAGATTTTGTTTGTCAATTCAGTTTGGACAAAGCATATGTAACAAGGTAAGCATTTTTTATGTTAATTTTGAACTAGGTTCTAATTTGATTTCATTTACTAGGCTATCATTCAATACTTTTGATCATAAAACTTCTTTGGTTGATATTATCTTTGTTAACTTTACAGTATCTTAAATATCTAAGAATGTGTATGTTTAACTATGACGTTAGAGTGAGGACTTAACAGGTTCGTAATCTCATCACTATATATATATTATTAAAAATTAGAGATTATTTAAGGCTTCATCTATTATCAGAATTCTGTTTACTTTTAGTTCCATGTGCATTAATTTACTCTTTAATTCATATGTTTACATCTTAGCAGATTGATGTGATTAGTGCGGCTCATACCACAAAGGCAATTTTATGCTCATCAAGTGCTAAGGAATGTCAAGCTTCCAAGTGACAAGTTCTACATAGTTTGAGACTTACTGGATATTAGATAATTTGGTTCATTTCCATTTGTTTATATGTTTTTAATATCATTTGCCTATATAGTTGACATGTTATAACATTTTTGTAGTGCTGAATATTTATATATATATATATATATATATAATTTATTTTAGTGGATGTGAGATCTGAGTTTGTTGTTTTATATAATTATTTAGCAATTTAATTATTCCTTTGCAATTAATTTTTTTTTTGGACAGTCATACTATTGTTGACGGCTAAAAACCATCAAGAAACAACTCTTTAAGTTTATAAACAAAAAAAATTGTTGATACTTAAAAAGCGTCAAGAGAACATAGTTTCCTGACAGTTTTGTGACATTTCATAACCGTCAGGAAATATTAAACATTGACGGATAATAAGCGTCAAGAAAGGGGGGTAACTTTTGTTGACACTGGTATTCCTGATGCTTTTTGAACTGTCAGGAAATGGCTAACGTGACGCTTTTTAGGTGTCAACAAAGGGTGTTTTTCTTGTAGTGATATCATCATGATTTTGAGGCAATAATTTTTCTGATGATTTTTTCTTATCTCTAACATCATAATGGGATTGAGTGGCATGGAGAAGGCGATGGGGATGTGGAGGAGAGGGGAAGAAATGAGGGAGGTGAGAATGATAAGGTTCAACTGACTTGGGCACAATGAATATCATTATTACCACCATAAGTTTATTCATTGCTGTAAGGCCCAAGCTTCAGTGATCACAGTTTGCTGGAGCAAGGTGAGAACAAATTTATTTTATAACTTAAACTTCTTTGGATGGGTTGCTTTCATAAAGTAGCTTTTGGGCATATAGAGTTAATACAAACTATAATTTTTTTTTTTGGTCGAAAATACAAACTATAATTGTTTTGTAAATTCTGAGGATATTTGTGAACAACCATTTAGTCCTGTGATACTTCTCTTTACTTTATAGAAGAGGTTCCAAATTCAACTTTTGGGGGTGAAAGGTCTACATTTGTTTGTGGTTGGACCAACTTGGAATTGCAGTCCAGCATAGAGAACTTTTTCGCTCTTTAACACCGTCATGTGTTGTTAGCAATTCATCAATATTGTCATACGAATTTCAACACATGAATTAGTAACACCAAATGGCGGCATTATCTTAACGCTAAAAAGAATTCATCTGGACGATCATTTGAATTTTTTTTTGTTAATATAACAATAACTTTCTTTTTATCAAAGCCAATCACATCAAATATGTCACATGAGCTAAAAAATTCATGAATATTTACAGGTTTACAATACTGATTTCTTATTGCGTCTAAAGGGCATAGGATTATTATTCTTTTCCTCAGCTTTTGTTTTTTTTGTTTTTTTAATATTATACAGCCCTTTTACATTTGCCTCTGAACCGTGACACTTTATTTCTTTAGAAACAGCTCGTGGTTTATACAGCCCTATATAATACACATAAGCCAAAATATATATCCCCATGGCATCATAGTTGTGTGTGTGAGAAATCCCCATCCCCTATAGTTTAGCTCCCAAAAAAAAGTATATATTCCAATTAGGACTGAGGAGGGGCAATCCTATGGAGCCCCAATTCTTGAATCAAGGCATTCAAATCCTTGTAAGATGATCCACCTTCCTCCACGCTCTTTCTTGCCATTTCCCCAAGCGCCTTGGCTCTGATTCTCATTTCCTCTGCATCTTTACCAACCATAACCTCTGTCACAGCCTTCTCTATATTTTCCTTCTTCACTCTATCCCCTCCAAACCTAGCCCATTTTTTAGCACCCTCAACCACTCTAACCCCAATTCCAAGTATTTCAGTCACCAATTTTTCGTTGTAAAACTGATCGGCGAACGCAGGCCACGTGGCCATTGGCACACCGGCAGTCACTGCTTCCATGGTGGAGTTCCATCCACAATGAGTCACAAAGCCTCCTGTTGCTTGGTGCTCAAGAATTGGCACCTGTGGAGCCCATCCTCTTATAACAAGTCCTCTGCCTTCAACTCTGTCCTCAAACCCTTCAGGCAACCAGTCTTCTTTATTTTCTTGATCACTCTTTTCTTTTTTCACTACCCAAATGAATTGCTGCCCTGAAGCCTCAAGACCCAATGCAATCTCAAGGAGCTGAGCATCATCAAACTTCACCACACTTCCAAAGCTCACATAAATTACTGAATTGGGTTCCTTAGAACTTAGCCACTTCAAGCATTCATGTTCATCTAAGGACGCTTTGGGTCCTCTGTTTGCCTTATCTTCAATCTCCTTATTGCATAGAAAAGTAGGTCCAATATGCCAAGCCTTGATTCCCAAAAAGTTCCTGTAATGGTCAGCATAAGCTGGTTCAAGCTCATAGAAGCTGTTAACAAGAACCCCATGGCTCTTCCACTCAGATTCTGCAGCTGCTTTGCCAAAACTTCTCAATTCAGATTCTTGTTTCATGAAATCTGGTATTTGGTTTCCTGCAAGCTTGTGCTCATGTGGTAAGTTGGGAATGACAAGAGGTTCAGAATCAGACACTATGGAAAGGTCCATTTTCATCAAATGGTGTGAAACACATAAAGAGATGAAATTTGTGCCATGGAAAACAAGCCTTGGGATTCCAAATTTAGCAGCAACATCAGTTGCCCATGGGAAAAATATGTCAGCCACAAGGCAATTGGGTTGGTGATCTTTGAGGAGCTGCTCAAGTTGTTGAGCAAGCAAAGTTGTGGCCTTCAAGAATTTTTGGAGCTCTTCCTGTGTTTCAACCATGTGAGCATTCTCACACCCTTCTGGCAACCCAACCTCCACAGCTGGGAATTTGAGAGCAAGAACTCCGATTTCGAAACCCGAAAGTTTGCTTCTTTCAATTGCTTTGGAGAAGAGGGACAAATTATGAGGAGTAGAAATTATGGTTGTTTTGATGCCTTTGGAAGCAAATAGTTTGGCCATGTCTATGGTTGGTATCATGTGGCCATGACTCATATAGGGAAAGAAGAAAATGTGAGGCTGGATGGTTTTTTGATCCATTTTAAGTTGCAAGAGATTTGTGATTATGGAGAAGATGGTGAAGCTGAGAAGTAATGAAACTGCAAATCATTCAAGGCTTGACTGAAAGAACTGGTTGATAGAGTTGGTATATAACAGTACATTTGACCTGGAAAGCAAGTCTCATGGAGCTTAAAAAATTGTGTTTGGCTTGTTATTTCCATGGGATACAATTAGTTTAATCAGTCAACTATGAACAAAATCTTTGAATTTTAGTGCGATAAGGTATCAATTTTTTAAACGAAAGTTTGGGGAACAAGACATTGACTTACTTAATAGTTCTAAATCTTATAAAATAAAATAAAAAATGTTTAGAAGCCTTTGATGTGTTAAAAGAAAATTAATTTTTCAAATTTCACAATTTTTTATGCTTTTAGATGTTAATAGCCGTCACAAACTACCTATCGCTATCGATTGTAACGGTATTGTTTTTTCGATCGAATTGTAATGGTATTGTCATTTGTACTAATCAACATATGTTTTGGTAGTAAAAACTAATTATTACTACTATATAGTGAAACATTTTATTCTTCATAAAACCAAATCTAAATATAACGTTGTCATCAACCACTAAAGCTGGGTTGAGAGAAAGTAAAGATGCCACCTTCCATAGAGTTTGGGATAAAAAAGGAGATGCCCAGTTGGGGCAAATTGGTCCAAACATTTCTCTTTTATTTTAGGTTTTTGGTACGGAGTTTAATCATCTTCAAATTGTAACAAAGAGAGCAAAAGGAAAAATATATATATTGGTGGTCAGCATTAAGAAAAGGAAGAGTGGTTGCCTGAAGGGTTTGAACAGAGAATGGAAGGTAAGGGACTAATTATAAGAGGTTGGGCTCCACAGGTGCTGATTCTGGAGCATCAAGCAATTGGAGGCTTTGTAACTCACTGTGGGTGTAACTCTATCCTTGAAGGAGTGTCTTCTGGGGTGCCAATGATCACATGGCCTGTGTCCGCCGAGCAGTTTTACAATGAGAAGTTGGCGACTGAGATACTAAGAATTGGTGTTGCTGTTGGTTCTCAAAAATGGGCTTCATTAGTAGATGTGAAGAAGGAAGCCAGTGTGAAGAGGGACGCCATAGAGAAGGCTGTGGCTCAAGTCATGGTGGGTGATGAAGCAGAGGAAATAAGAAGCAGAGCAAGGGCACTTGGGGAGATGGCAAGGAGGGCTGTTGAAGAAGTGTTGGCGAGTCCTAGTCCTATTCTATTTGGGTTTTATTTATTTTACCTTTTGTGTAGATATTATGTAATTAGGATTCCACTTATTTCCTAATTAAACCCTACTAGGGTTTGCAACCTGTATTATAAATACCTCCTTTCGGAGAATGAAATATATCTGAAAAATATTCTACCATATTGTTTGACTTGGTATCAGAGCCTAGTTTCTGGTGCCTGTGTGTGTTGTGCCCATCCGTGTTCTACTCTGTGCCCTAAATTCTTTTTAGGGTTCTTGTGCCGTGTTCTACTCAGTGCCCTAATTTCTTTTTAGGGTTCTTGTGCCCGTGCCTGTGTTGTGTTTGTTTCCGCTGCTATCTATCATGGGTGATGATTCCATAGTTGTGACTGGTACTAGTGCATCTACACCGAAGGAGGCACGTCCCTCGCGTGATTACTCTACCCTGATTACATCTGACAAATTGGATGGCTCCAATTATGCCTCTTGGTCTCGTGGTGTGCGTATTACGATTACTAGTCGTCGTATGGCAAGTTGGATCAATGGGAAGAAGCCTGCTCCGTCTCAAGACTCCGCTGACTATACCGAATGGGAAGAAGATAATTGTCTGGTGCAGTCATGGCTTCTAAATTCCATGACTAAACCAGTTCGTGCCTTGTTCGAACATGGTGATACTGCTTTTGATATATGGGAGGCTGCTCGGAAGACCTATACTGTGACTCAGAATAGTTCTCGTTTGTTTCAACTCCGACGGCAATCCATACTTATAAGTCAGAATGGTGAATCTGTGAAAGTGTTTTATGAAAAACTTCATGCTATCTGGAAAGAGATTGATTGTCTGCGTCCGCATGAGTTTAATTGTTCTACTGATGGGGCTCGTCGTCTGAAAGAAATTGAAGCCGATCGAGTTTATGATTTTCTTGGTGGGCTAGATCCACCGTATGATGGTGTTCGTAGCCATATTCTTGCTCTTAGTCCTGTACCACCCCCTCTCGAAGCCTATGCAATGGTCATGGAGGAAGATACCCGCCAGTCCGCGATGCTTGGAGGAGGATCGCTGGCTCTTAAGGTGGATCCAGCACGTCACCGACCGGTCGCCCCGCAAGTCGCGACCGGTCGCCCGCCGCAGAAAAAGTTTGGATCTTCTGCTGGGTTTCGTCCTTCTGCTTCCACCTCTCTTGAAGGTCCGCCTAAGTGCCGCCATTGTAATGGGGATCATTACTCTGAAAAGTGTTTTAAGGAGCATGGTTACCCTGATTGGTTTGTTGACTACAAAGCTCGTATGTATGGTCCCAAGGCCACTTACACTGTGACTCCCGATGAGGCCCGTCCTCCAACTCCATCTGCAAATCTGTGTGCTTCTGATACTATGCCAGGTATGGGTTCTACTACTTGGATAATTGACACTGGTGCTTCTGATCATATGACTTATAATGATAAAATGTTTGATGAGTTTTTGCATAACCCTCGTGACCCATATATTACTAGTGCTAATGGTTTACCTTCCCCAGTTACCGGTGAAGGTACCATCCATCTTACTCCTTCGTTACCCCTGTCTCATGCACTCTTGGTTCCCAATATTCATTGCAATTTGTTATCTGTTGGGCGTTTACTTGATACACTTAACGCTTCTGCTACCTTCTATTCTACCCATTGTTTTTTCCAGGATCTCAGGACTCACGAGAAGATTGGGCATGGTAAACGGATAGGGGGGTTATATTACTTACAGTTGCCGGCTGCAGCAGTTCGTGATTGTGTCGCTAATAAAGCTCTGAGTGGCAGTGTCAAGGACAAGCACCAACTTTGGTTATGGCATCGTCGCTTAGGACATCCGTCGTTTGGTTATCTTAGACATTTGTTTCCTTCATTATTTAGTTCATATGATGAGTCTAGTTTCAAATGTGAGACTTGTGTAATGGCCAAGAGCCACCGTACTGTTTTCCCCTTAAGTAATAATAAAGCTGCTTTGCCTTTTGAGTTAGTACATTCTGATGTTTGGGGTCCTGCTCGTGTGACTTCTCACGGTTTCCGTTGGTTTGTGACTTTTATTGATGACTGCACTCGTTTAACATGGGTGTATTTGATGAAGACTAAACATGATGTTGTCTCTATTCTTCCTGACTTTTGTGCCATGGTGTCTACTCAGTTCCATGCTCGCGTTAAAGTATTTCGCACTGATAATGGCGGTGAATATGTGAATCATACCTTGGCTCAATTCTTTCGTGATCAAGGTATCATTCACCAAACTACCACTCCTTTTACACCTCAACAGAATGGTGTGTCTGAAAGGAAGAATCGCCAGTTACTTGAAGTTGCTCGCTCTCTGATGTTGGATATGTCTGTTCCCCATCACCTTTGGGGACATGGTGTCTTAACCGCCGCCTACTTGATTAATCGTACTCCTAGTCGGGTTCTTGATTACAAGACTCCACTTGATGTGTTATGTGCTCTTACTCCTCCGGTTTCGGTCTCTAAGTTACCTCCGAAGGTATTTGGGTGTGTTGCGTATGTTCATGTTTACTCTCATCAAAGGAGTAAACTTGATCCTTGTGCTCTCCGCTGTGTCTTCATTGGTTATTCTACGACTCAGAAAGGTTATAAGTGTTATCACCCGCCTACTCAGAAGGTACATGTCACTTTGGATGTCACATTTCATGAAGAAGTACCCTATTATGTGTCTCCCTCCTCTTCAACTCAGGGGGAGAGGGGGAGTGAATTGAAGAGTTTCGGAGTGGAAAATAAGGAAAATTTTCCAGAACAGGATGAAAACGACCGGTCGCTCATAGGTCGCGACCGGTCGCTCGCGTCGAGCTGGGACTACAGTAACGAAACGAGCGAAGCGACCGGTCGCAGTGAGGACGCGACCGGTCGCGAACGAACCTGTAACGATACGACCGGTCGTGTGGAAGTGGGCGACCGGTCGCTAATGAATCTGCTTGGAAACGACCGGTCGCACATAGGCAGCGACCGGTCGCCAGACCAAAATTGTGATTTTTCCGAGCCTCTCTCAGAAGGACATAACAGTGATATTGGCGACTCTCGTACAGATGAAATTGATAATATACCCCCCTCTGCCCTGCCATTGCCTCAATCAAGTTGTGATAATGAGGTACTTTCTAGTGATATGCCTACCTATTCTTTGCCCCCACGTACTACCCGTGGGAAACCTAAAGTACAATATTCTCCTGATATACATGCCAAATCTAAATATCCCATTAACCATTATATGTCAACTCATCGCTTATCTAAGTCATATGCATCATATTTGTGTCAATTATCTAGTGTATGTGTGCCAACTAAGTTGCAGGATGCTCTATCTGATCAAAACTGGGTAGATGCAATGCATGTTGAGATGGAAGCCTTGAACAAGAATGCTACTTGGGAGTTAGTTCCTTTACCAAAAGGAAAAAAGGCAGTTGGGTGCAGATGGGTGTTTACTTTGAAGCACAAGGCTGATGGTTCCATTGACCGTTACAAGGCAAGATTGGTAGCAAAAGGGTATACTCAGACATATGGAGTGGATTACACAGAGACTTTTGCTCCGGTAGCTAAGCTCAACACTGTACGCGTACTCTTATCCTTAGCTGCTAACCGTGACTGGCCGCTGCTACAATTTGATGTCAAAAATGCATTCCTCCATGGTGATCTCAAGGAAGAAATATATATGGATTAAAGCACGGGTATCCCTGTGACTTCTAAGGAGGGTGAGGTGTGCAAGCTACGGAAATCCTTGTATGGATTAAAGCAGTCTCCAAGAGCGTGGTTTGGAAGATTTGCTGCATCTATGAAGAAGTTTGGATATGTGCAAAGTAACTCTGATCATACTTTGTTTCTGAAGCGTCATAAAGGTAAATTGACGGCTTTAATTATTTATGTTGATGATATGATTGTGACTGGAGATGATCATGTAGAGATACAGAGTCTTCAGAAGTATCTGGCTTCTGAGTTCGAGATGAAATCATTGGGTGACTTAAAGTATTTTCTTGGGATTGAAGTTGCTAGATCTAAACATGGTATTTTTCTATCCCAAAGAAAGTATGTTTTGGATTTACTTGCAGAAACTGGAATGTTGGATTGTAAACCGATTGATACCCCTAGTGAGCAGAATCATAAGTTGGGGATATATCCCGATCAAGTTCCAACTGATAAAGAACGTTATCAACGACTTGTGGGGAAGTTGATTTATTTGGCTCATACTCGTCCAGATATTGCGTATGCGGTAAATATAGTGAGTCAGTTTATGCACTCTCCTAGTGTAGATCATATGGGGGCTGTGACTCGTATTTTAAGGTATCTGAAAGTAACTCCTGGTAAGGGGTTAATTTTCTCCAAGTATGGCCATACAAATGTAGAAGGGTATACAGATACTGATTGGGCAAGTTCAGCCACAGATAGGCGTTCGACATCTGGGTATTTTATGTTTGTGGGTGGCAATCTTGTTACGTGGAGGAGCAAGAAACAAAAGGTGGTGTCTAGATCTAGTGCTGAGGCTGAGTATCGGGGAATGGCCCATGGTGTATCTGAGTTACTATGGTTGAGAAGATTGTTGAAAGACCTTGGTTTTGGGCCTAATAAACCCATGGAGTTATATTGTGACAATACGGCTGCAATTGCAATTGCTCATAATCCTGTACAACATGACCGTACAAAGCATGTGGAGGTTGATCGAAATTTCATTAAGGAAAAGTTGGATGCGCAGATTGTGTCCTTCCCCTTCATCCGTTCAGAGTATCAGTCAGCTGATGTTCTTACGAAAGCTGTTTCTACAAGTATCTTTCTCAACTCGCTTGACAAGTTGGGCATGCGTGACGTCTTTGCTCCAACTTGAGGGGGAGTGTTGGCGAGTCCTAGTCCTATTCTATTTGGGTTTTATTTATTTTACCTTTTGTGTAGATATTATGTAATTAGGATTCCACTTATTTCCTAATTAAACCCTACTAGGGTTTGTAACCTGTATTATAAATACCTCCTTTCGGAGAATGAAATATATCTGAAAAATATTCTACCATATTGTTTGACTAGAAGGTGGTTCATCATTCTCAGATTTAACAGCTCTAATTGAAGAGTTGAGATCCCTTTGAGCTTGAAGCTTTATAGAAAAAATACCACCATTTTGTGTTCTTTTGCTTTTAACATTGTGGGTGCCAATGATCACGAAGGAATTGTTGTTGGGGTGCCAATGATCACCTTGCCAGTATCTGATGAGCAATCTTATAATGAGAAGTTGGTGACCCAAGTGCTAAAAATTGGGGTTGGTGTGTTGAGAGTGTTAAATCCGACATTGCAAATCTTACAGGAGAATTTAAATGATATTGGATATCTCCAATTAATTCTGAGTTTGATTTGAATGCTCTAATTGAAGCATTGAGGTCCCATAATTAAGGTTGGACCACACATTCAAATGAGATTAACAATCTTTTGTGATACAATCTAGCAAGAACAGTTTCTTATGAAAGAATTATGCATTGAGCACTGATTTTTTCTACTTAATTTTCATACTTTGATTAAAAGTTTTGTTTTTTTGTTGACCCATGAGACATTCATTCAGCATATTCGATTATTAAGGTCGGTGGATTAAATAAATTATTATGATCGTTCCTATGTAGATAGAATCAAACTAATATCTTAAAAGAATACTAAAATAAACCTGTAATGTGAACACATGATGTAAGAGACTACGCATGCAAAGAGATAGCAAAGTCATTTTTGGCTTGCCTTAAAGAAGCATTTTTTAAAAAGAAACAAGCCCTTCCCTCCCCTCCCAAGTCTCTATATCTTATATTTCATCAGCATCATTATTGTAGTGACTGTCTACCAGAGTTCCCATGGAAACAAAATCCCAAGAGCAGCTTCACATTTTCTTCTTTCCATATATGGCTCAAGGCCATAGCATACCCCTCATAGACATGGCCAAAATATTTGCTTCCCATGGTGTAAAATCCACCCTAATAACCACCCCTCTTCATGCACCACTTTTCTCAAAAGCAATCCAAAGCAGCAAAGAATTGGGGTTTGAAATTGAACTTATTGTCATCAGATTCCCAACTGAAGAAGTTGGGTTGCCTCCGGGATGTGAAAGCGCTAGCTTGGCTACAACCAATGAGATGAAGCAAAAGTTCTTCAAAGCTACCACCCTTCTTGAACCACAGCTTGAGCAGATTTTGGACCAACAGTGCCCTCACTGCCTTGTTGCAGACGCTTTCTTTCCTTGGACCACAGATGTTGCCGCCAAGTTTGGTATTCCAAGGCTCATATTTCATGGCATTGGTTTTTTCCCTTTGTGTGCTTCACTTAGTGTGATATTGTATGAGCCTCACTTGAAGGTTTCATCTGATTCAGAAGTATTTACTATTCCTAATTTCCCAGTTGAGATCAAGCTGACCGGAAGCCAAATACCGGCTTTTCTTAAGAAAAAGGTTGAAACAGAATTCACCAAGTTGTTTGAAGCATGCAAAGCCTGTGAGGAAAGGAGCTATGGGGTTATTGTTAACAGCTTCTATGAACTTGAATCAGTTTATGCAGATCATTATAGGAAGGTGTTTGGGAGGAAGGCATGGCATATAGGCCCGGTTTCGTTATGTAACAAGGCAGCATTAGATAAAGCAGAGATGAGGGGAATGGAAGCCTCCTTTGATGAACATGAGTGCTTGAATTGGCTTAATTCTAAGAAACCCAATTCAGTTGTTTACATATGCTTTGGAAGCATGACCAATTTCACTGATCCTCAGCTCTTTGAAATTGCATTGGGGCTTGAGGCAAGTGGGAGGGAATTCATTTGGGTTGTGAAGAAAGAAAAGAAAGAAAAGGAAGAGTGGTTGCCTGAAGGGTTTGAAAAGAGAATGGAAGGTAAGGGACTAATTATAAGAGGTTGGGCTCCACAAGTGCTGATTCTTGAGCATGAAGCAATTGGAAGCTTTGTGACTCACTGTGGGTGGAACTCTATCCTTGAAGGAGTTTCCTCTGGAGTGCCAATGATCACATGGCCCGTGTCCGCCGAACAATTTTACAATGAGAAGTTGTTGACTGAGATACTGAGAATTGGGGTTGCTGTTGGTGTTCAACAGTGGGCTACATTTGTAGATGTGAAGCAGGAAGCCAGTGTGAAGAGAGAGGCCATAGAGAAGGCTGTGACTGAAATCATGGTTGGTGATGAAGCAGAGGAAATCAGAAGCAGAGCCAAGGCGCTTCGAGAGATGGCAAGGAGGGCTGTTGAAGAAGGTGGTTCATCTTTCTCAGATTTAACTGCACTTATTGAAGAGTTGAAGTCCCTTAGAGCTTGAAGCTTTAGCCAAACAACTAACGTTTTGTGTCTGTATGTGTGTTTTTGTTTTTTGTTTTTTATCATTGAGAAGGAAAACAGAATTGTGAGTATAATATGTTAATAGAATCCTAATGCAAAACTGGAGGCATCTATGTATTGGGAAGAAGATACAAGCCTTGGCCCTTTAAGATTCAGTTAAATAAATTATGTATGTACAAAAATAAAATAAATACAAACCTCCTTGTTTTGAAGGGTACAAGGAGAGGAGATTAGATTATCACTACTCTTCTTCATTAGGAGCCAAATAAGAGAGAGAACAAAACCAAAAAGTATACATTTTCAAAGGCTAGGTTCAGAACTGACAGATTAATCTATTGTAAATCATTGACTACACAAACTGGACACATTTTTTTTAAAGCCCTCTGTGCCTTTCCTCCCAAGTCCCAAAGTACTATAATATACCAAGTGTATCTCCTATCTCTTTCAGTCAAGCCTTATCAGTTCAATCTCTTCTCCAATCATAACCATCAGTTCAATCACTTGTTGGAATTTTATGAAGTAAGGGTGAGAGAAAAGAGAATTCAAGAAGGAATTCTAGGGTATTTACAAGGACATTAGAGGGTTTGAGTAAGGGTGAGAGAAAAGAAAGTTAGGGTTCTTGTGAGAGCTAAAGGGGTTCTAGATTGTAACCAAAGTCATTTTTACATATACTAGTGAATTTCTTGGGTGGATCCCCAAGATGACGTAGACACGAGGCCAAACTCCTATAAATCTTTGTGTTCTTGTGTGTTTGTTTTATTCTCTTCGTGGTGTGTGCGCTTTATTCTCAAAGGAGTTTGTATGTGTACTTTATTCTCAAGGGGTTTGTGTGTGTGTCGTTGTATAGTTCATCAACGACAAAGTCTTGGAGTGTTTCCACACAACACTCTTGGCTAATTCTCACCACCTTGAGTTAATTAGCTAGATAGCTAACTTATTAGTCTTATTAGTTTAGGTTGCTAGCTTCTAGCTTAATTACAATGAGTAGGTTTAATGCCTATTTATAGATTATTGAACCCACTAGATAGGTCGGTTGTATAGCAAACCGACTTCAACATGTAATTCTAGCCGGAGTATATTGTGGCTCTTGTCTAGAATTTTCTACTATTTTCATTTATGTTTGTGGGGTCATCTTCTAGTTTGTGAGACTATTGTATAATTAATCATAAAATTTTGAGTTCTTACATCATCACTAATATTTTTCACCATTGTTGTCCTCGTTAGCACACTACCTCTATTAGCATTCTACAATGCATTATCTAACAAATAAAATAGTCATTTTCTCAATGTAACCGTGTGTCGTTTGTGTGAGCAGAGAGATAAACACAAAAAATAAAGGGTAAATTACTCAAATGGTCCTCAAATTTGTACTCGATTTACATTTTGGTCCCTAAACTAAATTATTCATTCAAATGGTCCACCAACTCTTTATTAATCGTCGCTTTGGTCCTACCATTACATTCTAGATCATCATGAACATCATGATTTTGAGGCAATAATTTTTCTGATGATTTTTTCTTATCTCTAACATCATAATGGGATTGAGTAGCATGGAGAAGGCGATGGGGATGGGGAGGAGAGGGGAAGAAATGAGGGAGGTGAGAATGATAAGGTTCAACTGACTTGGGCACAATGAATATCATTATTACCACCACAAGTTTATTCA
Organism: Prunus avium; assembly: GCF_965620075.1. Taxonomy (NCBI): domain Eukaryota; kingdom Viridiplantae; phylum Streptophyta; class Magnoliopsida; order Rosales; family Rosaceae; genus Prunus; species Prunus avium. Next base: position 30,911,264 of record NC_142291.1, read on the forward strand.
TTGCTGTAAGGCCCAAGCTTCAGTGATCACAGTTTGCTGGAGCAAGGTGAGAACAAATTTATTTTATAACTTAAACTTCTTTGGATGGGTTGCTTTCATAAAGTAGCTTTTGGGCATATAGAGTTAATACAAACTATAATATATTTTTTTTGGTCGAAAATACAAACTATAATTGTTTTGTAAATTCTGAGGATATTTGTGAACAACCATTTAGTCCAAATTCAACTTTTGGGGGTGAAAGGTCTACATTTGTTTGTGGTTGGACCAACTTGGAATTGCAGTCCTGCATAGAGAACTTTTTCGCTCTTTAACACCGTCATGTGTTGTTAGCAATTCATCAATATTGTCATACGAATTTCAACACATGAATTAGTAACACCAAATGGCGGCGTTATTTTAACGCTAAAAAGAATTCATCTGGACGATCATTTGAATTTTTTTTTGTTAATATAACAATAACTTTCTTTTTATCAAAGCCAATCACATCAAATATGTCACATGAGCTAAAAAATTCATGAATATTTACAGGTTTACAATACTGATTTCTTATTGCGTCTAAAGGGCATAGGATTATTATTCTTTTCCTCAGCTTTTGTTTTTTTTGTTTTTTTAATATTATACAGCCCTTTTACATTTGCCTCTGAACCGTGACACTTTATTTCTTTAGAAACAGCTCGTGGTTTATACAGCCCTATATAATACACATAAGCCAAAATATATATCCCCATGTCATCATAGTTGTGTGTGTGAGAAATCCCCCTCCCCTATAGTTTAGCTCCCAAAAAAAAGTATATATTCCAATTAGGACTGAGGAGGGGCAATCCTATGGAGCCCCAATTCTTGAATCAAGGCATTCAAATCCTTGTAAGATGATCCACCTTCCTCCACGCTCTTTCTTGCCATTTCCCCAAGCGCCTTGGCTCTGCTTCTCATTTCCTCTGCATCTTTACCAACCATAACCTCTGTCACAGCCTTCTCTATATTTTCCTTCTTCACTCTATCCCCTCCAAACCTAGCCCATTTTTTAGCACCCTCAACCACTCTAACCCCAATTCCAAGAATTTCAGTCACCAATTTTTCGTTGTAAAACTGATCGGCGAACGCAGGCCACGTGGCCATTGGCACACCGGCAGTCACTGCTTCCATGGTGGAGTTCCATCCACAATGAGTCACAAAGCCTCCTGTTGCTTGGTGCTCAAGAATTGGCACCTGTGGAGCCCATCCTCTTATAACAAGTCCTCTGCCTTCAACTCTGTCCTCAAACCCTTCAGGCAACCAGTCTTCTTTATTTTCTTGATCACTCTTTTCTTTTTTCACTACCCAAATGAATTGCTGCCCTGAAGCCTCAAGACCCAATGCAATCTCAAGGAGCTGAGCATCATCAAACTTCACCAAACTTCCAAAGCTCACATAAATTACTGAATTGGGTTCCTTAGAACTTAGCCACTTCAAGCATTCATGTTCATCTAAGGACGCTTTGGGTCCTCTGTTTGCCTTATCTTCAATCTCCTTATTGCATAGAAAAGTAGGTCCAATATGCCAAGCCTTGATTCCCAAAAAGTTCCTGTAATGGTCAGCATAAGCTGGTTCAAGCTCATAGAAGCTGTTAACAAGAACCCCATGGCTCCTCCACTCAGATTCTGCAGCTGCTTTGCCAAAACTTCTCAATTCAGATTCTTGTTTCATGAAATCTGGTATTTGGTTTCCTGCAAGCTTGTGCTCATGTGGTAAGTTAGGAATGACAAGAGGTTCAGAATCAGACACTATGGAAAGGTCCATTTTCATCAAATGGTGTGAAACACATAAAGAGATGAAATTTGTGCCATGGAAAACAAGCCTTGGGATTCCAAATTTAGCAGCAACATCAGTTGCCCATGGGAAAAATATGTCAGCCACAAGGCAATTTGGTTGGTGTTCTTTGAGAAGCTGCTCAAGTTGTTGATCAAGCAAAGTTGTGGCCTTCAAGAATTTTTGGAGCTCTTCCTGTGTTTCAACCATGTGGTCACTCTCACACCCTTCTGGCAACCCAACCTCCACAGCTGGGAATTTGAGAGCAAGAACTCCGATTTCGAAACCCGAAAGTTTGCTTCTTTCAATTGCTTTGGAGAAGAGGGACAAATTATGAGGAGTAGAAATTATGGTTGTTTTGATGCCTTTGGAAGCAAATAGTTTGGCTATGTCTATGGTTGGTATCATGTGGCCATGACTCATATGGGGAAAGAAGAAAATGTGAGGCTGGATGGTTTTTTGATCCATTTTAAGTTGCAAGAGATTTGTGATTATGGAGAAGATGGTGAAGCTGAGAAGTAATGAAACTGCTAATCATTCAAGGCTTGACTGAAAGAACTGGTTGATAGAGTTGGTATATAACAGTACATTACTTGGGAAGCAAGTCTCATGGAGCTTAAAAAATTGTGTTTGGCTTGTTATTTCCATGGGATACAATTAGTTTAATCAGTCAACTATGAACAAAATCTTTGAATTTTAGTGCGATAAGGTATCAATTTTTTAAACGAAGGTTTGGGGAACAAGACATTGACTTACTTAATATCTAATTTTGGCACCTAGGGGAGAAATCGTATTTTGACTAACGAAACCTGCACTTGATTCCGACGTGCTAGTTTATGACAATAATTTTGTAGGAAAATGCTGAAAAGTACCCAAACTTAGGACATGTTAAAGGGAATTATTATTATTTAGGAAAATGCTAGGGATACCAACTTGGGATACCAACTTATGTACCAACTCTCTAATAGAGCGTGGGACTCATTGTATTGGTGAGCTCTACCTCTATTAGAGAGTTGGTACACAAGTTGATATCCCAAGTTGGTCTCCCTAGCATGACCCTATTATTTAAGCCTCAACCGTACCTCTTGTCATTGACTCTGCACTTGTTGAAACAGCTAAGGGAATTCTCCCCTCCCCCAATCCTCGAGCCTAACCATGTATCTAAGGGAATTATTATTATTTAAATTCTAAGGAGACTTAGTTGTCCCAAATTTGTTTTTGGAGGTTTTAACCTTTCAAACATTGTCAATTTAAATTTCCTGACTCCGCCACGATTTTTCATTAATATATCATGTGTTTGCCTACGGGTAATATACTAATGATAAAAGCATGTGATTGGTTGAAAACTTGCCAAGTTTTGAAAATCAGATGAAACACATCATAACGCATGTGATTGGTTGAAAACTTGCCAAGTGTTGAAAATCAGATGAAACACATCATAACTCCAAGCTATACATATAGCTCCATCATAGTTAATGATATCCACTAGAACTGTTAGGTCTTAGAGTTCAAGTCTTCAAGACAACCATGGGAACCAAAAACCATCAGCTTCATATTGCTCTCTTCCCTTTCATGGCTCAAGGCCACATTATCCCAGTCATAGACATGGCCAAACTATTTGTTTCCAGAGGTCTCAAAGCAACAATAATCACCACCGCTCTAGATGCACCCTTCATCCACAAGAAAATTGAAAATTCAACTTCCCCAGTTCACATTTTCACAATCGAAGTGCCTACTTTAGAGGTTGGATTGCCAGAAAATTGCCAGAGCTTGCATTTGGCAACTTCGCCTGAAATGCAAATAAAGTTTTTCAAAGCTACAGGCTTGCTTGAGCCTCAGCTTGAGCAGTTCTTGCAGCAAAATAGACCCAATTGCCTTGTGGCTGACATGTTCTTTCCTTGGGCTACAGATGTGGCTTCTAAGTTTGGAATTCCAAGGCTCATATTCCATGGAACCAGTGGTTTCTCCTTATGTGCTACACTATGTATGTTTTTGTATAATCCTAGCTTACAGGTGTCATCTGATTCAGAAACCTTTTTTATTCCTAATTTACCAGATGAGATTGAGCTGACAAGAAAGAAGCTGCCTGATTTTATTAGAGATGGAGTTGAAAATGACTTTTCAAGATTGTATGATGAAGGTAAGAAAGCTGAGGAGAGGAGCTATGGGGTTCTTGTTAACAGCTTTTATGAGCTTGAACCTGCGTATGCTGATCATTACACAAATGTTCTGGGGATCAAGGCTTGGCATATAGGCCCACTTTGGATACGCAATGAGGGGGCAAAAGAAGATAAAGTCTCTATTGATGAACAACATGAGTGCATAAAGTGGCTTGATTCAAAGAAACCCAACTCAGTTGTTTATGTATGTTTTGGAAGCTTGTCCAATTTTGTTGATGCCCAGCTGCTTGAGATTGCAAAGGCTCTTGAATCTTCAGGGCAGCAATTCATTTGGGTTGTCAAGAAACAGAACAATGATCAAGAAAACCAACAAGACTGGTTGCCTGAAGGATTTGAAAAGAGAATTGAAGGGAAGGGGCTGATTATAAGAGGGTGGGCTCCCCAAGTGAAGATTCTCTCACATGAAGCAGTTGGGGGATTTGTGACACATTGTGGGTGGAACTCAACACTTGAAGCAGTGTGTGCTGGTGTGCCTATGGCCACATGGCCTGTGTTTGCAGAGCAGTTTTACAATGAGAAGCTGATCACACAAGTGCTTAGGATTGGGGTTGGTGTTGGAGCCAAAGAGTGGAGTAGAGTGGCAGTGGAGAGTGTGAAGAGTGATGCCATAGAGAAGGCTGTGACAAGGATCATGGTGGGTGAGGAAGCAGAGGAAATGAGGAACAGAGCCAGGGGTTACGCAGAGATGGCAAGGAGGGCTGTTGAAGTAGGGGGATCATCTCACGCAAATTTGAATGCTTTGATTGAAGAGTTAAGGTCTCATGACATTGCTCATGAGTAAAGATATGATAGACTTGGTTTGAGTTGTTCCTTTCTAGGTTTGTAGTTTTTCTTTTGTTTATTGTTCGCTTGCCTATTTCGCTTTTAATGAAATCAGATTTCGAAAAAAGGAAAAAGAGTAAAGATATCATAGAGGAACAATTTAAATGTAGCAAATTAGCAATTGTGTGTGTCTTAAATTCTTTACAGTCAAGTGTTTGGAATCAAACTTATACATATAATTGGTTTGTTATTGGCAAGTATGAAGTAAATTATGTGATCAGAGAAATGAACGTTGTGACAGAAAGGTCGTATGGCAAGTTTTAGTCTTTCCAAGTTTGTTGTGAAACAGATCCTTTGCATCCTGTGTGTGGTCTTGGACGAGAATATCAGGAAATCAAGCGGCGGACCATTTAGCGTCGCTGGCACTATCGAGGAGGAGCTCGGAGACCCGGGAAACCAGACCACCCACCTCACTAGTGCATGTTCTTAATAAAGATGTGCTCCCCTGCCCACCCTGGAATTCATAATTTGTTTGGCTTATTTGGGGGCGTTTTGACTTTCCTTATGGGATTGTCGCACCGTGTTTTCCTACTGTTACGTTTTTCACCAGTTGCTTTTCTGGGTTTATTTGATTGTTCGTGCGTGTTTGTAAGTGCTCACACTGAGAGCTGCTTTTCTCCTTTCTGCTTTATTGTATTGTGTTTACTTTCTCGTTGTATGATCTCTCTTTGTGGAATGAAAAGTGCAAGTTTCTGACCAAAAAGTCTGTTGTGAAACTTGAGCAGCTGTGGTGTCTTTGGCCCATTGCTGCATCATTTGGTCATATAAGTTTGGGCCCCAGGCTGAAACTTTCTGACTATACAACCATCTTTAATCTGACTTTCCTGCCTTGAAATGTGGCCTACTTCACTAACGTGACAAAAACTAGTGCAATATCATATTATTTGGCTCAAATAACTCTATAATCATATAACTCAGTGGACCAACCAAATAATGGGAAGACAATCGAAAACTGTATTTTTTTAATTGATAGGGACGATAGCATACTGAACTCACACACACTATATGGATGCTAGGATTGAAACCCATGACCTTTCATGTAAGGAGTATTTGCTCCAAACCACTACACTATAATCTTAGAACAAGAAAATCCTGCAAGGGTGTGAGAGTGCTCGCATGGTTGAAACACAGGAAGAGCTCCAAAAATTCTTGAAGGCCACAACTTTGCTTGATCAACAACTTGAGCAGCTCCTCAAAGATCACCAACCCAATTGCCTTGTGGCTGACATATTTTTCCCATGGGCAACTGATGTTGCTGCTAAATTTGGAATCCCAAGGCTTGTTTTCCATGGCACAAATTTCATCTCTTTATGTGTTTCACACCATTTGATGAAAATAGACCTTTCCATAGTGTCTGATTCTGAACCTCTTGTCATTCCCAACTTACCACATGAGCACAAGCTTGCAGGAAACCAAATACCAGATTTCATGAAACAAGAATCTGAGTTGAGAAGTTTTGGCAAAGCAGCTGCAGAATCTGAGTGGAAGAGCCATGGGGTTCTTGTCAACAGCTTCTATGAGCTTGAACCAGCTTATGCTGACCATTACAGGAACTTTTTGGGGATCAAGGCTTGGCATATTGGACCTCCTTTTCTATGCAATAAGGAGATTGAAGATAAGGCAAAAAGAGGACCCAAAGCCTCCTTAGATGAACATGAATTTTTGAAGTGGCTAAGTTCTAAGGAACCCAATTCAGTAATTTATGTGAGCTTTGGAAGTGTGGTGAAGTTTGATGATGCTCAGCTCCTTGAGATTGCATTGGGTCTTGAGGCTCCAGGGCAGCAATTCATTTGGGTAGTGAAAAAAGAAAAGAGTGATCAAGAAAATAAAGAAGACTGGTTGCCTGAAGGGTTTGAGGACAGAGTTGAAGGTAGATGACTTGTTATAAGAGGATGGGCTCCACAGGTGCCAATTCTTGAGCACCAAGCAACAGGAGGCTTTGTGACTCATTGTGGATGGAACTCAACCATGGAAGCAGTGACTGCGACCGTGCCAATGGCCATGTGGCCTGCGTTTGCTGATCACTTTTAGAAGGAAACATTGGTGGCTGAAATACTTGGGATTGGGGTTAGAGTGGTTGAGGGTGCTACAAAATGGGCTAGGTTTGGAGGGGATAGAGTGAAGAAGGGAGATATAGAAAAGGCTGTGACAGAGGTTATGGTGGGTGAAGAGGCAGAGGAAATGAGAAGCAGAGCCAAGGTGCTTGGGGAAATGGCAAGAAAGAGTGGAGGAAGGTGGATCATCTTACAAGGATTTGAATGCCTTGATTCAAGAATTGGGAATCCATAGCATTGCCCCTCCTCAGTCCTAATTGGAATATATACTCTCTCTTTTAGTACAAGAGCGATAGTCTAAACTATAGTGGAAGGGAATTTCTCATACACATAGCTATATGAGTGATAGTCTAAACTATAGGTGAGCGATAGTATAAACCATGAGCTGTTTCTAAAGAAATAAAATGTCACAGTTCAGACGCAAATGTAAAAGGGCTGTATAATATTTAAAAACAAAAACAAAAAACAAAAGCTGAGGAAAAGAACAATAATCCAATGCCCTTTAGACGTAATAAGAAATCAATATTGTAAACCCACCTGTAAATATTTATAAATTTTTTAGCTCATGTGACATATTTGATGTGATTGGCTTTGATAAAAAGAAAGTTATTGTTATATTAACAAAAAATAAATTCAAATGATTGTTGAGGTGAATTCCTTTTAGCGTTACGATAACGCCGTCATTTGGTGTTACTAATTCTTGTGTTGAAATTCATATGATAATATTGATGAATTGCTAACAACACATAACGGTGTTAAAGAGCGAAAAATTTCTCTATGTAGGACTGCAATACCAAATTGGTCCAACCACAAACAAATGTGGAACTTTCACCCCCAAAAGTTGAATTTGAAACCTCTTCTATAAAGTAAAGAGAAGTATCACTAGACTAAATGGTTGTTAACAAATATCCTCAGAATTTAAAAAACAATTATAGTTTGTATTCACTCTATTCGGCCAAAAGCTGCTTTATGAAAGCAACCCATCCAAAGAAGTTTAAGTTATAAAATAAATTTTGTTCTCACCTTGCTCCAGCAAACTGTGAACACTGAAGCTTGGGCCTTACAGCAATGAATAAACTTGTGGTGGTAATAATGATATTCATTGTGCCCAAGTCAGTTGAACCTTATCATTCTCACCTCCCTCATTTCTTCCCCTCTCCTCCCCATCCCCATCGCCTTCTCCATGCTACTCAATCCCATTATGATGTTAGAGATGAGAAAAAATCATCAGAAAAATTATTGCCTCAAAATCATGATGTTCATGATGATATAGATTTAGGGAAGCACTTATTTCATTTTTTAAGACAGCTTCCTCCGAGAGCATGATTTTGGCTGCAGGCTTAGTGGTATGGAATCCAACAAGCCGTCCAACAAGCCTGAAAATCTATGTATACTTCTAAGTTGATTCATTTCCATAAATATGAATGGTATCATGTTCTTGAACAAAATTTATGGAAATCAAACTTGATCATGTATTATGCACTGATGCTATAACTTATGTTTCGTGATAGAATATTAACCCTATAATCCTATATGAGCAAACTAACTTGTATGCAATTTGGTGTATTTTATTTTTTGTGTCTCTCTCCTCACACAAACGACACACGGTTACATTGATTTAATCACTATTTTATTTGTTAGATGATGCGTTGTAAAATGCCAATGGAGGTAGTATGCTAACGAGGACAACAATGGTGAAAAATATTAGTGATTGTTGAGAGTGTTTGTCCCACATTGAAATGTTAAGGGACCTAACCTGGGTTTATAAGGAGTTTGGCTACTCCCTCCATTGCCAATTGGTTTTGGGGTGGAACCTCAACTTCTTTCATGGTATCAGAGCAAGGCTTCATGTGTTGGGCCCAACGGCCACACGTGCTCCCAAATCACCCAATATGTGTTGTCCACGTGTTAGGCTTGAAATTTCGCAACACGTGCGGGGGCGTGTTGAGAGTGTTTGTCCTACATTGAAATGTTAAGGGACCTAACCTGGGTTTATAAGGAGTTTGGCTACTCCCTCCATTGCCAATTGGTTTTGGGGTGGAACCTCAACTTCTTTCAGTGATGATGTAAGAACTCAAAATTTTATGATTAATTATACAATAGTCTCACAAACTAGAGGTAGTTTACTAGTGTCAGATGCTCCCTAAAAGCATTTGACACTAGTAAACTCGTACTTATTTAGTTTAAAAGATATACATGTTTGGAGAAAATTTGAAAGACAAAAACCATTGTCATTATTGAAGATGATCAGAAATATATTATACTTACTAGGTTTAATTAGTACTTAGTTAGGAGTAGTGCTATGGAGCCCCAATTCTTGAATCAAGGCATTCAAATCCTTGTAAGATGATCCATCTTCCTCCACTCTTTCTCGCCAATTCCCCAAGCCTCTTGGCTCTGCTTCTCATTTCCTCTGCTTTCTCCCCCACCATAATCTGTGTCACTACCTTCTCTATGTTTCTCTTCCCCACTTTTTCCCCTCCAAATATTTCCCATTTTTGAACACCTACCCCAACCCCAATCCCAAGTATTTGAATCACCAACTTTTCATTATAAAACTGATCAGAAAAAGCTGGCCAAGTGGCCATTGGCACCCCAGCAGACACTGCTTCAATCACTGAGTTCCATCCACAATGAGTCACAAAGCCTCCAACTCCTTGGTGTTCAAGAATTGGCACCTGTGGAGCCCACCCTCTTAGAACAAGTCCTCTGCCTTCAACTCTCTTTTCAAACCCTTCAGGCAACCAGTCCTCTTTTTTTACTTCATCACTCTTTTCTTTCTTGACAACCCAAATGAACTGCTGCCCAGAAGCCTCAAGACCCAGTGCAATTTCAAGGAGCTGAGCATCACCAAATTTGATCACACTTCCAAAGCTCACATAAACTACTGAATTGGGTGTCTTGGAATTTAGCCACTTCAAACATTCATGTTCATCTAGGGAGGCATAAGTGTCCTTATTGCATAAAAATGTGGGACCAATATGCCAAGCCTTGATTCCCAAGAACTTCCTATAATGGTCAGCATAGGCTGGCTCAAGCTCATAGAAGCTGTTGACAACAACCCCATAACTCCTCCTCTCTGTTTCTGCAGTCCATTCTAAAAAATTTCTCAACTCGGTTTCTTGTTTGAGGTAATTTGGTATCTGGGTTCTTGCAAGCTTGATCTCATCTGGTAAATCAGGAATTACTAGAGGCTCAGAATCAGACTTCAATAATGTTGAAGAGTCCATCTTGATCAAATGCTGTGAAATACATAAAGAGAAAAAATTTATTCCGTGGAAAACAAGCCTTGGAATTCCAAATTTGGCAGCAAGATCAGTTGTCCATGGAAAGCAATTATCAGCCACAAGGCAGTTGGGTTGGTGTTCTTCAAGAAGCTTTTCAAGTTGTTGATCAAGTAAGGAGGTGGCCTTCATGAACTTTTGGAGCTCTTCCAGTGTTTCAACCAAGTGACCACACTCACAGCCTTCTGGCAATCCAACCTTTACAGAAGGGAATTTGAGAAGAAGAACTCCGATCTCAAAACCCGAATCCTTGCTTCTTTCAATTGTTTTGGAGAAGAAGGCAACGTTTTGAGGAGTAGAAATTATGGTTGTTTTGATGCCTCTTGAAGCAAATAGTTTGGCCATGGCTATGGTTGGTATCATGTGGCCAGGTGCCATAAAAGGGAAGAAAAAAATGTGAGATTGCTTGGCTTTGGTAACCATATTATCCCTTTAACTCTCAGAAGAACCCAGTTTTCTTTTCTCTCATCTCATCTTTACTCAAACCCTTTGATGCCCTTGTAAACACCCAAGAATTCCTTCTTGAATTCTCTTTTCTCACACCCTTACTCACTTCAAAAAATTCCAACAAGGATTGAACTAATGGCTATGATTGGAGAAGAGATTGAATTGATAAGGGTTGACTAAGAGCTAGGAGATACACTTGGTATATTAGGCCATCTCCAACCCATGAGGCCAAACTCAAAAAATCCCAAATTATTGCCCAAAATCTCTCCCAACCCAAGCAAACGAAGGGGCCAAAATTTGGGAAAATCCAAACTTTGACCCAAATAGCTATCCAAGTATTGCCTAAACCTTAAAAAAATTAGTGGAGCCCACTTGCTGTATCAGCCGTCCATGTGCAAGCTTTCCTTCGCTGGGGCCCGCCAACAGCCCATGTGGAAGATACTGCCTTTGGCTTGTAGTGATGTTATTTGTTTATATTCTAATATTAACTTAGATCAACGATATATATTAAATCTAAACTATTTTAACGGTAAAAAAAAAAGATCCAACGGTTGAAATTTAAATCCAAAGATCAACATAAAATTTTAACTTAATCTAAATCAGATCCAACATCAAAACTCACCCCAAACTCTATAAATACCCACTCATTTCTCAAATAATCTACCAAAAACATTATATTTGTAGAATTTCAATTTTTTAAGGTCAAATTGTTCAAAAAATTAAATTATGAAGTTATTTAAAAAGGTTAAATGAAGAAAAGTTATCCATTAAAAAAAAAATTTGACTTAAACAATTCTTAAACAATTTAATAAAATTGCGGACTTAAAATTTGAGTACGAAGGGTTGAGAGAAAAAACGATTTGAGTCCGGGCAAAACCCAAATAGTTACTTTTTGAAGGAGGAAATTTTTTTAGTTTAGCCCCAAATGAGTTGGAGAAGGCCTTATAGGGCATGTTTGGTAGGCCTCACTGGACTGGACTGGCTTAATTAATACTTAAAACCCATGTTTGGTAAAAAGAGGGACTAACTTAAATGAGACTATATAGTCCAACAGTACCAAAAATGCCTCACTCGCTCGTCCAATCTAACGAGCCTGAAACATGGCTCGCAAAATAGCGACCTCGCTAAACAAAACAAGCGAGTCCGAGCCCTAGAACGCCTTTCTCTCTCTCGCTCTCGTTTCCTTCAACATCGACTCTACTCTTCTTCAAAGTTGTACTCAGGCAAGTTTTTTTTTCTCTCCCTTTACATACCTCTCTTATTCCTTCATGGGTATTGTTAATTTGGATGATTTTTTATACGATTTTTCTGTTCCATCTCCAAAGCAATGGCGAAGAACATGAACAAGAAGAAAGATAAACGATTCCGCTTCAATGGACATCACTGAAGAGCCCGTTTCAGATTTGCCTCAAGATATCAAGTCCTGTTATTCTAATTTCATCAATTTCTATGATTATAGCTTTCTTCGAATCCCCCTCTCTCTCTCTCTCTCTTACCTTTGCTTTTGGAGAATTTTGATTTTGATTTTTCTTTTTTTACATTGGTTGTGCAGCAATGGACACCTCAGAGTCGGGGGCTCACAACCGAAGTGGTGGTGCTTCCAGTTTGTAAGTATCAAGTATTACCAAGCAGTCACTTTTTTTATAAGATTATTAGGTTTTTCTATTAGTGGAGTGATAATCAAGACCACAAATTTAAATTCTTAAACCTTAAAGACACATTTCTACATGATTTTCTTCGACAGATTAATTTGTGGTCTTGATTTGTGTGTTAATTGGGTATTATAGCTATTGCTAAAAGATTATGGGTGAGGTTTCTTTCTGGGTGCAACAGGGTCTTTAATTTTTGTGGATGTTTACTAGTCCTCTTTTGTGAAAATATAGGTTGTTTACTTTATAAATGGTGCAGAGTTTCAAATATAACCGAAATCGATTCCATTCATAATTAAGCTTGGAATGTATTTTTTTTTTATTCACTAGGTAGATGTGTTAGATGGATTGGTATTACATGACAAACCTTGCAAATCCTCACTTTGAGGAAGGGGAGGGTAAGGATTAATGTGTCTCTTTTTCTTAAGGACTAGACTAGGGTGGCTAACGATGAATGAAGAAATTCTACCTTTTCCCATTAACCTATATGTTGTTTGTTCAATTTACCCATTAAATGCTTCTGTGATTGAAGAAATAGATTTGCCTATCCTGGTTTCATTTCATTTCCAGCTGCTTTGTTAATTGCATATGTATCATGTAATTAATTATTCCTTTTGCTGCAAAGTTCTATTTGATGAGACTTGAGATGTTATATGCGTACTTGCAGGCTTGAGAAATTTTCCCATGTTTCGAGGTCAAAACAACTTGTGTAGGCAACCATGCATAATTTCAGAGTTGAAGTTGATGGTGTCTTTTGAGCCAATGGATTTTTCTAGATATCAGAAGTGCAATGGAAAATTAACGAATTGATCTAGACAAAGAGTCAAACATTTTTTCTGTTGGATGCTGGAAGTGCCTCATATAATTATTGACTAAGTTGCAAGATGTGGTGTCATCAAATGCAGAGAAGAGAGACCTCAAGTGATGCACATCGACCATTTTCTGTGGTGCTTTTTTGTCTCAAGAAGGGTGGTCTAATTTTGCCTTGTTTGCTTTTGGTTTGTAATATGTTTCTCATTGGCTGTTCTTGGCTTTTTTTCTTTCTTTCCTTATGTATCTCCTAGAACTTGGCTTTTGCCTTGTGGAATTGTGGATGTTTATTTGTATGTATTAATGGTGGATTTGTGTGTGGTGAATTGAATTTCTAATTTCGAGTCCTGTGGATGGCTTTTGCATATATATGAAGAATTCTTTGTTATTGATACATTAATTGAATTCTTTGAGTTTGCATATACTCAATTATTATATATAAATTTTGTGAAAAAGAAATGAACATATCAATTTGATAACTATAAAGTATGTTCATAGTTTTAAGATCTTAAATTACATTTAATTATCTTAAAATTATTATTATTATTATTTTTTTTTTTTTTTTTTTTTTTTTTTATAGTCCGACTCACCACCAAACATAGGTCTTCACTATTTTTACAATCCAGCTTCTTAGTCCGACGCAGCACCAAACGTAGGTCAGGACTTAATCCAGCTTAGTCCAATCCGAGCTAATCCGAGACAGTCCCAGGATTTAGTCCAGTCCATGACAGTCCGCCGTACCAAACGACCCCATAGTACTTTGGGACTTGGGAGGAAAGGCACACAGGACTTTAAAGTCATTTCTATAGATTAATCTGTCAATTTCTGAACCTAACCTTTGAAAATGTATACTTTTTGGTTTTGTTCTCTCTCTTATTTGGCTCCTAATGAAGAAGAGTAGTGATCATCTAATCTCTCTCCTTGTACCCTTCAAAACAAGGAGGTTTGTATTTATTTTCTTTTTGTACATACATAATTTATTGGATTAACTACATAAAAGTACCCAAACTTTAGGGGTTGTTTCAAATTAGTACCCAATTTTTAAAACTTTTCACGGGCATACATGACCTTTCGTAAAACATACAAATTAGTCACTCCGTTAGTGGAGGCGTTCAATGATGACGTGGCTGCTTTGATGTGGCTTTTTTTGCTGAGGTGGATACCATGTGGATTAAAAAATAAATAAAAAATTCTTGACAATTGTTCACCCGTTTTGATTTGTCTCCTGTGACGGTAGGGTAAAATTCCCCATTGTCTTGAAAACCATTGACTGGTCAACAAGTCAACTTTCTTTAGTGTGCGAGCGTGCCACTGCTAGCAATGAAAATCCTAGCAGATTTCTTTAAAAATAAATAACTTGCGCCCCAAGTTACTAATTTTTGAACAAGCGATTGTGAATTTGGGTGAGGAATATCTCCCAAGTAAGTTCTTTTCCTGCCTCAGACTGGTGAGGACTTCACAATTTTTCACAGTACAAAACTGGTAGTTCTTGCCAGAATAAATGATAACAGAGTGAACCGCTTTCAGGCAGAACTCCCTTTCACAAAGCTCAAAAGGGAAAAACTGACTACAAAAAGACAAAAAGAGGGTTGTGCTTCCATTTCTGTCTAGGTAGATGCTTCTGATCTGGGCTGGACTAGGTATGCATGTGCTGGACTGGACTTTCAACAACTTCAACTGCTAGGCTCCAGCTGCAAATCGATACCAAAGCTTGAGTTTGGCAGAGCTTTAATCTATTTCAAGCCCTGGAAGGCTTTTGGACGGGCAGAACTGGGACTTCTTCAATCTAAAAAGGGGGCATAAGTGGCTGGACTTAAGCTGGAGCTGTACTGTGGTACCTGTCAGGGCTCTTCATAAATTTGTTGAGGTTTTCGTATTTGTGAAAACTCAAACTCTACTTGCCTTGGCTTTGCTGAACCAAATTTGTAACGAGAGAAATCTCGTTTTAATTGATTTTCTTCTAAGTCTAAAAACTGGAAGCTTTGACTTGTAGCTGGCTTCTCTTCTTAGCTAGCTTTTGGTTGCTTCAATTTGCTTGAAGGTTCTTTGAGATCAAGTGATCATTTTGAGTGTTTGTCTTTTGACTAATTTTTAGTTATGTTGATTGAATGTTTTTGCTCTGTTCACTCTCTCTTGTATTTATAAGAAATGCTTTTGGGAGCGAGAGTTTTAATAATAATGGGCGGCAAACAATCTCAAAAGATCTTTTAGTTTTTAAAAGAAAAAGATAGGGAATTCTATCCATTTTCTGGCAGTTAGGCCATCAATGATCATTTCCTGAGACAGTCACTTCCCTGTATTTTGATGGGGCGCCATACCTCATTTTTCCAATCTAACTGCTTTTCAAACTGTGATGATGAGTGTGATTTTCCATTTCAGCAACCCCCTGTTTCCTGCTTATCTCTCTTTTTAGAAAACACAATCTGCGTATCCTTTGAGAATAGTGCCTGCCGAAATTTTCTATATATATATATATATATATAAGGATTTTGATCTTTCTCTGCTTGTAAAAGATTGGAGAAATTTTCTGCAAGTGTGTATTCATAAATTCCTGTAACTTCTCTTTGTGACTTTAGTTGAAATTTTTGACTTTTCAAAGTCAGGTAAGTCACGTGGGTGTGTTTCTCCCCTGGGCTTCTCTTTTCTTTCTTTTAATTTAAAACCTGCCAAGCCCATCTTTGGTTTTCAAGCTCAATTTGGGTTCCTTTTGAGGCCCAAGTTTTTTCTCGATTTTGACTGCTTCCAGGCCTCCAATGTTTGGGCCGAGTGTATCGCTTTGGCCTGTTTATTTGTTAACGGGTTGGGCGCGTCGATGGGTTGAGTGCGTCAATTTTAGGTCCAAACAGGTGGCTTGAAAAAATGATGTGGGCTTTTGACTTTGGATTGGGCGCGCCAAATTTAGGCCCAAACAATAATAATAATGGAATGGATAACCACCCTACTTTCTTAACTAAAGTTGGTTTTAATATACTTCAAACCCTATAACTATATCCTAATCGGAAGCAAAATACAAAACCAACATAATTTCAAATCCCTTAAACTTAAAACATGGATTTAACTTAGCAAACAATGATATTTGGCCTAAAAAGTCTATACGTCACGGCAAGTGAATTCCAAACATGCGCGGATTGAATTTAATTGTTTCTAAATTTACACATTTCAAGTTGCTCCTTGATCATTTCGACTAACTATTCTAGGTCACACATAGAAGAGATAACAATCATAAATTCCTCATATTTCAGATTGTGATTGCCATTCATTTAATTGACCTTCTATTCATATGGTGACGATTTCTTGTAAATGAATGTCCCCAAATGGGTCAAATGTCCATTTGTCACTTTCACCTCAAATTTTGAGACTAACATACATGGGATGGGAGCTGCACAAAATACAAAGATGCTAGACACATTAAAACTTCAAATTGAAAACAAACGTAAGCTTGTAGCGCAAAGTAATTGCAATTTGCAACATTCCAATCCCGCCTAAATATCTCAATCCCAGGCCATACCCTTTCTGCCAAAATTTACATCCACTATCCATTTATGTCCAATTTCCCGCAAACTGTCTCTTTCTTTCTTCCTTTTATCCCTCATGTGGGATCTTGACTCACATTTTTGTATTTACCCTCTCTCCCCTCCAAGAAGGAAACAAATTTACCAAAGAATATGCTTACAATTAGACCAACAATGGTTTCATATATTGTTTATTTGGAGAAATGATTGTATTATACTGGAATACACACGTTAGTGTTTATTTTAACATCGGGATGATTTATACCATATGGCCATACTCAAGTATCATACTATAATTACTCGTTTACGTAATTCATAAGGCCTCGTATAGAATCTTGAATTAAATTGGATAAATTTTGAATTAGACGGGATTTACGTTAACAATAATGCTATTTGTACCACATTGCTAACCACCGAAATTGTTAACAAGAATTATGTCAATCCACCAAGATATTTTAGTAGTCCAATTTAACCCACGGGTGCTTTCACTAAAATATCTTGGTGATTTTCTTGTGTTCTTGTTAACAATTTCATCACCCAACTAATTGTCTCGGGCCTTCGCCTTGTTAATGGGCCGGCCTCAAGCAAAGAACTTCTATATTCTACCCCTGAAATATTAAGTGCCCCCTTGACCCTCTCTTTTTTCCAAAGTACCCCCTCCAACCTCCCTTTTATGACAAGACGCCACCTCCTCAAGACCTGAACTGTACACATTTGGCATTTGTGTCCCACTCAATCCCTCCGTGATTTCTCTGTCGCTCTCTCTAACTTTCAGGTAATTGAAATCATGAAAGAGAAGACAGAGAGAGAGAGCTCAAGAAGATGAAAAACAGAAAATAAAAAGTAGCCAAAAATCCCTTTGTCGTAAACTCAATCACAACCTCATCACCTCTCTCTCTTTCTCTCTCTCTCTCTCTAGAAATGAAGACCAACACCACAACAACCAACACAAACACAAAGCTCATCCTCCTCCACCCCTCATCAATCCACAAATCCAGCACAAATGGAGGAAGCCCTCACCGGCTATGGCTGCTCTTCTTCTTCACCTTCTTCACCCTCGCATTCACTCTCACTCTCATAAACACCAGCATCCCACAAACCCTCCCCAACTCCTCCCTCACGCCCACCTCCACAATCCCACTCCCGCCGCCCATCCTCGACGCTCTTCTTCACTACGCCATTTCGTCGAACACCTCGTCTACACCCCACATGTCCGCGCCAGAGCTCACCACCATATCCTCCACCCTCACCCGCCTCTGCGCACCCACCTGCAATTTCCTCATTTTTGGGCTCACCCACGAGTCCCTCCTCTACCTCGCCCTCAATCTCAACGGCCGCACCGTCTTCCTCGACGAGAGCGAGTTCTTGGTCTCCAGGTTCGAACAGTCCCATCCCCACCACACCCCCGAAGCATACGACGTGTCGTACACGACCCAGGTCAAGGACCATAAACAATTGCTCTCGACGACCAGAAGCCAAGTCAAAAACGAGTGCCGGCCGGTCCAGAATCTGCTGTTCTCGGACTGCAAGATTGGGATCAACGACTTGCCGAACCACATATACCAGGTCCCTTGGGATGTGATTTTGGTCGACGGGCCACGTGGGTACTCGCCGGCGGCGCCGGGGCGGATGTCGGCGATCTACACCGCCGGAGTTTTGGCTCGGAGCAAAAGGGGCGGCAGAGCCACGACCCATGTGTTTGTCCACGATTTAAACAGAGAGGTTGAGAGGGTTTTTAGCGACGAGTTTCTTTGCCGGGAAAACTTGGTGGAGGCTGTGGATAGTTTGGGGCATTTTGTTGTGGAGAAAATGGAAGATCATAATAGCTTTAAATTTTGCAGAAATCCAACATCATCGCCATCGTCAAAGGGGGATGAAGATGATTAATTGAGATTGGTTTTGTAAATTATATTATTTTATGTTAATTAATACATAAGTTTTTCTTCTTCATTTTCTTTGCAGCTTTTTAGTGTTCAGTTTGGTGCTTGGTCTTATCTGGTTTTTTTGGAAAAGCATAGAAATTTTGGATTTTCCCATGTAACCGCTCCAAATCAAATTATTAATTCCCCCACTAAGAAGGATAAACGCTATTAATTAGTTTGTTTTTTAGTCAAAAGTGTCAATTAGCTAAGGTGACACTGACGTTTCACTACTTTAACCTCCACTAATCCCACCATCCCCAAGAAAATTCGAATTCAAAAATTTTCCAGCATTCCATTTTCTCGAGAACCAAACAAGACGAAAAGAATATGCTGTAGAAAAAGAAACTCTAGTGTCGGTGACCACAATCTTTTTTTTTGTTCTCGTGTATTTTAAGATATATGGAATTTTAGTTAATATTAGTTTATGTCGGGGGCATTCGTACGCGCTGAAATCCGATATGGAATGAAACGAGTGAAATGACTGGGCGAAGTGCGCGAGTGCAAGCGAGAAGCTTCGGAGGATTTAGCGGGATTGGCGAAAGCTACGTAGAGGACGAGGGACAGTCGCAGTCCTGTCTTAATAAAAGTGTTTTTGTCCGGTCACGTGACTCATCGTGACTAAAGCGTACGTTACGCCTCACATTACAATTCGCGGGAAAGTGTCGGTGTGGGCGTTGTCATGCCAAACGGTTGGTCTAGTGGTATTTATTTTCGTTTGATATAACGAAGATTCAACTACATACAACAATATATATTTGTAAATGATTTTGATGTCTAATTGTAGTTAGGTGATTGTAATGGCCTAACTTTCTTGCGGGTAAAAATATTATTAAACTTGACAGATTTTAGTTGACAATAAGAAAATAATTAAGATTCTGAATTTGACATTTGTTGATGGTGTCTCTCTCAGAAATTTCATTTTAGCACGTAAGATATTGTTATATTAATATTGTATGTGACATGACTAAAATTGTTGGTACGTAATTGATTTTAGCATATAAAACAGGAATGTACTAAAATTGTAATAGAATAAAGGGTATTAAAGCATGTCCAACCGAGATGCTATTTGATAGGTGGGGATTGCATATTGGTTCACATTTATTTTGAGACAGAGTTAAATATTGGTACACATTTAATGAGCCAAGAATTCTTGCATCTTATGGTTATGAGCTGGGGATTGCCCCACCAGGATGGTTTATGGATCCATTTGTGTTTGGAGGAGTATCCAAAAAGCATGAGAGACTTGGTGAAGGAGAGGCTGCCTTGAAATGAATCGAAATTGATAAGGAGTTGGTCAATGATGCTCGAGCATGTACTTGTTTTGAGTGCTTATTAAACTGAAATTCCATGATTTTTAAAATCGTTCATTGTACAATAAAAAACAACACCTTTTTTTTTTTTTTCTTCTAAGTTAAATTTGAAGTTAAATAATAAAAAAATGAATTATATTATAATAACAAAAAAAAAAAAACCTGACTTGAACGATCTTGTGTTAAGAGCTAAATTGACTAAAGGAATGGGTCATAATTATTACAGCAAGCCCGCATGGCCAAATGATCTTTTATTTATTTTTCCAGTAGTAATTTTAGGTAAACCTTTACTTAATGTGACATTGGATCTATAAATTTTTAAATGTCAGAAATTTTCGATATAGTAAACTTGTAAATGAATCATATATTTAGACACTAGATGAATCAATAATTTATCAGAATTTTTATAATCAATCTAAAGAAGAGAAAATGATGGTCAAGGGAAGTTTAGATTTTCTTGGGATGAATTATTACGTATCAAGTTATGCTAAAAATAAGCCACCATCTCCAAATGAGGGGTTGCGTTGTGCTACACGACGTAGTAGTAGCCGAAATCATAGCTGACATAGATGCTCTTGGCTTAGGCCATGGAAATTGGCCAGAAGAGCTTGAGAAATTGATGAACTAGTTAAAGGACAAATACAATAACCCCAAAGTCTACATTTCCGAAAATGGAGTTGTTGGTGCCAAGAATGATGCTCTTGACCTTGATGTCACTTGTACTGGCTCAACAAGGCAATTAAGAATGGAGTAAATGTCAAAGGGTACTTTCATTGGGCTCTAATGGATGATTTTGAATGGGGCATGCGGTTTAGGACCAGATTTGGAATTTACTATATTGATTTATGTTGATGCCTAAAATTGGTTAAACAACAAATCACCTCTTCGAGATCGAGGTCGGCAATCCTTCCAAACCAACTTGGCATGACCAAGCAGCTCGTCCCCTAGAACAAGTTTTAGTTCTTAGGGACTGCACTTGTAAATAGAAATTAAGTAAGAATATTCAATCAAGCGACATAAGAGATTACATGGTTCACCCATAATCGGGCTACGTCCACAAGATGTTTGGTATTTTCACTATTGAATGAAGAAAGAACAAGAGATACAAAGTGTTTGATCCTCACAACCCATATCCCAATTACACCCATAATACTTATAATTATGATGAAGAAGATCAAATATTGATATAGTAAGGTTGATTTATCACCGGAGGAACCCCTCTCAAGTTTGAGAGTTGTCTTTATATAATAGCTTGGAGATAATCAAATCCTTGTAGAAGTAGGCTTCCTAATTAGCCTCATAGTAGAAGTCAATATCTAAATAGAATTCCAATTTATATGAAGGTCGGCCTTAGGGTAATTTTACCCACAAATAGAAGTCCCCCAAGTCCCTAGAGAGGAGTCTTGTTTGGGGAGATGCATAAAAATTGTTGATGATGCTGAGCTAAATATTAATTGCTTCAAAGTTGTAGATTAAGCTGAATTCTGGTGTAGACAAATATCTGATGTAGACGAATTCTTGATGTAGGATGTTGTGCACATCATGATGTCGATAAACATGATCACTCAATAGATTGGACCTTTCGTCCCCATGAGCTTGTCAATTGCACGATTGGACCTTTCGTCCAACTGATCTCAAAATATTTGCAAGTTTATTTAAATTTTTTAAATAAATAATATAGCCGCACGGCTATAATTGGGTTTATTCCAAGTTTTTTTAATAAATAGTATAGCCAAGCGGCTATACTGGGTTCTTTATTTATTTATTTATTTATTCCTTGAATTTTGTTTATCGATAAGAGTAATTTAGAAAATACACTTTTTTTTAAAAGCAAATGTACAATACATGTACGTACGTATGTTTCATGTCTAATACACAAGTTTTTTTTTTTTACAAGCTTTTCAATTTCAAACAAAGATTTATGGGTATAGTAGTAAGAGAGAAGGTAGTATTCTTCATATAAAGTGTTGTTTAAAAAGTGAAGCATAAGTAAAAGCATGCCATGTCCTAAAATCCTATGTCCCGTATCAAATACAAAATGCTTCTCTACATGCCTTTAACAGATGAATGCATCTTTCTATGTATAAAATACTATTATAATTAAAATAGTATAGCTGCGCGGGTATACTAAAGGGTTTTTAAATGTTTTTCTAATAAATAGTCTTGCCGCACGGCTATACGTCAGTTAATTTCTAAATTTTTCTAATAAATTGTATAGCCACGCGGCTATACCTTTTTTTATTTATTTATTTTATTCAATAAATAGTATCGCCGCAACTGTTTAAATATAATATAAGTAAATAGTATAGCCGCGCGACTATACTTCAGTTCTTTTTTTATTATTTAATAAATAGTATTGCCGCATGGCTATACTCGTTAAATATAATATAGTTAAATAGTATCGTCGAGCGGCTTTACTTCAGTTATTTTCTCAATTTTCCTAATAAATTGTATAGCCAACCGGCTACATGTGGGTTTTTGTCACTTTTTTTAATAAATAGTATAGCCATGCAGCGATACTAGGTTCTTTATTTTATTTATTTATTTTTGTCCTTGAATTTCATTTATTGATAAGAGTAGTTTAGAAATACACATGTTTCAAAAAGCAAACGTACAAAACATGTACGTATGTACGTTTCATGTCTAATACACATATTTTTTTATAAAGAATTTTCAATTTCAAACAAAGATTAATGGGTATAGTAGTAAGAGAGAAGGTAGTATTCTTCATATAAAATGTTTCTTTGAAAAGTGAAGCATAAGCAAAAACATGTCATATCCTAAAATCCTATGTGCGTATCAAATATAAAATTCTTCCCTACATTTGTTTAACAGATGAATGCATTCCTCTACGTATAAAATACTATTATATTTAAATCGTATAGCCTCGTGGCTATACTTAAGTTTTTTTTTAATTTTTTTAATAAATAGTATAGTCGAGCGGCTATACATTGTAATTATAATATAACGTATAGCCGCGCGGCTAACCTTCAGTTCTTTAAAAGTCTTTTTAATAAATTGTATAGCTGTGAGGATATAGTCTTTAAATATAATATAATTAAATAGTATAGCCGCTCGGATATACTGAAGTTTTAAAAAGTTTTTTTAATGAATAGTATAGCCGGAAAAAAAAAATACAACCAGATGAAAACTAAAACTAAAAAAAATGGCTGAGAAGGGAATAAAACTAGAACAATGCATCATCATACACGTCAACCCCTAGCTGAGAGAAGGCAATCAGAAAGAGAAAAATAAAATCTGGCATGAAATACTGTGTTTCTGGGGAGAAAAATTTAAAACCCCGAAGCTGCAAAATTGAGTATATTTTAATAATAGTGATACCCTTACTTAGTATTACTTATTATTTGATTTAGGATCAATATCAAAGAATTATGTTGAACGTTTTTGTATCATTAGTTAGATTTAGGACATATCAAAAAGAACAATATTGTCCAGTTGTATAGTTAAAAACTTTCAAAGTATGGAAAAAGGGATCGTGGGGAGATCGATGAATGTTGTTGGTTTTTTTGGTGAGATAGAGTGTATTAGGGTGTACCGGGAGTATTTTTGGTAGTAAAATAGGGTGTACTTAGTTAATTTGACATTTTAATTTAAATATTAGGGTGTACTTAGATTATAGGGTGTATTCAATTAATTTTAGAGTTTGTTTAGCAGCACTCATAAAATACTAATATAATTAAAGTAGTATGGGGGCGGCTATACTGCTTCAGTTTTTTTCTAAATTTTTCTATAATAAATAGTATAGCCGTGGCTATACTTGGTTTTTTTTAATTATAAACTTTTATAAATAAATAGTATGGCCTTGTAGCTATATTTTAGTTTTTTTTTTATAACTTTTCTAAATCCTATGTGCCGTATCAAATACAAAATGCTTCTCTACATGTCTTTAACATATGAATGCATTCTTCTATGTATAAAATACTATAATAATTAAATAGTATAGCCACCCGGCTATACGCAAGTTTTTAAATTTTTCTTTAATAAATAGTGTAGCCGCGCGGCTATACGCTAGTTATTTTATAAATTTTCTAATAAATAGTATAGCCGCGCGGCTATACGCTAGTTATTTTATAAATTTTCTAATAAATAGTATAGCCGCGCGGCTATACTTTAGTTATTTTTCTAATATGGGTTTTTGTAACTTTTTGTAATAAATAGAATAGCCATGTTTGGGTTTTTGTAACATTTTTTTTTAATAAGAGTAATTTAGAAAATACATTTTTTTTAAAAGCAAACGTACAATACATGTACACTGAGGTAGTCTTCTTTACTCTGCCAATCACATGAGGGCTTGTGGCATATTTCTACCAATTCTCAAGCCCACATGGTAGCACAATGGTGCACATGAGCATACCTGATTGCAATTGTGAAGCATAGGATGCCAACCTGTGATGGAGAACAAGACCCTTTCAGTAGTAGTACTCTGAGCCTTTCTTGGACTTTAGTTGGTCAATCAAGGCCCTTCCAAAAGAAGTCATTCTCCGTTGTCACTAAAAACCAACCATCCCAATCCCTCAAGGCAACAACAGATGTGCATGAGCACGTCGTCCTTTAGAATCTATAAAGGTTCTTTTTTCTTTATCGAAATCTATAAATGTTCAAGCACGTACGAGGAAAAAAATTAATGCAAAAGAGTTGAATTAGAGAGGCTGGCACTAAGAGGACACCAGCTGGGTTTTGAAAGTCTGAACAACCTGCCTCCAGAGTGACCATAGATGTTATTAAGGATCAAAGTAAATCCAGGCCTGCATTGTTGAAAATTGGGCTCTACTTCTATTAGCCTCAAATACTTGAAAAGAGCCATGCGAATGCGAGTTGATGGTCTTGCAATGCATCAACGATTTACAATCATTCACGAGCGCATAGACAATTAATATTGACATAATTCTAATTATACTCACTAATTTGCAATTAATATTGCAAATAAGCTTATGATTTACTCACATTCTCATAAACAATTGATACTAACATGATTCTATTGGCAACATTTAGTTGATTCTAGAGCACACTACAAGTCCACTAAGCCTGAGATGACATACAGCAAGAATTAATATAATAATACAAGCAATATTTTCCTATAACTACAGGAGACAAATGACAAATTAGTAAATGCCCAAACAATGATCTCGTGATATGTGGTATTAGGAGTAGTTATGTGGCTAACCAGTGTTCTAGATAGCGTGGTAGCTGCCGCATGTCACCCAGGTGCAAAATGAACAAAAACAAAAGAAACAAAACACTTTTTTTTTCCCAGTTGGAAGAGAGTTTGGTGGAGGTGGCAAACAATCATGCTTATGCCACACACATCCAGGAGCCTCAAAATCCATCAAGTAGTTCATTGATCTGTTTGTCTCCACACTCCTGGGATAAGGTTTGCTGAGAGTGTGGCAATAGAAGAAACTTCTCAACACAATCATGCAAATCTTGGAAAAGAGAAAGGTCTTGTACTTTGCAGTTGAATGTTCAATTTGGTGTTTCAGTTTGTTTTCCTTCCCTTTGGCATCTGCCCAATATATATCACACGGTTCGGGAGACAAGAGCAACTCATCCTCTTCACAGCTGAATCAGTCACAATGTGATTTCAATCTGGATCCAAAAATTATATCAGCAATGTTTATGCATTGTCTCCCCACCACCGGATCACAAACCCCATCAGCACCTATATTTTACTTATAATATATAGCACGAGTATCTTCAATTCGGTAACAATATCATGGGATGCATTGCATAATCAACCATAAAATATGCAGAACACGAGTGGTATTGTACCATCTCTCTCTCTCTCTCTCTCTATATATATATATATTTATAAAATATTAATGAAAGGGAATATTTTTGCATTAATTTATATTCATGTGGTACATTGTCTGTGTCAGAATCATTTATCACCTTCCATTTCCTACCACCGAGCTTTTTTTTATACATACACATGGATATGCTGCTAGTGTTTGGAAAATGGGCCTGGGCGAGTCTGGGAGCCTAGGCGGATCCTTCATTTCCGAGAGCTTTAGACGGCACCATGTGGTAAGCTAAGCGAAGAAGATTTGGCTGGATCTGCTCCACGAGCTTGCGGCGGCAGCACCAGGTGGTAAATGCGAAGAAGTTGACCTAATGGAATACGCCGTACGCTTCGTTTTGTCGGGTAGGAGTTATTAAGCTATACGTATCGTTTTGGTGGGTAGGAGTTATGGGCCCAACAAACAAAAACCCTTTCGGTCTATACCCAAAAACTGAAATGTAATATTTTAAACTAATATGTTAATTGAAAAAAAATAGTGTATTATTATATGCTTTATGCTTAACTTTTTCCCCATATTTTATATTAATTATGGTACTTTCTATTTTAGGCCTCTAATTTATATATCATTTTATTTTGCATGATTTTGGTATTAATTTATAATTTATAATACAAAATAATTATAAATAATAATAAAAAGAAACGCTTAGGCCCCGATTACTCCTTTAGGCGCTAGGCCCCTGCCTACCGCCTAGCGATTTTGTGAACATTGGCATTTTCATGTTTTTTTTTCCTAGATGAAATGCATGTTTCTTTATCATACAACGCCCAGACAATAAGCTTGCTTGCATTAACAAGATTCTCATAAGGCACCATGAGTGTTTGGCTAGACAGACTTGATATGTAGGTATGGGAGGTGCTATTGGTTTACATTTCGACAAAAATGAGGAAGACAATCCGTAAGATGAGCTAGACTTAGAAATCATTTAGCAACTCAATTAGTCGGGCATTCAGATCTGTCACCCAAAATTCAATATACAAAGAAGGCAGAAGGTGAGAAATTATGGTGACAGACATTTCTTGTATCAAAGAAAGTCAATGCCACTCGTGCACTGCATAACAAATGTTAAAAGAAATGGGTGGTGAGTTGGACAATTGGAGGAGGTAGGGAACACGTCATGAACATTATTGAGATAGGTTAAGAAATTCTTGGCAACCAGGAAGATGATGGAAAAGGCGATTCGCAAGGGCCTAGCCCAAAGGAGTAATCGGGACCTAGATGGGGCCTAGGCATTTCTTTTTTTCTTTAATTACTTTGTATTATAAATTATAAATTTATACCAAAATTAATACAAAAATGTATATATATATATATGAGTCATATGATATATGCTTTGATATAAAGCAGAGGGTTGAAATAAAAACACAATTAGTCTCGTTTTCCTGGACCCCTGTAGTCCAAGGAGTTTGTGGTCACTCACCCTTGGATCTAATCTAAGGGTGTAGAAAAACTGATTTAAAAATTCAAATAAATATTTATATTATTTTAACTTACCCAAAATATGTTTTCTGAAAAGAGAAAAGAAAAACAAAGAAAAGAAGAAGAACACCCGTTGTTTCTTCTTTGTTCGTTGCTCATGAAAATCTATGATTGTTCACAGCCTCCTCCATCCAAAAGTGTGACCAACCCCTCATTAAAGATCCATGATTGCTCAGAACTGGAGCCCGTATTGACGACACTTTCGCAGTCGAAGATCAACAAGTCTTGATCTTGGGCGGTCTCTAAGGCCGTATCTCGCGTACCCAAATTTGTAAATTGATTGCTGAGTTCATCTTCTGATGATTGTCAGAAGAGAAAGCTGTAAAACCATGAGGTTTATTCCCATCGATGAAAACAAAGGATAATCAATCTTGAACACTGCTGCACGCTATTGCAATCAAACCCAGAAGAAAACTGCAACAGTAGAAGAAAATCTATTGTGGTTTACTATCTGTAACCAAGGAAAATAGTATCTGAAAACTAAAGATGAATATGTATGAGAGTTTCGTGGATGTTCAATGATGCGTT
This sequence comes from Prunus avium, assembly GCF_965620075.1. Lineage (NCBI taxonomy): Eukaryota > Viridiplantae > Streptophyta > Magnoliopsida > Rosales > Rosaceae > Prunus > Prunus avium. The sequence goes on from NC_142291.1 coordinate 30,938,868, forward strand.
GGTCACACTTTTTGGAATCGGCGATGCTAGGTTGTGTAATTGAAGCCGCACCTCCCTCCACTGCGATGGCAAAATCTGAGGAGGAGGCAACGGACAGAACAAAGATGCAAGAAGTGTTTTCTTTTTTTATTTTTTTCTTTTCATAAAACGTATTTTGGGTAAGTTAAAATAATATAAATATTTATATGGTTTTTTTAATTTTTTCTACACCTTCAAATTAGATCTAAGGGTGAGTGACCACAAACTCCTTGGACTACAGGGGTCCAGGAGAACGGGACTGAGGTTATGTTTTAGTATATGGGTCCAAGCTTATAAGAGAACCTTGTTAAAATACCAGCCCATAAGTGAAATACTTAACCCTATCTTCACTTTTTTGGACGAGAACCCTATCCTTGCTTATCTCTCATCTCTCCGCCTCCATCCCCTCCCATCTCTCTCTACCTACATCGTCTCTCCTCTTTCTCTACCTCCATCATCTCCTCTTTCGAGCCTTTGAAATAAGATGAGCCCAGCAGCAGCTACAAAGAAAAGAAAAGAAAATTCAAAGATACCTCTGACGAGTAGAAAAGAAGCCATCGTTGCCACTGGTTGGGTCGAGAAGAGTAGAGAAGCAGCCACCCGCCCCACCCAGACCCCCAGACCAGCCCAGGCACTGCCTAACTCCCTGGCGCCTACCCCTAACGATTACGGTGAAATGGCGGCGGCGTCCTCCCGCCTAGTGCCTAGGCGGTGTCCTCCCGCGTAGGCCGATTTTTCGAACACTGATTTCAATTGTCATGCTATCCAAGGCGTCAATTAATGCAGAAAACATCTTCCTAAGAGAAGAGTTCAAAGTTTTGAACAAACAGTGACCAAGCTTAAGGAAAATTACAAAGAAGAAAAAAAAAATTTGAAAACAGCTATTAGATAGAATGTGGGTGTTCAGGGCAAGCACTGATATCACATGGGATTTATGCTATGGTATCCGAACGTACTGGGCGGAGGTGATTCCTATGGTAATCCGAACTTAATGGGCGGAGGTGGTCTGCTCTTGACCTGAATGCCACCTTTTTAGCCCACGATGCCAAACCCATTCCTCCCAACCCAACTCAATATTCCTCTTTTTTCTTTTTCAAGTTTAATTTCTAATTTTAAATTGAACATTTTGTTTTATTCATTTAACTTACTTTTTCTCTGTTTTCTTTTCGTTTTTATGGCATTAATTTTTTTTTCTTCACATAGCCCATATATCAAGCAAGTGAAGAAGGATTGAATGCCTATTTTGGCTAATTGTTGAACAAAACAAGAGTCTCCTTCTCAACATCCTAAACCACTATATATAATTTTGATTAAAAAAAAAACCACTATATATAATATATAATTTTAAAAAGCAAACGTACACATATGTTTCATGTCTAATACACGTGTTCTTTTTACAAAATAGTCAATTTCAAACAAAGATTTATGGGAATAGTAGTAAGGGAGAAGGTAGTATTTTTCATGTAAAGTGTTGTTTGAAAAGTGAAGTATAAGCAAAAGCATGCCATGTCCTAAAATCCTATGTGCTGTATCAAAAGTAGCCACACGAATCACATTGGGGCATACATCAGCAAGCAAGGCAATCAGAGGGTTTTTTTGTGTGTGTGTGTGTGGTCATGAATCGAAGATTTCATTGAAAAAAAGACACAGACTGTAGATAGGCTAACCTTGTCAACCCCTGGCTGAGAAGGCAATCAGAGTTGTTTGTTGGTTTAGATATTCGATTCATTAAAAAAATAAAATCAGAAAGAGAAAAATAAAATCAGACGGAATGAAATACTGTCTTTCTTGGGAAAAAAAATTAAAACCCCGAAGCTGCAAAATTGAGTATTTTAATAAGAGTGGTTCCCTTACTTAGTATTACTTATTATTTGAATTAAGATCAATATCAAAGAATTATGTTGAACGTTTTTGTATCATTAGTTAGATTTAGGATACATAAAAAAGAACAATACTGTCCAGATTGTACATTTAAAAACTTTGAGAATCAAAGTATGGAGAAAAAGGGATCGTGTGGAGATCGATGAATGTTGTTGGGTTTGTACCATGGGTATTTTTGGTAGTTAAATATGGTGTACTTGGTTAATTTTACATTTCAATTTAAATATTACGGTGTACTTAGATCATAGTGTGTACTCAGTTAATTTTAGGGTTCGTTTAACAACACTCATAAAATACTATTATAATTAAATAGTACCGCCGCGCGGCTGTACTTCAGTTTTTTTTAAAACGTTAATAAATAGTATAGCCGCACGGCTATACTTGGTTTTTTTAACATTTTTAAAAACTAGTATAGCCGCACCGCTATAATAGGTTTTTTATTTATTTTTTCCTTGAATTTTGTTTATCGATAAGAGTAATTTAGAAAATACACATTTTAAAAAAAGCACATGTACAATACATGTATGTACGTATGTTTCGTGTCTAATACACATGTTTTTTTTATGCAAAATTTTCAATTTCAAACAAAGATTTATGGGTATAGTAGTAAGAGAGAGTAGTATTCTTCATGTAAAGTGTTGTTTGAAATGTGAAGCATAAACAAAAGCATGCCATGTCCTAAAATCCTATGTGCTGTATCAAATACAAAATGCTTCTCTACATGTATTTAACAGATGAATGCATCCCATCCCTCCTTTAAGAACTATATGCCACTGAAATAAACTCATGAACACAGACAATCACATTGTTCTAATCAGGTAGGTCATAAAATGAAGGAGCTAAGAGAAAGCTAATCGGCAATGTTTGACAACAATAGTGGGAAATCACTTCAAAAGCCTCAAGACATGGATTCATACTATTAGCATCTTACTAGCTCTTAATGCATTGATATAGAGAACGGGAAAATAATAAATTAAAAATTGATACATAAGTACTTACAGATGCAGCTGTCTTCCCCCTGCTGTTTCGATAGCCTCTGGATCTACAAAATGTAATCCGACGAGTGAACACTACCCAAAGTTTATTCCAAAGCAAGCTCAATCATTTTCACGAGGAAACTCACACTAAAAAGTAAACAAGACTACAAAATAGAGTTATAAATGGACAAAAGGGAAACCATCATCTGAACCTGTTTGAAGGGTTGTGTGCACAAGTAGAGGACCTAAGAAGCTGCCACCGATGCCAATTACTTCAGAATTCAGGCAATATGATCCCAAAATGGATACTAAAAAAAATTGTAGTAATTACCCAAGAACTTCCCAAACATCTGGGACCACATTTTTCCCATCACTATGTATAAGTATAACTGCATCCCTTGGAGCATGAAAAGCTACATGAAGCACTAATCTATTTTCTGTGCTGTTTATCTGAAGGCACCACCCAGAAAAAGAAAAACGCAATGCAAAAGACCAATGCTGATATACTGTGAGGTTTTTTTTATTTAATAAATAGTATAGCCGCACGGCAATACGATTTTGATATAATATAATATAATAGTATAGCCGCGCGGCTATACTTGGATTTCTTTTTTTAATTTTTTTTTAATGAATAGAATAGCCGGGCATAGTTAAAGCGTATAGCCGAGCGGCTATACTTGGATTTTTTTAATAAATATTATAGCCGCTCGGCGATAACGGATTCTTTTTCTTTTCTTTTTAAAAAATTTATCGATAAGAGTATTTTGTAGCATTATCAATTAAAATTTGGCCATTACCGGAGTCTCTATTGTCCCCTTTTGTTTTTTTACTTTTCTAGAGTTATTACTTGTATAAAGAATTTAGCATTTTCCAGTTTAATACTCATATTATACACATACGTTGTATTTTTCAATAATACTTCTGTTTTCCCTATACGTCTTAAAGACTTCGGTAAAATACACATTTTTTTAAAAAAAGCATACATACAATACATGTATGTATGTATTTTTCATTTTTAATATTACACGTGTTTTTTAACAAATTTTTTAATAATACACCCAAAATTAACGTATTATACACAAAATTTTCAAATATTATTGAATAAAAATAATATGTATTAAAAAAATTATATCAAAATATTATATAGTGGCTAAACTTTTCAATTGTAACTTGCTAAAATTTTACCGAATAAAAAATATATGTATTTTATTCGTATTTTTATCGTTCTCCAAATGAGGGGTTGCGCTACACTCACTACTACATTTTTCTATTTGCGCGACGATAGTTTGCGCGACGAAGACAAAATTGTCGCATAAAAGATCATCGCGCGACGGATAATCATCTGCGTAGCGCAAAGCAGAGCGACGAAGAACTTTCGTCGCATAAAAGATCATCGCGCGACGGACAATCATATGCGTAGCACAAACAAGCGCGACGAAGAAATTTCGTCGTATAAAAGATCATCGTGCGACGGACAATCATATGCGTAGCGCAAAAAATAGAGCGACCAATAAATTTTGTCGCGCCAAACAACTTTGCGCGACAGAACAAACGACCGTCGCGTAAAACAAGGGGAAAAAACCGCGAACAAACATTCTGGCGCCTAATTCTTGCGCGACGACTGAACTTGTCGCAAATGACATCTTTGCGCGACAAAACACTATCCGTCGCGCAAAGTACGATATACAAAACCATTAATCATAAGCCTTAATTTTAATTTTGCCATCTAAATCATATATTTTTCATTGATTTTAGTGAAGATCATCATTCATACCCTTTTAATTATGGGAATGGTAGAGGAGAATCTTTTTTTATGGTTATTAACCTCCATACGAATAAATTTCAGGGTTATCAATTTCCCTATAAAGAGAACAGCGCGAAATATGTTTTGAAACTAAAAAGTGTTCATTCAACTCTAGAAAACTAATTTCAACGATCCAACCGTTAAACGTGTTTGTATATACTGTGAGATTGTATACCCCAAAAATCGCAAATAACAAATATTCAGAGATCTAGAAATGGGACAAAATATTCAAATGTTATAAATCAACACGTTTGCGCGACAACAGATTGCGCGACGAGGACGTATTAGTCGCGCTAGGAACTTTTGCGCGACGATAAGTTATTCGTCGCCATATGATGTTTTGCGTGACCCAAAAATCCATACGTCGCGTAAAATAAATTGCGGGAAAACAAACAGTGTTCCAGGTGTTTCGCGCCACAACTTTGCGCGACGAAAATAAAGTAGTCACGCAAGGAGGCTAGCGTGGCTGCGTGCGTGTAAAACTGAACTTTTGCGCGACGGAAATTCTCTATTGCGCGACTAAATTCTTGTGCGACGAAACGATTTTGGCGTCGCGCAAAGGTGTGATGTCGGCAGGTCTTTGCGCGCCAAGCATGTCGATGTTGCGCGACGGAATTTGGCTTGTGCGACGAATAATATATTCGTCGCGCAAAGATGTGATGTCGGCAGGACTTTGCGCGTCGCTGAAATGGAATTTGCGCGACTTATTTATTTGCGCGACGAATTAAGCCTTCGTCGCGCAAAGCCGTCTTCTATAACAGATTCATTTCTGCCATTGCAGAGGCAAACTGAAAAAATCAGTTTGCCTCTGCTTCTGTCCCTCTCTCTCTCCGTTCTCTCCATTTTCTCAGGTGCAAATCAGTTCAGGACATATTGAAGAAGGTATTTTATTTGTTTTGTATTTATTTAAAATATCAATTTAATTTATTTATATATTGTTTTTGTGAAATTATATTTGTATTCTGTTGTTAAATTATGCACGGCAATGTACGAAGTTAATTGAAATTAACTTCATACATTTTTTTATTGTAAAGCTTAGTTCCCGTTCGAGGTTAGTTGGACCGCGCATGGGTGGGTAAACCACGACTACGGTCCAATTAATTCTTGAATTGTCCCATATTTTGGACAGTTTGGAAATGTATAGTCGTGTCACGTAGTTTACAGCTACAGGATTAGGTTTCGATTGTGGAGATTTCGGTGTCATCTCGGTACGTTCTTCGGGTGGTACGTAGGGATTTGATATCTACGGTATACCTCAAGAACTGTAGCGAGATGCTGCCGAAATTCATCCACGTCGAAATCTAATCTCATGTAGCTGTAAATTACGTGGCATGACTATGCATTTCCGAATGGGATAGGGCCCTTACCGGAGGCATAAGGTGACGTTGTGATTTTCTAAGAATACAACATAATTGTTGTATTGTGATTGTGGTTCCAGGAATTATGAGCAGAAGGTGGATACAGAACCCTAACGGGTGCGCAGACGAATACTTGGATGGAATCGAGGAATTTATTCACTTTGCATGGTCACACAACCCGGGTGCAACTAGAATCAGATGTCCTTGTAGGAGGTGTAACAACATGTTGTGGGATACAATTGAAAATGTTCAATTTCATTTAGTAAGGAATGGAATGATTGAGACATACAGCAGGTGGAACCATCACGGGGAACAATTAGACATTGGTTCGTCTTCAAGGGCCACAAGAGTGGACAATGTTGAACCTATTGTGGATGCTAATGAACAAGTCATGGATATTATACATGATGCTTTTCCATTTGCATCAACCAGCAGCAATCAGGAAGGGGAAGATGACGTGCCTACACCAATGGATAGTGCAGAGTTTGAACAGTATGAAGAACTGTTAAGAAATGCCAACCAAGAGTTATATCCGGGGTGCGAGAGCTTTTCCGTTCTTACGGCGATTGTGGAGCTAATGCACGGAAAAATAAAGTATCGTATGTCGAACCTGTGTTTCGATTACTTTTTGGGGGTTTTCAAGAGAATGCTTCCGACGGACAATTGTTTGCCGAAAGACCACAGACATGCACAGAAGATGTTGAGTGGTCTTGGATTGGGTTATGAAAAAATCCACGCTTGCAAAAACAATTGCATGTTATTCTACAAAGAGTATGAAACATTGGATACATGCCCTATATGCAATGAGTCGAGGTTCAAACAGACGTCTCAGAATAGAATGACTAAGGTTCCACAAAAAGTGATGCGTTATTTGCCCCTGAAGCCAAGATTGCAGCGATTGTATATGTCGACGCATACTGCCACAGACATGAGATGGCATAAGGAAAAACGGGTAGACGACGATGTGATGCGGCATCCTGCAGATGGGGAGGCATGGAAAGAGTTCGATCGAACGTTCCCCGAGTTTGCTGCTGATCCCCGAAATGTTAGGTTGGGACTTGCCACTGATGGATTCAATCCGTACGGGGTTCTAAACCAACACCACAGCACTTGGCCGATTTTCGTATTCCCATATAATTTGCCGCCTTGGAAATTGTTGCGTAGATACAGCTGCACCAAAATGGATTCAGTTGCATCCTCACCTTGTGATACTCGCAAGTGCACGAACCGTTGGTAGTTTAGCGTATGTAAGTGCGAGGTCGATTCCACAGGGATTGGTGATTGAATGATCCAATTTAGTTTCCCTACACAAAACAGAAATGAAAAAGAAAGGAAATAAATAAAACAAGGAAGAAAGAAATAACTAACTCAAGCAGATAAGTTCCCAAGTTCAATTAGATTAACGGATTGATTCTAGCTAAAGTATGATTAAGCCATGGTGTTTGGTCATAACCTTGTGTTCCTAATTCCCTAATTTGATCATTTGTTGTCTAACCTAAAATTAAGCATTAGGAACCCATTAAGCATAGAAGAACAATTTAAACAACCAAGCATGTATCTAATCCCTGTTGTCGAATGTCCATACATACTCTTCCTATTCATAGTTCAATTCGAATTAAAGCATGGTGTCTACTCTTAATTCAAACCAAGATAGCTAACATGCAAGCCTAAATGGTGATCAATCATTCAAACTAGCATATTAACTTATAAGCATAATGAATAAGAACAAAAATCATAATTGAAACTTGGAAACTAATCAAACTTGAATACTTAAGAAAGAATGTACATTACAAGAAAAATAAATTACAACTAAGAAAACATTAAAGAAAGCTAGAATTGAGAACTAGAAAGCAAAACTAAGAGAATTTGAGGGAGAGAAGGGAAGGGAGCTCTAGAGAAGTGTTTGAGAGCTCCCCCCCTTGGGGTGTGTTTACAAGCTTAGAGAACCTCCCTATTTATAGGCCTAAGGAAGTGAAAAATCTGAATTCAATATGGCTAATGCATACAACACTTGTTTTATAAAATCTGAAATGGTTGATGCACTTGTATTAGAAAATCTAAATTGGGTGATGCACTTGTATTAGAAAATCTTGAATTGGTTGATGCACTTCACCAATAGATCCCACCAGCAGCCCTAGCTCATCTTCATGTCACCATGACCAAGCTTCCAACCAGAAATGATAGCTCATACCTAGCTCACCATGACCAAGCATCCAACCAGCACATGCTGAGGTCAGCATGACCAGCAACTTCAAGGGCTTACAACTTGGGCTTCTCTTAATCAAATTAGGACTTTAAGCACTCGAAATTGAATTTCAGAATGTCTTCTTTCCATCCATATGTTATTTGGGCCAATCCAAGGTCGGAGGAAGAAGTTAAGGCCGAAACAAATTGCTAACTCATTTTCCGCGCTGATAAGATCCATCCTGAGCATGGTTCTGTGTTTGCTAGGTAACGGACTCCAGATTTATCCAATGGGGCTGAATTTTGGATATGTTATAGTACACACCCATTGGAACAACTTTCATGAAGAAAGCGGCCTCATCCGATCTGTGTAGGTTGCTGAAACAAAGCTTGCAATATGACCTACGGAACTGGACTGGCAGGGGTTTGTAGCCAAAATGAGTTTGTCTTTTAAGCTCTTCATCCATTCATCCAAATTAGGCCTTAACATGCTTGAATTGCATGAATTATGCTCTCTTGCTCTATTTGCCTACAAAACACACAAAGGGAGGCAAATAACTTAGAAATCTAAGAAACTAAGCAAAAGAAGTAAGTAAATAGGGCATGTATATGTATGAAATTATGAGCTTAACAGAAATGCATGAAAAAAGAGTACATGATGATGACTGTTTTGATAACTGAGGATCCTGGCAGGTCAATCGATGTGTACTTAAGGCCGTTGGTTGATGAGCTCAAGGATTTATGGACCAACGGTGTGCGTACGTACGATAAATCCACTGGGAAGATGTTCACTTTGCGGGCGGCAGTTATGTGGACTGTGAATGATTTTCCCGCATATGCAATGATGTCGGGGTGGAGCACAAAGGGTTATATGGCATGCCCTGTATGCAAGGAAGATGTAACTTCTGGTTGGCACGCTGGAAAAGTGTGTTACCTTGGGCATCGAAGATGGTTGCCATGGGACCACGAGTGGCGGGAAAAGGATAAAGAGTTCGACGGGAACAAAGAGCGTCGCGCAAGACCTAGAGAATCGTCCGGTGATCAAATCTTGGAACAGCTTAATGGTTTGGATTTTGCTCCGTTTGGGAAAACAGTTAGTCGGACAAGACCTGCTACACATATGAACTGGACGCACAAGTTTATGTTTTTTGAGCTTCCATATTGGTCGAAACTAAAATTGAGGCACAATCTCGACGTTATGCATGTTGAGAAAAATGTGTTTGACACATTGATAGGAACTATTCTAGATATCAAGGAGAAGACAAAGGACACGATAAAAGCTCGTCTTGATTTGGAAAGAATGGGCATACGAAGGGGTTTATGGCTGAAAAGGGGCACTGATAAAGCTATAAGAGATCTTGCATTTTTTTCAATGAAACCGAATGACAGAAAAGAGTTTCTACAGTTTGTCTCGTCTGTTAAGTTTCCTGACGGATATGCTTCTAATATCGCACGTTGCGTGAATGTTGACGGGGGTAAATTTACTGGACTCAAGAGCCATGACTGTCATGTGTTTATGCAACGCCTACTTCCTGTGGGGATTCGACACCTATTGCCGGAAGATGTAGTGAAGCCAATCATATTGTTGTCCAGATTTTTTTCCCAACTGACGGCAAAAACGTTGCGAAAGACAGACATTGATCAGTTGCGCCATGACATTGTCCAAGTCTTATGCAAGTTTGAGATGATATTTCCTCCGGCTTTCTTCACGAGTATGATTCATGTGATGGTTCACTTACCAGAAGAGGCATTGCTTTCTGGTCCAGTCAACTATCGCTGGATGTATCCAATAGAAAGGTATATAATCATCATCATTCGTGTAAGCATCATTATCTCATGCTTCCTACTTGCTAATTTGCATCTTTTCATTTTATTTTGGCAGGCTACTCGGAGAGCTGAAAAAAAGCGTACGCAACAGAGCGAAGCCCGAAGGATCAATTGTAGAGGCTTGGGTTCAATATGTGGCGCTTACTTTTTGTGGAATGTATTTAAAAGACGTGGACACGGCTTTCAATCGACCTCAGCGCAATAATGACGGAGGTGTGAGAAATGAGCAACTTTCTGTTTTTGCCCAAAGTGCACGACCCTTTGGAGATCCTGTACGAGGAGAGTCGTTTTCCAAAAATGACATGGAGGTGGCGCATTGGTTCGTATTGAACAATTGTGATGAGATAATGCCATATTTAGATGAGCATGAAGAGATGATGAAGCGAGAACATCCATCGCATTTGTATTCCAAGAAACACCGTGAATTGTTTCCAAAATGGTTTTTGGAATATGTAAGTTTTAAGTGTTTTGTAATTGACATATATATTGTAGTATTTCATTTTCTCAAACTAACATGTGAATGTTGTTGTATAATATTAGGTGAATAAGTTGAAATCAGATAATTCCCCCACTTACAGTGAAGAGTTGTATAACTTGGCATTCGGCCCAATTCGAGCTGAATTATTCTCGGGTTGTCATGTTAATGGCGTCAAGTTTTTAGGGACTGCACGAGATGACAAGTTGTGTACGCAAAACAGCGGTGTCCATGTTCCAGGTGGAGGGGAAAGTACGGACATTGATTCCTATGGCAAACTCACAACTGTCGTGCAATTGCTTTACAAAGACCGATACCAAGTCATCATGTTTAAGTGTCGATGGTTTGATACAAACCCAAATAGGCAGGGAAGTGTTAAAATCGATCAAGGGTTACTATCTGTGAACATGAACAGAACTTGGTACGATGACGACCCATACATTTTGGCAAACATGGCAAAACAAATTGTCTATGTAGATGACCCTAAAGCAGGGAGCGGGTGGAAAGTTGTTCAGTAAATGGATCACAGGAACGTATATGCTATACCAGAACTAGACCCATCTGACGTCGATGTAGCTGACCAACGGTCAGAATCTGGCATGGAAAATGATGCGGAAACGCTTCGCGATACAAATGTTGTTCAGGAACCATTTCAGCTCGAAGGAGTGTCTTCAAGAGAAATACCAATTCAATCCATTACAATTGACCTCGGTGATCTTCCTAGATACGATGTAGTTATGGAGGAGGAGGAGGAGGAGGAGGAGGAGGAGGATGAGGATGAGGATGATTGGGAGACTGAAAGTGATGATAGCGAAGACAACGAAGGTTATTATAGTTCGGATGATGAATAATGCAATTTATTTGTTGCTTCATATGTTTTAGTATTGGTAATTTCTTGCAATGTAATTACGTTAGTGTAAATATATTGGCAACTCTTCTTTTGTTGAATATATGTACTTGTTATATCTAAGTTCCAATTATATATGTATGTGGAAAAATAAAACGAAGTTTAAAAAATTTGGATATACTTACTGAGAAGATTAATGTAAAAAGCAATGAACTCAAGTCATTCATACTTTTGTAATTAAATTATTTTACATATAATTATGGCGTAAATGCAAATTATTACGGTTACGAAATGAATCTCGTGTCTGAAAAGTTGCACGTCTTCCCAATTGGTCAGCGACATCTCAAATTGAGAAAGAATCTCAATGCTCATGTACTTGAGTTGTACTAAAAAAAAAAAACTTTTGTCTAAAACGACTGGTCGTCATTTTTGCGGGACGGAAATCTTCATCCGTAACTGTTTTTGACTTTTGGTCCGCTTACTGTTGTTTGTTTTTCTGTGCTGAATCCAACCGTATACAGAAATCGAAATTTGAACATACGGTCAGAAAGTTATAGATTAAAAACTGAACAGAGGTTGGAATTGCAAAAAAGGCCCAAAGAATCTGTTTAAAAACGACCGGTCGTCTCTGACCGGTCTCATTTTTGCGCGACGAATACTATTATAGCGTCGCGCAAGAGGGTTTTGCGGGACGAAAACTTTCGTCGCTAAAGTTAACAAATATGCAATAATCTTTGATTAATAGAAAATAATCCTGCGCGACGAAAATATTTACCCGTCGTAAGAGGAGGTTTTGCGGGACGACGGATTTCGTCGCGGCAGTTAACAAATATGCAACAAATTTATGAAATAATAGAAAATAATCTTGCGCGACGACAAACTTTACACGTCGCGCAAAAGACATGTCCCTAAAAATCTCAACTTAGTGCGAAATAACAGAAAGAACGTTGTGCGACGAATACTGTCGTCGCACAGATAATTGCGCGACCATGTATACGAACTCGTCGCAATAATCGTTTAAAAATTATTTATTATTTTCTGTTTCACTTTGCGCGACGTATATAATCGTCGCGCAACGTTTGTTTAAAAAAAAAAGTCGAAATTAAACTGTAAATATTTTTAAATGAACATCAAATTCAGTTACTATATTCATACGGGGTCAAGGTTTGTAGACGTAAAAAATCATCAAATTTGGAGTTAAATTAATCGTTCAAATTTCATTTTTCTTTTGTAACTGTCGAAAATGTTGGTCCCGTTACATCATGTGTGAGTGTATATTTTTCCTAAATTTTGGCGTGTACGATCTCTGAGTATAAACCAACAACTCTACCGGTTGGATCGTTGAAACTACTTTCCTAGAATCCGTGTGTCATGAAAACACTATATTAAAAAAAAAATGAATACATTTTGTATATGTTTGTTAAATAGAACATACAATTTTGTGGTATCCACTATTGTAAATATCTTTAAATGACGATCCAATTCAATCATTGTATTCATATACAGTAAAGGATGTGCACCCGTACAAAATCATCAAAATCGGAGTTAAAAAAACCGTTAAATCGTGATTTTTAGTTTATACCGTCGAAAATTTTGATCCCGTAACATCATCTATGAATCTTGCATTTTTTCAATTTTTGGTGTGCACGATCTCTAAGTATAAACAAACAAGTTTGACGGTTGGATCGGTGAAACACCCATCGTACAATGCGTAGCCCCATTAAAACAACATATTCACTAACATTTTATATTGTTTACTGTTTGTACTTTGCGCGACGAATATGTATGTATCGTCGCGCAATAAGTGATAGCGCGACGTAATGAAATTGCCGTCGCTCAATGTACTTCTCAGGATTTAGGGTTCTGAAAGGGTTTAGGGTTTAGGGTTTAGGGTTTAGGGTTTATAGTGCGCGACGATTTTGTTAATGTCGTCGCGCAAGTTCTCAAATTTTGGCGGTTGTAATCCCGCGTATTAAAAAATGCTTGCGCGACGCCATTTAGTTATCCGTTGCGCAAAGTAAGAAATTTAACATTGCGCGACCGATGTAGTTTCGTCGCGCAAAGACGCAAACATTTAGGGAAAGAAACGCGCAGTTTTGGTCTGTCTTCAACCTCTCTCACTCTCTCAGTCTCGACATCAAAATCGCACCCTCCATTTCCGATTCGAACCCTAACTCGCAGCCGCTCTCTCTCCTTTCCCTCTATCTCAGCCCTCTCTATCCCTCTCTCCTCCGTCCCCACTTATCCCTCTCAGTCCCTCTCTCCCCGGACCCCTCTCATCCCTCGCATTTCGTGGCTCCTCCGGCCCACTCTCTCTCCTCCGTCCCCACTCATCCCTCTCAGTCTCCTTCGTCCCCACTTATCCCTCTCAGTCCCTCTCTTCTCCGTCCCCTCGCATCCCTCTCAGTCCCTCTCTCCTCCGTCCCCTGTCAGTCCGTCGCCTCCTCCGTCTCCGCTCATCCCTGTTAGACGGCGGCCCCCCACTCTCTGTCTCGCTCGCCACCGCCGAACTGCCGTGCTCTCCGGTCTCCCTCGAAACCCAGTTGGTAAATTTCCCAACGCTCCCCGATATATATTTTTTCAATTTTTAAGTTTTATTTCAGAAATTTTCGGATTAAGTTTGGAATTGTTTTGCTGTTTCAATTTGTATATTTATTTTGTAATTGTTTAAATTGCTGCTTAGTCTGATGGTTGGTTAGGATTTGTATTGGATTTGTATTGCGGCATGTGAGTCTGATGGTTGGTTAGGATGTGAGTGTTTAAATTGCTGTTTCAATTTTGTTTTTTTATTGGATTTGTATTTTTTTTTTCAGATTTGTTTTTGTATTGAAATTGCATTGTGGTGTACGATTTGTGAATTTGTAGGTGTATTGTTGTTAGATTTCAGATTTGATTGGAGCATTTGCTGCTGTTTTTTGTATTTTTATTAATTTTCGGGGGCTTTAAACTATGTGCTACTAAACCAACTATTTCAAAATTGGGCAGCAATTTAATTTTTCTTTATTATGTGCTTCTGATTTTTGTAATATCATACATGTTTCTATTTTGTTTGCTTTAAAAAATGTGCTTCTGTTTTTTGCCATATAAAGAATACATGTTTCTGTTTGTTTTTTAAATATTGAATTTGTTGTTCTTTAGGCTTTGAGGTTTTTTTTTTTACAAAATAATAATTTTACCCAAGGATGTTTTTTTAACTGTAAGACCTTATCAGATGTCACAACTTATCAGACGTCGTAAGACGGTGATGACTTCACCTAGTTCAGCTCCCCCGACTGCGGTGTCAGTTCCCACTGGTGTAGCACAGTCACAGGACATGCCAGTTTCTCCCCACGTCTCCCGGGCCCCGGTGTCATCAGAGTCATCAGTGGCGCAACCAGTTAGTGCCAGGCGGCATCACCGGCCTCCCATAACGACCGACACCACGTCGCCATCTGCTGCTAGTGCGTCGGGGTCACAACCAGGTAAAGATTTTCCTTCAACTCTATTTGTTTCAGACCAAGAATGTTAGTAGGATTGGTTATTTAATGTTAATTTTATATTTCTTTGCAGCCAAGAAGAACACCCGAGGACCCTGTCGCCAGTTGATGACGGCCAAAGTCACCCGGGTGAACAACAGTCGTATCAACATCGCATACGACGCGCGACATCGGGCTGCACCAACGGCTGACCAGCACAGCTCGTTGGCCCATGACATTGGATCCGTCGTTCGGACTTATTGCCCGATCAAATGGAAGTCCTGGAGGGTCATGCCTGATCAGGTGCGGATGGAGATGTTAGGACACCTATCGGTATGTATTTTATACATTTTCATTGTTTTTCCCTTCAAATTTTATTTCTAATATTTAATGTATGTAATGAATTTATTTTAGACAAACTACAATTTGGAGAACGTCGGCGAAGAGTTGTTAGCCTACATCAACAGACTCTTTGCTGACAGGTACAAGCAGTGGAAGAGCGACCTGCATCACCATTTTCAGGCATATGATGATACGCAGGTTGCTCTTCAAGAGGGTTGCCCGAAGGAGCTTGAGGGCCGGGAGGATAGTTGGCAGTGGCTCTGCGGTCATTTTCAAGAGGCCGATTATGTGGTATTTTTATATATTAAATTGAAACTTATTACATGTTTCTTACTAATGTGTATTTAATTTTTTATAAATTCACTTTCAACTAATACTTTTTATTTTTTGTATAACAGAAGAAGGCCAAAGCAAATAAGGGCAATAGGCAGAGGAAGACTCTTCTCCACCATTCAGGTTCCAGGCCCTTCTCTTATAGGATGGAGGCGCGGCGCCAGGTAATAATACAGTCGTTTTTATTTATTTTTTAATATGTCATTAATATTAATTTTTTTTTTTCGTCCTAACATTTTTTTTTCTGCTCAATTTAAGGGGGGGTCCAAATTCCCAGAGATTGACGTATTTGGCGACGTTTATGTTCGACCTGGGAATGAGTTGGCGGAGTCCCTTCATGTAAGTAGCCTTTAATTTAAATTATTATGTAAGCGTTCAGGTTTTTATAGTTATTATATGAATGTTTTAATTCATATTTTATGTTATGTTCAACAGACGACTATGATTGAGAGGAGCCAGTTGGTTCTTCAGGAGTCCGCCTCCCAGCTTCCTCCCGATACGCCGCTCGAGTCCGTGGTTCCTCCATCGGATGCAGGGTTTCAAATCCTGACTGAAACCTTGGATCAGAGTCTCGGGAGGCGCTCAGGGACATATTGTCGAGGGATGGGGAATGCCAGGCAGCGGCCACCTAGACCCCGTGAATCATCAGAGTCAAATGAAGAGGTGACTGCTTTGAAGACAGAGGTGGCGGACCTCAAGAGTCATTTGTCTCATATTCTACAGTCCCTCGCTCACTCCGGCATTTCAATCCCGCCTTTTACTCCCCCGTCGACCTCCGAGCATGGCAACCACACCTCTCCCCCTGTCAACAATGTCCAGACCTCCGAGCTGCATTTGCCAGACGACAATGTAGATCTTGGAGGGTTGTTTGATTAGATTTTAACATTCTTAATTATATTTTAAATATTTCTATTGTACTAAATACATTATGTTATCACATTTTACATATTTCTCTTTATTACCTTTTTCTAATTGCAATTTCATTTCATTAAAAAAAAAAACCAAATTTATTTTTTTTACCAAAATAATTCAATTTAATTTTAAATTAAAAATAATATATTTATTTTTTACGCGACGATAGTTTCTGTCGCGCAAAATTTAAAAAAAAAATTACACAACCGTAAAATTAAATTTTAAAGAATTTATTTTTTTTGCGCGACGAAATAATTTGTCTCTCTAAGTTAATGCGACAAAAATATATCGTCGCGCAAATATTTTAAACACGAATCTACTCGTCGCAAAATACCTGCGCCACGAATGTTACTCGTCGCGCAGTGTCCTTACAACGACTATATTTCGTCGCGCAAATATTTTAGACACAGATATACTCTCGTCCCTCTGCTTTAGCGCGACGACAGTTTCCGTCGCGCAAATTGTTTTTGAACATACACAACCGTAAAAATAAATTTTAAAGAATTTATTTTATTTTGCGCGACCAAACTATTTCGTTGCGCAAATATTTTAATCACGAACACACTCGTCGCACAGTACCTGCGCCACGCATGGTAGTCGTCGCGCAGTGTCCTTACAACGACTATATTTCGTCGCGCAAATCTTTTCGACACGAATATGCTCTCGTCCCTGTACTTTTAGTGCGACGCTTATGATTCCTCGCGCTATGTTAATGCAACGAATGTATATTCGTCGCGCAAAACTTTGACCGACGAAATATCTCATCGTCCCGCGAAAATACGTGCAACGAAGGATTACCGTCGCTCATTGTGCGCGACAATTTTAATATTTTCGTCGCGCAAAGTGTATCTTTACGATCTTTGCGCGACAAATTTTGCGCGACGAATATGCTGTCGCATTACTATTTGTGCGACACAAATGTACTTTGCGCGACCAAAATTCCTTCGTCGCGCAAATAGAAAAATCTAGTAGTGACTCTCGACATAGCAGCTGAAATCATACCTGACAAAGATGCTTCTGGCTTAGGCCATGGAAATTGGCCAGAAGGGCTAGAGAAATTGTTGAACTATGTAAAGGACAGATACAACAACCTCAAAGTCTACATTTCTGAGAATGGGGTTGCTGGTGCCAGGAATGATTCTCTTGACCTTGATCAACAAGGCGATTAAGAATGGAGTGAGTGTCAAAGGGTACTTTCATTGTTGACAAATAAAAAATAACAATATAAATTTTTAGAAAGAAAAGCTTCAACTGTTGGCTTAGGCTTGATTTCTTTGGTGTCTTGTTAGGCTTGTTGTTGGTGCATATCGGTTGGTCTTCGGCCTTTGTGCCTTTAATTGGACCTC
The DNA here is from genome assembly GCF_965620075.1 of Prunus avium. NCBI lineage: Eukaryota > Viridiplantae > Streptophyta > Magnoliopsida > Rosales > Rosaceae > Prunus > Prunus avium. Next base: position 30,956,627 of record NC_142291.1, read on the forward strand.
TTGCAGAGTGTCCTGAGCCTTGTCCTTTTTCCCTCGTTTGGGCTTTGCTTTTTGTCCTTTTCTTTTCCTTTTTTTTCATGGTTTTATTAAATTCAAGTACAGTTTGTTTAGTCTTTCAAGTGTAAATACAATCTCTTGTTTTCTTGCCAATGATCAAACATGGGCTCTTTCTATATATGAAATAAGGCATCGTGGAGTCTTTTCTTTTTGGGTTCCAACTAATTCCAAACTAATTGTGGTTGAAGTCTTCTGCAAACCATGATTGGTTTCTGTCGTCTTTTTTTTAGTTGGTCACTTACTTTAATTGTTGCCATGTTCTATCGATTCCGATAGTGGTAAGTGGTGCACTAATGTTTTTGTTCTGATTTTTCTTTCTTTTCTACATAAGCTTGTAGTGGTTCGACTGGTCTGTGATCATCCATGATATTTACCAAATTTTAGGGTAAACATGACTTTTCATAATTAACAAATAAAAATAGACTTAAAATAAATACATTTGCATAAAAGAGTTGTCACTTATTAAGGAGTAGGTGTACCCGGAACATATAAAAATTTCTCCTTATTAAGAATATTCACTTATGCATCCGAATATCTTATGTTTCATTTAATCACATAACATTAACAAGTATTCTCGTATCGATCCCTACTACATTATTTATGATCTATACCCTGACCAGCTATAACCCTATAGCAAGTCCTCACATTAATCTATGCCGCGAACGAGCAGCATAAGAATCCAAATGTCCCTTCTATTTTGGGGGAACCTTACAAGGCATGAAACTAAAGCTCTCCGGATGCTGGCAACTTCTAGGGTGCAAGGAAAACGAGGCACATTCCTCCACTGATCTTTGATCTGCAAGATCACGAATGCAGTTCTTCCTCAAGTCAAGAACCCCACTTTTAATCAGCTTCCTACAAATTGGCTCAACCATCGTAAAATAGTTGTTAGACAACGATAAATTGGCCAAGTTCCCTAATTCACACACCACCTCCGGCACCTTTCCGTAGAGGAAGTTTCCGGCGAAATTAAGCTGCTCAATCTTCTCCAAGCATCCCAATGAACACGGCAATGGGCCTGTCAATTGGTTGTTTCCAGCATCAAAGAGTGTTGCATCTTTTAGAAACCCTAGTTCATAAGGGACGCAACCCGTTATCAAATTGTTCATGAGTAGAGCTTCTATCAAAGTTGATGAAGCGCTGCCAATGCTTTTTGGGATTGGCCCGGTGAAATTGTTGTTGGCTAAAGTGAGATAACGGGCTGGTGTAGCTCCAAGGTTGTCTGGAAGTTTTAGTGTGAATTTGTTGTTGTTAATGAAGAGGACGTCTAGGGTTTTCTTGAAAATTTGTGGTGGTACAGACCCAGTAAAAGAGTTGAAACGAATGTCCAAAAATGATAGGCTATTCATGGTGAGAAGAGCCGTGGGGAAAGGGCCAAAGAAGTTGTTGTTGCTTATGTCAAGCTCGTACAGATATTTGAGATTTGCAATTTTTGGAGAAATGATACCTGAATTAAACATCAATATGAACACAAACATCGACTTCAGGGTTTAAAATTTAGGATATACATCGGCAGAAATTAAGAGTATGAAAATGTTGACTAAAATGTACCGAAAAAAATTGAAGATATTATTCAAATTTTCAGACCATATCGTACCTGAAAAGTTGTTAGAGTTTGCATGGAAGAGTGCAAGGTCAGGAAGTTGGTCGATGAAGCCGTCGATACTGGGAGCACTGAGTTGGAAGCCATTGAAATCGATGGAGGCTAGAGCAACGGCGCTTTGATTGTCTGGTGGTTTATCACAGTAGAAGCCCTTGTAGGAGCATATATCCGAGCCAACCCAGGTTTGAGTGATGCCTAAAGGGTCTGAAGTGATGATGTTCTTGAAGGCGTTTATTATAGGGTACACCAGAGCTAGTCTTTGGTCTGTGAAGTTCAAAAGCTCAGGGATAATTGGAGGTAATGAGGGGATTAGTGGTAGTGGAGGTAATGGGGGGAGTAAGGAAGATAATTGTGATGGGCTTTCAAAATTTGTGCAAATTACACTGGTGAAGAAACAAGGAAGGACGATGATCATTAAGGCTTGAAGAAAACGGTTAATTAGTAAAAAGAAGCTTCCCATCTTACAAATTTAATTGAATGGCCTCAAGTGCAAGAGTTTGACAGAACAGAAGAAGATTATAGTTAAAAGGACATTTGATAAGTGTTCTCTACATATATATCTATATATATATATAAATATCTTCTGGATAGATTTGAAGTCTCAGTGTCATAATTAAAGTTTGTGCACATGATTAGACTTTTTGGTAGTGGCTTTGACCCGGAACACTAGTTTTCCCACTCTTTTTGGGTAGGCGATGTTCCAGAGCGTTTATGCAGACATTTTTGGGTCCTTTTGTCTTCATTGCCTCCCTTATTTTTCTCTCTAGAAGATATGAATCATATGGTTCATTAGTTACATGCGTGGAAATTAATGGAATTCTGACGTTTACACATGGTCTGTGTGGGATTGGAAAATGTTACAATTACCTAACTTTTTTCACAATGTATTCACTCCCTCTTATGCATCGGAGATAGGGTTCTATATGGATTCCATTTCAGGTGAAATAGTCATAAACAAGTCATCACGAGGAGAGGGTTCTAAAGCATTTTTCTTAGGATTTGAATGTTTTTTCATTTTGTGCTCGCGTTTCAAAAGCTTTGGTAGCTAGTTGTTTTCAAACCTTGACAGCTTGACTTAGGATAGCAACCCAAGTACGTAATGATGAATAAAATATTTGTATCACATTTGTTAATTATATTGATTCATATTCCTATGTTTTTTTTTCTTTTACAAATGACAAGATTCAAATTTAAGATATCAATCACTTTTTTCAGTAACTCCAACGTCACGTTTGATATAATTATGCATTATGTTGATGCGTGAAATTCGCAGCACCAATTAGAGTGCATCAAACTCAATCAACCCTTCCCCAAAAGTGGACATGGTTCTGAAGTCGCACTTCTGTATGTCTCAAGTATGGTGGCTGGTAACTCCAATCTCATGAAAAGAAAACATGAATGGGTCACTGAAGAGGTGGTGGGTTCACCGACCACCCTCTAACAGTCTTTTTCCCTCGAAGGAGTCTTATAAAAGTATTGTTCTCAAGTATGGAGAAGTACTCCCTTTTATATATAGGGAAGATGAGACCTCACAATTGTCTTTCTCCAATGTGTGACTCAAGAGAGGTTGACAACATGGCACCATTTTATTGGGCGATCGGTGATAGACTGACGTACGTATGCCCTTTCTTTTTTAGGAAATAGACGTCAGTGGGATATGATGTGAGCCCATTTTAGCGCTTCTTCTTCCCACGTGAGGGCATCTTGGGAGAGGCGTTTGGGTTAGTGCAATGGGTCATGGCATCGTGGGCTTTGGATGGGCCTGGGCGGCCTCCCTTTACCTCATTTAGGCCTTTTTAAGTGTGAGGTAAGGTTGGTGTATTCTATTAGTCGATTGGCCCAGCTACTTCCTCAAGTGGTATGGGCCTTTGCCCTTTAGGCTCTTTTGGACTGGCCCTATTGATATTTGGTATTGACACATTGAGTGATTTTGTTTGATCTTAAAAAATTAATTTCAATGTCCTTGGTTCAATGAGTGTTGCTATTTCCACACCCTTGTTCTATTTCCCCACCCACCATGTAAATTTGAAAAATAAATAAAAGACAACAACACTCTTTCATCGCACCTTGAAGATAATAACTTCTTGTTTTCCCATCATATAATGGAAGAAGATATTTTGGCCTTGAGCTGCCTCCATCTCTGCCCAAGCTATAGGTTGTTGATAGCTCTCTCTATGCCTTCCCTATTATTGTAGCACATTGCCCAATTTCTCAAGCACCTCTTCAGGCCATTGCTTCAATTGCAACTTTTTGCAACTTTTTCCCCAAGTTATGTGATTGTTCTATCAAATGCCTTCTTTCTTAGTCTGTGAGAACACTAGAATTGTGCTTTTTCAAATTTACATGGTGGGTGGAGAAGTATGACGAGGGATGAAAATAGCAGCACTCGAGTTCCATTCCCCCTCCCCGAATAGTGCTTGTATAAAAAATAGTAATTGAAGTTCAATTATATGCTTTATATAAATAAATAAAATTAAAAATCCTTTAATAAAATAAGAAAATGCTAGGGAGACCAACTTTAGATACTAACTTGTGTATCATCTCTCTAATAGAGGGTGAGATCCGTTGTATTTGTGGGCTTCATCTCTATTAGAGAGATGATACACAAGTTGATATCTAAAGATAATCTCTCTAGCATGACTCAATAAAATATTAAAAAAACTAATTCCGTCAATTCTTCCATCCATCTTTTCCACTTCCCACGGTAGTCATCATGATCCCCACCACGGTCTTGGCCCTTTTTCCTTGTTTCCAATCGTGCAATTATTACTTGGAGTTTTCAAAGATTGTTCTTTTTACGTTAAATTTGGAATAAATAAAGATACAATAATAATTATTTAATAGATAGAGACAGACTATTTAGGATCAACCAAATCATTTTGCCTCTAAAGTATGAAAGGAAATTGAAGTGCGCCGTCCAATTAGAAATCGTGGGAAGTGGAAACTACTGTAATGAGCACTGAGCACTCATCTCCGGCCAATTCAAAGCTGGACCTCCAAATACACAGAAAGGTACATGCCCTAGAAAACATGTATTGAAATCAATAAGTTATCAGAAGCTACACGCTTTATTTCAAAACTTTAATCAACACATTTTACAGATGGATTGGATTTTAAACATATATATATATGGCCGTAATCATCTATATACATCAAGCCAGACAACGAAATGATTCATTTTATCCTGCTAATCCCACCACTTTTCAAAGCGTACGGACGAAGCTGAGGGTGGTTAGGCACACAGTGGCTATATGTTGTGATCAGTGGGGTCAGTTGCCCCCCACTGAAATGTATGTTGCCTTGTTTCATCTGTATACAATGATGTATATATGGTTTGTTATTGATACACGGTTGAATTTGTTTTCATACAAGCGATAGTTTAAACTACTCTAAATCAAATCTCAACCCAACACTCTCCGCTATATGCAAATTACAATGAAGGCATTCTCATTCACAAATGTAAATATATAAATAGATGAGCGGTCAAATACTCTCTAGTTGTGAGATCATATGCACTAAACTTTTTTTATTTTTGGAGCTCTTTCATAATTTTATTTTCCTAGTGTTCCTTTTAGATCCTCATTCAAATATCATCTTTAAAAAATGTATTATATAAAACAATATTACTTAGTTATTTAACTATAATCCATTAGATAGACAACACAATATTTTTATTTAACACCAAACTTCATCCAAGATCATAAGTGATCAAATGGTTTGCAATTTTTGCTGATATTTTTTTTCTTTTCAACTTAATGAGCTTTGGCAAATCTTGTGTCCTTTTTTTACCTCATCAATCAATTTCTCACTTCTAGTGCTCCACAGAGAAGAAAAATGCACTTATTAAAGGAAATATACACTTTATACATGAAGGAAAGCAAAAGTAGTTTACGTTGTCCTTCAATTTATCCACCACGCATATGAGGTTTTAGATTTTTATTTTATTTTTTGGTCTGAACCATAAGGTGGTCCTGGATAGGCCCCAACTATGGGTGGCACCTTTAAGCCTTAACCACAACCCAGACTAATCCCCACTCACACCGGGTCGGCCCGTAAGGGGTAAAGTGTTGGCCAAAGTGGTGACTCCGTACGAGAGCAGGGATCGAACCCCTGACCTCTCTTAAGGAATGAGAGTGCCGAATCACTCACACCAACCACCTTGGTTGTATGAGGTTTTAGATTTAATTCCTCCCTCTTTCAATATTGCTTGTATTTATTAATTTATTTATTTAAAAAAAGAAGCACGTTATATATAAAGGAAAATACCCAATAATTGAAAGTATTCGACCTATCCATTTTGTTCCTCACACTAACAACAATTAATTCTTTTTTCTTTCTATAAAGTAGTTTACTTTGTCTCTTTTTCTTAGTATTGTCATCTTTCTATTTAGCTTTTGCCTCCGACGATCGAGGTCCATCATGTCTCTTCTTATTACATAAAAAAGAAAGTTGTTTAATTAGGCCCATGGCAGATTAGATTACGAGTATACTCCTGTCGGTGATCATCAATATAAAAAAAAGCCCAAAGAATAATAAAGGTTGCCGCCTATAAATGTCTTTATCCACCCAACCGAGTACAAGAATTCTTTTTACTGACAGTTAAATCGTAACGTGGTGTTATTAGTTCACTTACATCATATCATGTGTATTTATTTAAGTTGGTAAGGGCATATGGCCATGATCCAAAGAACTCTATTTCTGTCTCTTTAACTTCCACCGACATAGGCCCAGCATAGACAGATATTTCTTCTTTTAATCACACGGTTGTACGCAACTAGGTCTATCTTCTATATCTAATCGTGAATCGTGATAGAGAGAAATCCCTCTTTTATATTGCCAGCATCACATGATTCATGCTTCAATAAACTTGGAAAAGGAAAAGAACAGGAAAAAGAGAAAGGGAAAAGAAAAGGCTCAAGAGTCAGGACCCATCTGGCATTATATGTTTCATTTTTTTTTCACTCTCTTTCGAAAGCAATATGCTTCTTCTTCTTCTTCTTTTTTCTTTCTTTTTTTTAATGTTTTGTTTTTGGCGAATTTCAAAAAGGCATATGCCAAAGAAGGATAATGCAAGCATCGTCCTTCTTTCTTGGTAAATAAAGCTGAGCTTGGTTCCCTTTTTCTTTCGTGAATGAAGCAAAGCTTGGCTGGTTCCCATTTACGTTCCATTTTATTATAAAGAATGAAGACAAACTATCACATAGACTAACTTATTTTTTGGTCAAGCATAGACTATAAATTATTAGGGTTAACAACTTTGTAGAGTAGTCTATGTCAATGACTCATCAATTATTTTTTTTTTTTTTTTTTGAGTCATTTAGAGATCTCAAAATTTGATTTTTCTGAGTCATTTATTTGTCATGCACCATCCAACCATAGTGAAAGTAGTTTCAACATATTTATTTTGGTTCTTACCAAACTTGATTTACCAATCTACAATACCTAATACAATGTCGATATTGTATTAATTTTGATGTTAGTGGAGGAGCTCTAGATGGTATTAATTTTGATGTTAAATCGCTCCGTTATTGTAATGGTCCTTTGTGTCTAGTTTGTATTGGCCCTTTGTGACTAGTGCCTTTTTTGGTTGAATTATAAATGCAATCATAGAATTTCTTTATATAAAAAAAAATACAATGTTGATATTGTGTCTGTCAAAAAATATGCTGTCCATTCTATTTGAAAGTGATAGGACTGAAAAATACAATGTTGATATTGTGTCGGTCACAAAATATGCTGTCCATTCTATTTGAAAGTGATAGGACTGAAAAATAAATAAAAATCATTATTCTGCAAATTTGCATATGCTTAATTAGGACTGCCTCTGGCAATCAGGGTGCATTGATCCATAAAGTTATACATTCAGCTTACAACAAATGAAATCAAAACACACATGCTAGATAATCCCAACAAAAAGAAAAAGAAGCACACATGTAGATAATAAAATTAAAACCCAAAAAAAAAAAAAAAAATCAAAACACACACATGCAAAATAAGAGAAGACCCATCACGACCACTTATTTTGGATGAGCACAAGTACATGATGCAAATCAATGCCCATGCGGCATAAGAGTAGCATAAGTTCGTGGGGCTTCAGCTGGTGCTTGAATATTATATGCTTTGGTGGTCAATTGATCTTCATTAATATCTGCGTTCGTCTCATTCAAAGCTGAAGGTGATCTTCTACAAGGAATTATACTCAACGTTCTCGGTCTGGGACAAGTTCTGGGTATAGAGAAGAAGGCAGCACATTGAGCAGCTGTCTTTTGATTTGGAAGCCCCGGAATGCAGTTCCCTCTGACATCAAGAATCTTCTTCGTGATCAATGCCCTACAAGCTGGTCCTATCCGACTGAAATAGTTGTTTCTCGCGGAAAATCTCTCTAGATTACGCAACCTGCACACAGCCTCAGGTACCCTCCCATAGAACTGGTTACTGGCCAAGCTCAGATACTCCAGCTTCCCCAGGCAAGCAAAGGAGTTTGGTATTGGGCCTGTTAAGATGTTGGAGCTCACATCAAACACGGTTGCCTGTTTCAGGAACCCGATTTCGTACGGTAGACACCCTGTAACGAATCAAGGTGTTAAATATCGATGTTACCGAAAATGTATCGAACCTAAAAGATATCAAAAATTTGAGCAATTTCGAGGACATTGTACCTGAAAGCCGGTTCCCTAGGAAGAGAACCTCATAAAGGGTGTTCCTAGCTTGGCGAATGCTTCTTGGGATTGAACCAACGAACTTGTTGTTGGCAAAGGTAAGATAATGGGCAGGTGTGGAGCCAAGATTGGCTGGAAGTCGCTGCTGGAAATTGTTGTTGTTGAGGAAGAGGAGGTCAACATCTAGGTTAAACACTTTTGGTGGAACCGTGGCGTTGAACGAGTTGAACCGGAGGTCCAAGAAGGTCAAGTTTGTGGCCCCAAGAGTTTCATTTGGGAAGCCTCCAGTTAGCTTGTTGTTGCTGAGATCAAGCTCATAGAAGAATCTGTGCCTGGCAGTGCCTCTAGGGACGGTGCCCGTGAAGTTGTTGGAGTTCGCATGGAAGAACACCAAGTCCTCCAACCTGTCAATGAAGCCATTGAGAGGCAGCCTGTTGTTAAAGCCGCCAAACAAAGCTCCATTGAAGCTGACTCCAATGACCGCTAACTTCTTCAGGTCAGGGACAACTGCGCAGGTGAAGCCCTTATATTTGCAGACGTTGTTACCCACCCATGTTCCTGTGTAGTTTTTGGGGTCGGATTGGATTCTGCGTTTGAAAGCTTGGATCACATTGAAGGCATTTCTAAGTCGGTTGTTTATAAAGGGGCCTGGTTGGGCTTCAACCTCTTGTTGAAAACACAAATGTAGAAATAGGGTTGCAAGCAGAAGGGAAGCACAGAAAGAGATGCTGCCCATGTTTTTGTTTTAGCTATTGGGATGCTCAAGAGTAGCTAGGAATAGGGAAGTGATGAGAGAATATATAAGTAGGATAGGAGCATCTTCAAGGAAATGATAGTGGCAATTATTGGAGCATACAGTGTCATCCCCTAACTTATGTGACAATCTTCCCATAAAAAATTTCTACCTTAAGCATATTTGTCACTTGAAGCCCACGGTGTTTTTTATATTTTTTTTTATCAAACTTTGGTACAAAGAGACAGACACACTACCTTGGCCAGCTGAACTAACCTACGTTTCAAAATGAACATTTAAAGCCAAATTAAATTCATACCTCACTCTAAGTGAGATTTAAGGACCAAATTATAATATGTCATGTAATTTCTCTTTCCATCAAATATAATTTATATGTCTGTCTTTTGCTTTACATGAAAAAAGTATGGTCTTAACCAAGGTGGTTGGTGTGAGTGGTTCGGCACTCTCATTCCTTAAGAGAGGTCAGGAGTTCGATCCCTGCTCTCGTACGGAGTCACCACTTTGGCCAACACTTTACCCCTTACGGGCCGACCCGGTGTGAGTGGAGATTAGTCTGGGTTGTGGTTAAGGCTTAAAGGTGCCACCCATAGTTGAAGCCCATCCAGGACCACCTCATGGTTCAGACCCAGAAAAAAAAAAAAGTATGGTCTTGGGTTCTTTCCCCCCTGTTCCATAAAAAAAAAGAAAAAAGTATGATCTTCCCCACCCAAAGATTAGTCCTTGATTTTGCACGTCATGGGTGTGACCTCATGAAGTAACTCAAAAAGTTAAGAGGGATCCTATCGCGACATGAAAGGGCAGATCACTCAACCGCACTCCTGAACCTGCTCATGAAAGTTTTTGGTCTGGATTTCAAATTTTGCCCCTATGATTTATCTACTTTTAAAACAATACAAAATGCAATTTAAAAATTATATAAAAAAACCCAAAAAATAATGAAAAATAAAACTAACAATTAACTATTTTATTATCTGCGGCATTATATATATAGGATTCTTTTTTAATAGGCTTTTTATCACAAATGATCCTTAACGTTTACGAAATTATAACAAATGGTCCTTGAGGTTTTTTTGTGACACTAATAGTCTTAACATTTGGACTTTTTATCACAAATAGTCCCTACCGTCAAAAATTATGTTAAGTGTCTGATGTGGAAGATAAGTGGAGCTCACATGTCCAATCACATCGTGACATGTGGATTAAATAAATAAAGAAATATTTTTTTAATGAAAATCCATTAAAAAACCATTTAGCCTCTCTCTCTCTCTCTCTCTGTGTGTGTGTGTTTTCCCTCTCCCTCTGTTTTTTTTGTAGCCTCTACAGCCCATAAAACCTAAATAATCATTTGTTGCCTCTGTTTCAATTCTTTTGCACTAAATGGCTTAATCATTTGGATCAAACAAACTTTTGATATAATTTTTTAGAAAGCTAATTAACTTTCAGACTATATGTTTAAGGGAGAGGGAGAGCAGAGGGGTAGAGAGAACAAAGGGAGAGGGCAGAGGGAAAGAGAGAGAAGCTAGAGGGAGGAGAGAGAGGACATCGGGAGAGAGAGACTGAGTATAGAGAGGGGATGGGAAGTTGCACAAAAACATGGATTTTTATTATATAAAAATATTTCTTTATTTATTTAATCCACATGTCACGATGTGATTGAACATGTGGCTCCACTTATCTTCCACATCATACACTTAAGAGTATTTCTGACGGCATGGACCATTTGTGATAAAAAGTCCAAACGTTAAGGACTATTAGTGTCACAAAAAAACCTCAAGGACCATTCGTGATAATTTCGTAAACGTCAAGGACAATTTGTGATAAAAAGCCTTTTTAATATTTGAAAAAAAACAATGGTCATAATTTTTTTTTTTCAAGTTTAATCAATAAGGTTCTATGTAGTACTAATTTCATGTCACAAGTCAATCACTTCATGACTTTTTGAATTTGTAAAATTTTCATTTTACCCCTAAACAACGACTATGTGTCAATTGCAGGCAAAATTGAAGAACACCCAAAAAAGATGGTACCGGCCATGGGATCCACATAAGAGTAGTTAGAAACAGTAAGAGATATATAATAGGGGAATGCTAGAAACCTTCTCTCTAACATTTTCTTTTGGACCTTCTCCCTTCTTCTCATGACAAGTGTCACTTTCCTTAGACTTGAAACAATGTCATTAATGCATCACACAAACTAGTTTTTGTTTTCAAAGTTTACCCTTATTAAATGTATTAATTTTTTTACAACTTTCTTACCATCTCATTAAAGAATAGTCAATCCTAATTATTATTTTAAGACAAGTGATAGTCCAATTTTTTTAAATTAATAACCTAATAATTTACAGAAATGGAGATTTGAACTTGAATGCTGGGGTGAGTACAATGCCTTAATCAATTGGCTTAACTCACGTTTGCAATAGACAATCCAAGTTAAATTCTAATATTTTAGTTGTGTGTGAGCACATGACGGGCGAACGTTCTCAACTAAAAGTCCCACCCCATCCAACTAGAAATACGTAATCCCTCAACAAATACTAGTTCTAAGAGAGGACAAATTGGATAGAACAGGGCATAGGGACATGAGTAATCAAAAGTCTTTTAAATTTGATTGAATCTTTTATTTGTGGTGTACAAGCGACCATGGAAAGCAGTTTCAGCATTCATATTTGATCACATGACATTAATTCAATAAATCATATAAGAGAGCCGCCCCAATAAAAATGATCTCATCGAAAAAAAATTCAGAACAAGTAGTAACCTCATTATTCTATAAACTTGCATGCTTAAATTAGGGCTATGCAGCAGGTTATTACATTGCTCCATAAAATCATTAAGAAAGAATATATATATATATATATATATATTAACAAAGGACCCATCTAGCTCATCATCTTCCACGAGCTCAATTCCAGCATATGAAATCAATCAAAGCCTGTGTGGCACAAGACTGCCATAAGACAATGGGGCAGAAGCTTGTTTCTGATGCTCAGGCTTCTTCTCATTTGAACCCAAGTTTCTTTTACAAGGCACGAAGGTCATTTCCTTCTCGTTGGGGCACTTTCTAGGCTTGGAGAAGAAGGCAGCACATTGAGCCTTTGTTTTCTGGCTTGGTTCGCCCAAAATGCAATTATGCTTAACATCAAGAAACTTCTTCTTGATCAATTTCCTGCACTCTGGGCCGACCTCTGTGAAATAGTTGTTGGCCAAGGACAAGTTCCTCAGATTAGACAAGGTGCAGACCTGCTCTGGCACTGGTCCATAGAAACTGTTGCTGGCCAAGTTTAGATAATCAATCTTGGCCAAGCAGCTGAATGAGTGTGGTATTGGGCCGGTTAAGTAGTTGGAGCTCACATCGAACACCGTGGCCTGGTTTAAGTATCCAATTTCATACGGCAGGCACCCTGAAAAAGCAAGGTATTAAATGTCGGTGTCCAAGAAAATATCAAAGGTATTATATATTGAGGGATAATAAATGAAATCGGAAGTAATTGGCTAGTACTGGTTACCAATCTATTTTACATATAGGATTACGTATCTATTTGGTGTGTTGGATTATATAACTGGATAAGATCCACAATCTAGTTAGATGTTTGGTGGCCTAAAGACAACTTGGATTGGATTATGTCTCGTAGGCCCAAATATAGTAGGATTATAAATCCAATCAAAAGGTCGAGATTAAGGTGGATGAGATTGAGTCATTCTATAATGAGGGCCTTATCTCTGAATCGTTAGATCAAACTAACCAATTTGATCCAACGGCCAACCAATTAGATTATGTTTAATCCCATTAGGTTATGTAATAGCATATTTCATTTAATCCAGTCTTTAATTATGTATAGCACCAAACATATCATTAGATTAGTGTTATCATATTCAAGCAAAATAGTGTTATCCTTAGTTTCTTTGTATTTTGGGTACTTAAAACAGAGAAAATGGGGGAAAATTCCAGGATATTATAGAAATTTCGAAGCATACCTGTAAGGCTGTTCCCAAGGAAGAGAACCTCAAAAAGGGTTTTGGATGCTTGGCCAATGCTTCTTGGGATTGGACCAGTGAACTTGTTGTTAGCGAAAGTGAAGTAATGGGCTGGCGAGGAACCAAGATTGTCAGGAATCTTCTGATTGAAATTGTTGTTGTTGAGGAAGAGCACATCAACATCTAGTTTAAAGACTTCCGGTGTGACTGAACCTGCGAAGGAGTTGAACCGGAGGTCCAAAAATGTCAAGTTTGTGGCCGCAAGAACTTCATTAGGGAAGCCTCCGATTAGCTTGTTGTTGCTGAGGTCAAGCTCGTAGAAGAATTTTAGTTTGGAAACGGCTTTTGGTACTGAGCCTGTGAAATTGTTGGAGTTTGCGTGGAAGAAAGCCAAGTCCTCTAACTTGTCAAGGAAGCCATCCAGGGGGAGTTTAGCATTACGACCGCCAAACAGAGCGCCATTGATGTCTAAACCAGCAACTGCCTTCTGCTTGTAGTCAGGATGAATAGCGCAGACAACGCCCTTGTACTTGCAAACATCAGTGCCCTTCCATGACTTTGCGAAGTTTTTCGGGTCATCCTTGATTAAGCGACTGAAATTTTGAAACACATGGAAGGCAAGTTCAATTCGCTTGCTCTCAAACGGTTTTGGGGGAGGTGGTGGAGGACATTTTGGCGGTGGTGGCGGACATTTTGGGGGTGGTGGAGGTGGCGGCAATGGTGACGGTGATGATGGTGGAGGTGGCAGTGGTGGTGACGGTGATGGTGGTGGAGGTGATGGTGGTGGCATTAGTGGAGGTGGTGACGGTGATGGTGGTGGAAGTGGCGGTGATGGTGGCGGAGGGCATGGAGGGGGAAGAGGAGGAGGGCAATTTTCAAATTCAGGAGAAGGGGTAGGAGGAGAACCTCCACCTATAATGATTTCCAAGGCTTCTCTATGTGTGCTGATCAACTGATCATCAACACTTTCAACCTCATGGTACAAACACAAATGTACTAAAAATATTGAGATCAAAAGTGAAGCAAAGAAAGAAAAGGTAGCCATGCCTTTGTTTAAGCATGAGTTGCTAGAAATAGTGAAGAGATAATATTATGCATATAAAGGAGGAGGAGGAGACTTAAGGCAGACTTAGACTTATGTGAAGAATAGTCAAGGGTCATGAAAAGATAGCATTGGCCCAAAAATGTTTGTCTCTCGGGGATGAGAGTTGAGAGAGAGAGAGAGAGAGAGAGAGAGAGAGAGAGGCTTGTGAGTTGAGCTCTCATTGTCAGACAGAGAGACACTTCTGTTATACACTATTGTCTGCCACACTGCAATGTAATATTTTTAACTAATATGTTAATTGAAAAATAGAGTATTATTATATGCTTTATGCTTAACTTTTTCCCTGCATTTTATATCAATTATGATACTTTCTATTTTAGGCCTCTAATTTATATATAATTTTATTTTGCATGATTTTGGTATTAATTTATCTATTTATATATATAAAGCAAAAGACAGAGAATGGTGAAACATTCAAAATACCAAAAATTGCCCTTGGTTAATACAAACATTAAGAATTGAAATTATTAATTAAATGAGGATAATATGGTAAATTCACACTTTTTCATATTTAAAAAAATTAAAATTAAAAGAAAAATAAGATAATGGATCTTATTTTTATGGAACACAACTACCCATTATCTTTTTTAATTCTAAAATAAATTTAATTTTTGTTTTTAAAAAAGCATCTCGCAGGCGCAGAAGCGCGTGCAGAGAGGCTAGTAATTTATAATACAAATGAATTATAAATAATAATAAAAAGAAACGCCTAGGCCCCGATTACTGCTCTAGGTGCTAGGCCCTTGCTTGCTGCCCAACTACTGCCTAGCGATTTTTTGAACATTGGCATTTCCATGTTCTTTTTTCCTAGATGAAATGCAGGTTTCTTTATCATACAACGCCCAGACCAATAAGCTTGCTTGCATTAACAAGATACTCATCAGGCACCATGAATGCCAGACAGACTTGATATATGCAGGTCTGGGAGTTGCTATTGGTTTCCATTTTGACAAAAATGAGGAAGACGATACGTAAGATGAGCTGGACTTAGCAATCATTTAGCAACTCAATTAACTGGGCATTTAGATCTGGCACCCAAAATTCAATATACAAAGAAGGCAGAATGTGAGAAATTATGGTGACAGACATTTCTTATACCAAAGAAAGTCAATGCCACTCGGGCACTGCATAACAAATGTTAAAAGAAATGGGTGGTGAGTTGGACAATTAGAGGAGGTAGGGAACACGTCACATACATTGTTGAGATAGGTTAATAAATTCTTGGCAACCAGGAAGATGATGGAAAAGGCGATTCGCAAGGCCTTAGGAAATTTGAAGGGTGTTTCTTGTCAAATTTTCCAGGTTAACGGGCCGAGGGCCCACTCCAACAACATCGATACTGTCCCCATTTTACCACCTGCACAATCCTCAGGTGTGGGGTTTTATCACAAAAAGCCTCGGTGTTAGTTAAAGAGGGGTATTTCTATTTAAACTATTTTCTCTTTGGCCCTCTGGCCGATGTGGGACAACAATGAGTTCCAACACTCCCCGCACGTGAGACCCCATTTTTATGGGTCACACGTGGAGATCCACATCGGCTGGCAACCACGTGGAGCCATGTAGGGACTCACTCATCGTGCGGGGCCAAACGGGGACCCACCCATCACGTGGCACCTTTGGCCTACGTGGAGCCAAACGGGGACTCACCCATCGCGCGAGGCCAAATGGGGACCCACCCATCACGTGGCAGTACGGGCCCGCAACCTGGCTCTGATACCATGTCAAATTTTCCAGGTTAACGGGCTGAGGGCCCACTCCAACAACACCGATACTGTCCCCACTTTACCACTTGCACAATCCTCGGGTGTGGGGTTTTATCACAAAAGGCCTCGGTGTTAGTTAAAGATGGGTATTTCTATTTAAAGTACTTTCTCTTTGGCCCTCTGGCCGATGTGGGACAACAATGAGTTCCAACATTTCTCCCTTTAGTAAAGAGACTGAGGCTGTGGCAATGGTTAGCATGCCGAAAGAGGTGGAAGCAGTTACTCATACTATATTTAAATCAATGTTCTCTTTTATCTCGGGTCCAAAGACACAATCAAAGCAAAGTGGATGGTCACTCATGGTCTCCAATTTGATACACAATAAAAGAGTAGCAGCATATAGGGAAGAAGAAACAGATGCAAATGAATTTGCAAATGTGGATGCAGCTTTGAACTCATTTGTTGGTCACAAGACAGCAGAATCTGATAACATCATTGAGAACACACAAAACCAACTGCAAAATTTGGAGTTGTCCATACAAGATCTAGAAGAGTCACTTGAACACCTGTTCGGTTCATTTTTACACATGATTTATCATGTTATTCACTCATTATTTTGAGTTAGTTCTTGATATTTTATAGCTTTTTACTTCCTTTTTGTGTTTTCATAGGTTTTACTTTGGTTAGAATGAAAATGAGCTAAAAGTGCATTATTGGTTATAAATTCTGATTTTGTTCATTTTCGTAGGTCAACTTCTTGGCCTTGGATCAGCATGCTCCAGTGCTCGGATGAGGTGAATATCTTCATGAAACTTGTTCCAATGGATGTTAACTACAACATATCCAAATTTGAGCTCCATTGGACAAGTTTAGCCTATCCAACTGATCCTATATGTTACAGCAGCTCTGGAAATCCGAAGTAGGCCAGTTTTTTACCTCCATAATGTTATCTTGATTCTTCTTGTTACCATAACACTTGGTAACAAGAAATTACTTTGGTTGAGAGATATTTTCTGAAACAAAGAGCATCTTGGTGAAGACAATAACAAAAGAACCCATCATGGCATGGGTACAAAGGCTAAGGCTTTAACAAAGGTGGTAGTTTTATATTAAAAGTAAAAGCTGGAAAGGAGGAGAGAGGAGAGCAAAGAGCATCAGCCATTGCAATGAGATTTATTTATAGAATTTTGCAGAGATTTTGGAGTTGGAGATGAAGCTTGGAGCCAGGGAGCTCAAGGAGGAAGACAAGGGCAACTAAGCAAAGAGTGGAAGAGATTTCCACCATTGAAGACCTTGAGCTCCCATGTTCACAAAATCTGTAACTTCTTTCTAATTTTGTTTTGAGTTTGTATTTGAAATAAGTATGAGCAACTAAACTCCATAGCTAGGGCTTAGGTTGAAGCCCTAAACATGAAAACCTTATTGTTTTGATGCTTGAGTGTATGAATTTCTAGATATTGTTGATGAATTCCATTTCACCAAATTAATCTATCATTGATGTGTGTTTTTCCTTGGTTGGCCATCTTTGAAAGCATGCTTCTTGAGATTGTTGGGATTATGTGTATCTTCATGTTATCCTAAGCAATAAATGGATGAAGTAAGAATCATCCATGTGAATTGGTTTCTTGAATACCTAATGTAAACATCATGCTATTAGGGTTCTTGTGGTGTTCATATTCTCTTTGAGCTTAATGGGTTTTTCTTGTAATTGAATCAAAGTACTAAGCACACCTAGATTCGGTTATAGGGAAGGCACAAGCATTGTAGCACTAGTACTGCACTTTACGTATATTAGAGAGAATCAATGCGTCTTGAGCCACTAGTACTGGTCTTGATTGCGAACATCTTCATCAACACGTTTAGAGTTCATCACTTGAGTATCCATGAACATGGGTACAATTGTTTAGGGTGGGTTCCGAAACCCTAGTGTTTGTTACTTGGTACTTTCACTTTTTGATAATTCATCTCTGCCATTCTCATTTAATTTCAAAGTCCATTTACTTTCATGCAATAGAAATAGGTCACTTGAACCAAACCAAACCCCCCCCCCCCCCCAAATGTGTGTGTGAGTTGTGTGTCTTATTTACTGAATTTTGTTTGTTTATGTAATTGTTTTTTACTTTTGGTCCACATTGTGTTCTTCCATTTTCTGTGCTGAATCCAACCGTATAAAGAACGTAAAATTTGGATAAACGGTTGGAAAGTTATAGGTAAAAAACTGGACAGAGGTCGAAACTGAAAAAAAAAAAAAGAACGAATCTGCCCAAAAACGACCGGTCGCTTTTGCCTTGCGACCGGTCGCGCGTCACACAAAAATCAAGTTTCGAATCTGTACAAAAACGACCGGTCGCACTGTTCATACGACCGGTCTCCAGTCACTGTTCACATCACTGTTCGCAGGTGATAAATAGGTGATAAAATGGTGATAGAAAATGCTGTTTGTGTTTTTCTTTAGTTTTCTTGTTTTGTTTCTTTTCTTTTACCTTTCTTATTTCATTTTTAGTTCCCAATTTGTACTGTGTTTGTGTGTTGTGTTAAATTAGTGTTCTTTACGTACTCAAATTAGAACTTATAAGAAGCCGACAAGTTCTTCGTGGGATCGACCCCGTACTTACATAATCTATACGTCAATAGATTCGTGCACTTGCGGGTATTTTTAATTGGTTGTTTGCACACTAATTTGTGTCCTTTTACGAGTACAACAACACCTTTTAAGGCGTTTGTTCAAAACTAGAGTTTCCTTCCTCAACATCCTCAATCACTAGCTTAGGAATCATATTAACTTAGTTCTGGATGATTCATCCAAAAAAAATTTGGTTCATGCTTGTACATGAACGATATAGACGCATACAATATACTTTCTTAGATACTCAATCAATACTTTTCTCTCCACAATTTACTTCAATTACAGTATGTTTTGTTCTCATATGGTTTTGAGCAAATTTGAAAAATCACTAGGTGGTAGGCGGGTGGCAAGCAGGGGCCTAGCCCAAAGGAGTAATCGGGACCTAGATGGGCGCCTAGGCATTTCTTTTTTTCTTTAATTATTTTGTATTATAAATTATAAATTTATACCAAAATTAATACAAAAATGTATATATATGAGTTATATGATATATGCTTTGATATAAAGCAGAGGGTTGAAATAAAAACACAATTAGGTTATGTTTTAGTATATGGGTCCAAGCTCATAAGAGAACCTTGTTAAAATACCAGCCCATAAGTGAAACACTTAACCCTATCTTCACTTTTTTCAGACGAACCCTATCCTCGCTTATCTCTAATCTCTCCGCCTCCATCACCTCCCATCTCTCTCTACCTACATCGTCTCTCCTCATTCTCTGCCTCCATCATCTCCTCTTTCACGCCTTTGAAATAAGATGAGCCCAGCAGCAGCTACAAAGAAAAGAAAAGAAAAAATCAAAGATACCTCTGACGAGTAGAAAAGAAGCCATCGCTGCCACTGGTTGGGTCGAGAAGAGTAGAGAAGCAGCCACCCAACCCACCCAGACCCCCAGACCTGCCCAGGCGCCGCCTAACTCCCTGGCGCCTACCCCTAATGATTACGGTGAAATGGCGGCGGCGTCGAACACTGATTCCAATTGTCATGCTATCCAAGGCGTCAATTAATGCAGAAAACATCTTCCTAAGAGAAGAGTTCAAAGTTTTGAACAAACAGAGACCAAGCTTAAGGAAAATTACAAAGAAGAATTTTTTTTTTTTGAAAACAGCTATTAGCTAGAATGCGGGTGTTCAGGGCAAGCACTGATATCACATGAGATTTATGCAATGGTATCCGAACGTACTGGGCGGAGGTGATTCCTATGGTAATCCGAACTTAATGGGCGGAGGTGGTCTGCTCTTGACTTGAATGCCACCTTTTTAGCCCACGATGCCAAACCCATTCCCAACCCGACTCAATATTCCTCTTTTTTCTTGAGATTTTCTATTTAAACCCCACACTTCTCTTAGTTCACCCCATGTTCTAAGTTCACCCCATTTTTTAATTTAAATTTTCATAATTTCTAAGAAAACCCCACTGTCTTCCCAAACTACCCTTAAATACACCCCAAACTGAAAAAATGAGAAATAAAAGAGATTTTCTATTTAAACCCCACAATTTTCTTTGTTCCCAGCAGAAAAAAAAAAACAAACATATGGAACCCCAAACCCTTAGGTATTGTTGAGAGAGAGAGAGAGAGTGAGTTTGTAAACAGGAAGTTGGGGTGTGTGTATAGATATACTAGAGTTAATTATTAAGTTGGATGACCTTTTTTTGTCTTTTTACACAATAATAAAACTTACAGCTTAATGATTTAAGTATTGGGGTTAGGCCTGGGCACGGTCCGGTTTGGACCGGTTCTCAGGCAAATTAGAACCGAAACCGTACTGTTCATCCGGTCCGGTCCGGTCCGATTCTGACAAAAACTCATAAACAAAATCGACCCAATCCAGACCTACCGGTTCCGGCTCGGTTCTTGCGGTTCCCGGTTTTGAAGCTTCAAAACAGAAAATAATAGAAAATAATAAAATCAAAGAAAAAAAGACCACAAAAACAAAAGAAAATATCTTATCTTCAAAAATCATATACCTCGTTTTCACAATAACAACTTAAAAAGAATCCCCATATCTACAAGATCTTAATCAAAATATACAAACTTAACAAGAATTCCCAGATCTACAAAATCTTAATGAAAATATACAAGAACTTAACACATATATGTACACTGCATAGAAAGTAGAAACAAAAAACAAACTAGAAAGAGGAAGAAGAAGAAAAAGGAGAAAGAGAAAGAGGGATGAGAAAATAAAAATAGAAATCAGAACCACCATAAGGGGGATGAAGAAGAAGAAGTAATAGAAAATCAGAGAATGAGAGGAAGAAAAAAGAAAATAAAGACGAAATGAGAGGAGAAAGAATAAGAGAGAAGAAAGAAATAATAAGAGGGAAAGAAGAAACAAGAACTGAGAGGAAAAGAGTCAGAAGAGAAAAGAAAGAAAGAAGAAAAAAGAAGTTGAAGAATCGAGAGGAAAAGAGGTGGAAGAGAAAAAAAAAGAAAGAAAAAGATGGTTAAAAAATCTGAGAGGAAAAGAGAGAGGGTGTGAGATTTGATAGAAGAGAGAGAGGGCGTGAGA